>NC_090927.1:92786427-93095671 GCF_040938575.1 Ambystoma mexicanum
TTTTCAGAAGTTTACTATGCAGTTCTAAGGTATCATTGGCTAAACTCTCTATTCCTATAAAGGAAGTAGTATAATATGTTTATCAACCAATAGGTTATACTGACCTTGAATAGCTGCTGCTCTTACAAAACTGTAGCACAGGGTTGTGCTTTCCCTGAATTGCTTCAGTGCACTTCTAAATTAGTTTCACTTGGTTCTTACTTGCACCTGAGTAGCTTAATGCCCCTCTAGAAAGTATATGAGTTACTTCACTAGCTCTGAACTGGTTTTGCAAAAGTAATATTGGTGGTGTAACTGTATCCATTCATAATAGAAGAAAGTTACATTTGTTGCAAGATATACTTTTAACCACTGTTGTTATAACAAGGTGATTCTGAAAATGAATACCATTGTATGTTATGACATACTACCCTTGAGTTACTTTTTGTAATCTAAAAGTAACTAACCTAATCTTATTCCCCAAGAATAGCAGATTGCCATTCTACAATGTATAATTGTAGGTTTGACTTACCCTGACTACTTATTTTACTCTAAATAAGGTTATACTTTAGTTTGTATACCTTAAGTATTGAGTTGGATTTTATAATTGTGTAGATATATGTTATAGTACTTTCTTCCTCAATATATCTTGGCCTACTTGTATATAAACCATTTATTATTACAATGCACAATGTTTCAGTGTTCCTTTGGACCATATGTATGCTACAATTTCTTTGTAGTGACCGACAACCCTCCCACCCTCCTAAAATAAGCCTGGCTGCTCTGTCTACGCTACCAAATGTTCTCAGGTGGTAAAGCATTATACTAAAAGTGGAGTTTTGTACAGCCTCAAATATGGTTTTATGAAGCCCTAGTTGGACTTTGCAATAATTCCAGCGGTGACGCAGCAGTGATGTGGGTGCCCCCTTTCCGGGAGCATGGCGACCACCAAAGAAGCACACCGAGGGGCACACCCGTGATGTGAGTGCTCCCTAATTGTTTGGAGGCTGCCAAAAATTATTGAGTGCATGGCAGGGTTTGGCGGTGTGTGTGGCAGCCCCCAGGTCCTGGGGCCGCTGCAAAATGAGGAACGTGCTGCAGGTGCTGCAGTGAAGCTGATGGAACCCAATGGCATGGGGAGCTTCCTCAATCAGCTTGTTAGGGCCACAAGGTGGAGATCGGGTGGCCCTAGCCAAGCTTGCACCTGAATCCATCCGTATGTGCAGAAACACATATTTTGTTACGCTCACCTGGTATCCACAGGGACGCCACCCAACTGGGTTACTCGCTGGTATGCTTCTCAGCTTTGCCCTGATGTGGTCTGCGGGGAAGGTTCTGCCTGAAAATACAGGAGGACTGTGTTCAAGACTGACCGACTGGGGTAAATTTCCTCCCACCACCCCCGTATGCTTTCAGTCCCTCTGGCGCCCTCTCCTCACCTTGTAGTAGAATTAGGCGTGCTGTCCGTCCTGCCTTCTTTGCAGGGGCACGTTGTCGTTCATGGGCGAGTGCGGTCCAGTTACTTCACTGACGCCGGCCTGTTAGATATTGTTCAGGTAGGTCTTATAGTTGTTCTTTAGTTTTGTTGCTATCCTGCACGCCTTTCTTTGTTTAAAATGTCTCTTTTTTTCTCCCTTAGGTATGCAGATTCAGCGCGGCGAACTGGGTTGGTTGAGCCTCGCTGGTAAATGATGCCGCATTAAGAGCGTTATGATGCGGTAAGTAAGCGCTATGCGCAGCGCTGCAAAGTCTTGCCTTTGCTAACCTGTGTTTTCCTTCCTTGTAGGTCGCGGTGTTCTTCAGCGCGAGTGGAATGTCCGGAATGGTGCCAGCCGAGAAGTGACCAGCCAGGTAAGCCTTTTGATCAGTTTGTAATTTGTAAATGTCTCTACAGCTTTCTTTAATGTTGCCTCGATCTTCCTCTTTCAGGTCGTTCTGTCCGGGAGGCGTGCAGATTCGAGGAAGCTGTTCTCAGTAGCTGCGTGTGTTTAAAGATAAAGACTGCAGGTAAGATGCTGCTGCTAATGATATACCTTTTGTCTCCTTGCAGGTTCTGCTTCTCCGAGGTTCGAGGGAATAGCTGGACATGGTGAGCATCACGTTGCAAGCTGCAAAGTAACACAAAGCATGTTCTGCAGTCAGGGTGTGGTTTATATAGCCGAGGTAAAGTAGTACCAGGGAAAGTAGTTCCAGGCCTGCCACACCAAAAACACTAGCCCGCATAGCACGGTTCTTAGGAACCAAGCTATGTGGATGCCTCCATGTTGGCTGACAATACAATAAAGTAGTTCGCAAGCACATTGTTGTTCATGGTGTATGAGCCTGGCGCCATAGGCGCCAGGACTGTCCCCATGAGGGCTTTTGAAGAGGATGCCAGGCTCTAGAGGCCCGAGTCCTGACTCCACCTGGCCAAAGGGTTTGCCAGAGGGGGTTTTGGGCGAGGGTCATAACAGCACTCCCTCCTGAGGCCCCTCCCATGGTGTTCCTTCTGTCTGGCCCAGGTTTGGTTGGGAAGTTCCGATGGAATTTCCTGATTAGACGTGGTGCGTGGATATTCTCACTGGGCTCCTAGGATCTATCCAATCGACGAGATAATATAGCTTGGTCCTAGAGTATTTAGAGTCCAAGATATCTTTGACTTCAAATTCTGGTTCTCCGTCAACAAGTATGGGCTTAGGTGGTGTCCCAATCCGTGTGCCGGGTTGCATTGGTTTCAGAAGGGACACGTGGAATACCGGGTGGATATGTAGATTAGGTGGTAAATCCAGTTTTACGGCTGCTGGGTTGATAATTGCCTTAATGGTATAGGGTCCTAAGAATCTGGGATGAAAGGTCCGGGTTCCCTTGATGGGTACGAATTTAGCGGCTAACCAAACTTTGTCTCCTACTTGATAATCAAGGGCCTTTTTCCGGTGTTGGTCAGCGAATCTCTTTTGTTTTTCTTTGGCATGAATAAGGTGTTCCTTTGCCCTTTTGAAAGCCTGAGTAATGGTTGTGTGTAGAGTCTTTACCACTGGCATTTCCAAGATGGCTGTAAGGCCTAGTTCAGAGGTACATTGATGTCTGTCATGAAGGGTATAGAAGGGCGTTTGTCCCGTGCTTGAATGCAAAGAATTGTTATATGCATATTCGGCTATCCATAGTCGGTCTTTCCAATTCCTTTGTTCGTGGTGCAGCATGCACCATAAATATTGCTTGAGTGTCTGATTGGTTCTCTCGGTTTGGCCGTCTGTTTGGGGATGGTGACTGGTAGATAGCCGAACGTCGGTCTGCGCCATTGCACAGCATTTTTTCCAGACGTTTGAAAGAAACTGGCTGCCTCGATCAGAGACCAGAACTGAAGGGAAGCCATGTAGCTTAACCACACCCTCCAAGAACACTTTTGCTAAAGTGGCTGCGTCTGGGAGGCCTTTGAGAGGAATACAATGGGCTATGTTCGAGAATAAGCCCACAACTACAAGGATGGTGTTGAACCCTTGGCTTGGAGGTAGATCAGTGATGAAGTCAAGGGAAAGAGTGTGCCATGGAACTGGAGGAATGTCCAATGCTTGTAGGAGACCAGATGGTTTTTGTTTCTGTGATTTATTTTGTACCCAGACACCGCAGGACTGAATATACTGAATGATGTTCTTATGCCAGGTAGGCCACCAAAAGTTCTTTCACCTTAGCTAGAGTTTTGGTGATCCCAGGATGCCCTTCGATCAGTGAATCGTGATAGTTTGAAATAATATGCTGTTGTAATTCCTTCTTGGGTACATATAGGCGATCCCTAAAAAAGGGTAGGTGGTCCTTGATGGTATATGGTTCTCCTTGAGTTTGCCATGCGAGGTAGGCATCAGGATTCATTGTCCGTTGGATTTCTTTTCGTAGTCCTGCTTGTGTTAAGGCTGTCGTGATACCCAAGAGTTTGCCCCTGCGAGATAAGGCATCTGACTCCTGGTCGAAATGTGATTACATAATCATATTCAGCAAAGAAAAGGGCCCATCGTAATTGGCGTGAGGACTGAGCCTTGGCTGTTTTGAGATATTGCAGGTTTCGGTGGTCTGTGATGACTGTAATGGTGTGTCTGGCCCCCAGAAGGTAGTGCCTCCAGGCTTTAAAGGTGGATTTGATAGCCAGGAGTTCCTTTTCCGTGATGGCATAATTAATCTCTGGAGATGAGAACTTTTTCGACCAGAAGGCCACAGGATGTAGCTGGCCGGTTTCCAGGTCTCTCTGTGAAAGGACAGCCCACATTGGCGAGACTGGACGCATTAGTTTCAACGACATAAGGGAGGTCTGGATGAGGATGTTGCAGGATTGGAGCGGAGTTAAACCTTCGTTTAAGTTCCTGAAAGGCTTCTTCTGCTTCTTCGGCCCAAGCAAACTTTTTATTGTTTTTTCGTAATAGTACTGTGATTGGGTGCACAACCTGAGAGAAGTCTGGGATGAACCGGCGTAGAAGTTCACAAAGCCCAGCATGCTTTGTACCCCTTTCAGAGACGTCGGTGAAGGCCATTTCAGAATGGCATCTACCTTGTGCATGTCCATTCTGATGCCTCCTGGAGTAAGGATAAAACCAAGAAATTCTACTTCGGTGACGTGAAAAAAGCATTTTTCAAGCTTTGCAAGCAAGCGATGTTGACGGAGCCTGGTGAGGACTGAACGAACGTGCCTGACATGATCTTGTTCCGAGGCTGAGTATACTAAGATGTCGTCTATGTACACTAAGACGCACACATCAATTAACTCCCTTAATACGTCATTCATGAAATAATGGAATGCCGCAGGAGCGTTGCATAACCCGAAGGGCATGACTTGATATTCAAACAAGCCGTACTTAGTACGGAAGGCGGTTTTCCATTCATCTTCTTTTCTGACTCGGACCATGTGGTACGCTCCTTGAAGGTCCAATTTGGTATAAATCTGGGCATCTTTAACTTGGTCTAGCATCTCAGGGATAAGTGGCAAGGGGTAGCGGTTCTTCACAGTGATCTGGTTCAATGCGCAGTAGTCAATACAGGTTCTCAAGTCTCCTTCCTTTTTTGGTACGAAGAACAAAGAACTGGCTGCGGGGGACTTCGAAGGACGGATAAATCCATTTGCAAGGTACTGGTCTAAATAGGATTTCAAATGAAGGTTTTCTGGTTCTGTGAGAGTGTAGATCCTTCCGCAAGGGATTTGTGCACCAGGAACAAGGTTGATCTGACAGTCGTTGGGCCTGTGCGGTGGTAATGTATTGGCTTGGTCCTTTCGGAAAACATCCTGGAAATCATGGTATTCACTTGGCAAGGTATTAGTTGCTCGCAGGGTTAATACTGTCGCTCCGGGAGTCACGGGGATGCAGACGCTGGGTTTCTCCTCTTGGTAATAGCAGGCAGGGGAGCACTCACCGGGGAAGGTTAATTTTCGTGCCCGCCAGTTTATCAAAGGGTTTTGAGCAACCAACCATGGCATCCCTAGTATTAGCCTGAACTGAGGTGCCTTGATGAGATCGAATGAAATAGACTCCTGATGTCCGTCCTGACACAGCAAGGTTACCCTGGCTGTGCACTGGGTTACTGGTCCGGAAGCGATTTCTGTCCCTTCCACGGTGGTTACCTTGTCCATAGTTGGCTTACAACACAAAGGAAGCCCCATCTTTGCTGCCAGTTCTTGGTCAATATAATTTCCAACTGCTCCGCTATCGATGTATGCTTCAACGGCATGCATTCTTGATGACTGTTGGTGGTTAATTAAGATCACTGGTATTGCAGAGTGCGAGGTCAGCAACTCTTTCTTCTCACTCGACAAACTGACCTCTACGTTTGTCGAGCCTGGTAGTTTCCCGATTCCTTAGCCTCATCCTTCTCTGTGGCCCCGACTGTTCTTCTTGGGGGTTTTACTGGACAGTCCATCAGGAAATGTCCTGGTTTCCCACAATACAAACAAAGCTGTTGTTGTCTTCTTTTGTCCCGCTCTTGTTTTGTTAATGGAGGCCGTATCCCTCCAATCTGCATGGGTTCTACAGCATTTTCAGGTACCCGGGGTGTGTTTTCCCTTGGTCAAAAATACACGGTCCGAGGGTCCATCTTAGACCGGTCTGCCTTTCGGTCCTGCACCCGGTGGTCTAGCTGCACAACCAGATTTATGAATTCTGCACAATCTCTGGGTGAATCAAACACCTGGGCTAAGACGTCCTTTAATTCGCCTCGTAAGCCTCGATGGAATAACGTGGTTCTTTTGTTTTCTGGCCACCTAGCTTCGGCAACCAGTCTGTTGAAGGTAGCAATGTATGTTAACAAGTCCTGATTCCCTTGTTGGAGGGACAAGAGTTCATTGTCTACTGCTTGTTCCTGGGTATGGCGAGCAAAACGTTTTTCCATTTCTCTCTGGAACCCCCCAAAGTCATGTAATAGAGGATCGTCATGGGTTACCAACGGCACCGACCAATCTGCTGCACTACCACTCAGGTATGATAAGACAAAATCTACCCGAGCTTGGTCGTTTGGAAATGCTTCAGGCCTACGAAGAAAATGAAGGCGGCACTGATTGATGAATGCCACATACCTCCGTGGGTCGCCTGAGAACCTTTCTGGTGGTGCCAGGGGCACTGTTCCAGGTAACGTGATCTATACCAGAGTGGGTGGTATGGCGGGGTTTTGCATCGTTGGATTGCTTCCAGGTAGAAGCTTCTGTCCTGCCTGTGATTGCAAGTATTGACTGCTCATCTCTTCAATGCGTTCTTTGGTCACTATTAGGTCTCTCCGGAGGACATTAGTCTCTTGTCGGGCAGAATGAACCTCAGCATGAAGCTCTCCTAGTAATTGGGCCAATTGGTCCATTTCTGATGTCTCCATGGCACCCAGGTGGATTTGTTATGGTAGGCTTTGTGTTCTTTTACGCTCACCTAGTATCCACAGGGACGCCACCCAGCTGGGTTACTCGCTGGTATGCTTCTCAGCTTTGCCCTGATGTGGTCTGCGGGGAAGGTTCTGCCTGAAAATACAGGAGGACTGTGTTCAAGACTGACCGACTGGGGTAAGTAACCTCCCTCCACCCCCGTATGCTTTCAGTCCCTCTGGCACCCTCTCCTCACCTTGTGGTGGAATTAGGCGTGCTCTCCGTCCAGCCTTCTTTGCAGGGGCGTGTTGTCTTTCATGGGCGAGTGCGGTCCAGTTACTTCACTGATGCCGGCCCGTTAGATATTGTTCAGGTAGGTCTTGTTTCTGTTCTTTAGTTTTGTTGCTATCCTGCACGCCTTTCTTTGTTTAAAATGTCTTTTTTCTCCCTTAGGTATGCAGAGCTTTAGCGCAGCGAACTGGCTTGGTTGAGCCCCGCTGGTAAATGATGGCGCATTAAGAGCGCTATGATGCGGTAAGTAAGCGCTATGCGCAGCGCTGCAAAGTCTTGCCTTTGCTAACCTGTGTTTTCCTTCCTTGTAGGTCGCGGTGTTCTTCAGAGCGAGTGGAATGTCCGGAGTGGTGCTAGCCGAGAAGCGACCAGCCAGGTAAGCCTTTTGAGCAGTTTGTAATTTGTAAATATCTGTACAGATTTCTTTAATGTTGCCTCGATCTTCCTCTTTCAGGTCGTTCTATCCGAGAGGCGTGCAGATTCGAGGAAGCTGTTCTCAGTAGCTGCAAGTGTTTAAAGATGGAGATTACAGGTAAGATGCTACTGCTAATGATGTTCCTTTGTCTCCTTGCAGGTTCTGCTTCTCCGAGGTTCGAGGGAATAGCTGGACACGGTGAGCGTCATGTTGCAAGCTGCAAAGTAACACAAAGCATGTTCTGCAGTCAGGGTATGGTTTATATAGCCCAGGTAAAGTAGTATCAGGGAAAGTAGTTCCAGGCCTGCCACACCCAAAACACTAGACCGCATAGCTTGGTTCTTAGGAACCAAGCTATGTGGATGCCTCCATGTTGGCTGACAATACAATAAAGTAGTTCCCAAGCACATTGTTGTTCATGGTGTATGAGCCTGGCGCAAGGACTGGCCCCATGAGGGCTTTTGAAGAGGATGCCAGGCTCTAGAGGCCCGAGTCCTGTCTCCACCTGGCCAATGGGTTTGCCAGAGGGGGTTTTGGGCGAGGGTTGTGACACATTTTAAATGTTGCACCTCTCTTACTTAAACGTGTGATCTGCTGCTCCAGTGATGTCATATGTGATATGCACATGGTAAGGGTGATGCCCCAGTGCTGACTAATAGCTACTATTTGTGTGGTGAATTCTTTACTTAGCCCTGACTTAATGTCCTTTTATGTGTTGGCTTGTTCCACACCACAGCACTTAACTGGGTGCCGCATTGCTGGCACTCACAGAATTGTTTCTGTTTTAATTTCTTTATTCAATATAATTTCCTTGGTTTATTTCATCTTATATCCTTGTGACCAGGGGCCTCTCTAGTGTAGAGGGTGCCTCACCTCTTTGAATGCCGAGGCTCGTACTTGGGTTACAAGTCCTGATTTTATTTCTCACTCCGAAGCACTGTCTGCATGAACTCCCTCCTCTCTGCTGGGGTTCACAGGAGGGGATTGGTCTCTGTAATATCATATGTATATGTAGTGCTTATGGTGGCTGACAGTGCAGCGGGCGATTGCAGTGGAGTAGAACTTGCTGCACTGAAGTCACACCAAAGTTAAGCCCGTCTGGGCTCGGCCGGACCCAGAGGCTTTTCCTCCATATGCTCCATATTCCTCCGCTATTCCCGCTCCAGTCTTTTGACTATGGCACCTGTGGATACAGTGTTTCCATTGAACTTTGAAATGCTCACTCATGTCCAAGATCTGTGTTACAGAAACATGGCTGTCTGATACCTCTTCTCCCATGTTTTCCCAATTTATACCTGACGACTACAATATCGTCTGTTGCTTCACATCCGAGAGGGAGTAGGGAATTGCTATCATTTTGAAAACAGTGTGTAACGTTACTATGGTACCCGTAGGTTATAACCTGGCAATGTAAGCCTTTTCAGTATGTTTGGCTCTATCCGCCTCAGAGTTTACTCATTTTATATTAAGGTATCGTCCTCCTGGTCCCTATACGCACTTCCTCCATCCCTTTCTGGAGTTTGTGGCTTCACTTCACTTGAAATATGCACATTTAGTTATTTTGGGTGATTTTAACATTAGGTTGAATCCTCCACTCACACCTACACTTGATGAATCCCTTGAGAGCTTTGTCGTCTTAGGTTTACATCAGCAACCGGTTGAACCTACCAACCGGCTGGGTGGGATTCGGGATCAGATTTGTTCAGCTATCCCTGGTCTTGTGATCTCCTCTATGATTCCGATTCCTTGTTAGATCACTTCTTGGTTCATTTCTCGGTGCCCCTCATGTCTTCATTGCCTTCTTTGCGAAAACGTACCTCTTTTAGGTTGGAATTGGCACAGTATAGACACGTCCTATTTTGCTTCTTTGGTTAAGTCCAACTGCCCTAGTACTGGATTAATAGACATTTTCTACTCTGGCCCAGGCACTTTTAACTACTACTGGGCAACTGGCACCTCAAACTTGCGCATCTACGTGGAAGTCCTTCACAACCATGGTATTCGGAGGAACTTAAATTGGCTGAATTAGGTTTACGCCAAGCTGAGCGTAAATGGCGTTCTTCCTACAGTTCCTGTGATGAGTTGATTTTTGTTTCTCTTTCTAGAAGCCACCATTTGGCCATTAAATCAGCATTTTTTTTACACATTTGGTTGAAACTGCTCTCAACCAATCCAAAGAGCTATTTGCTGTGGCCGGGTCCTTCTACTCCACCACATGTTTTTTGCCTGCTGCTCAGGCACATTGCGATGCGTCAGCAGAATTTTTCTTTTCCAAAATTGAAAGAATACACAGTCCTATTCAACTTGCCCATTCGGGAACCTGCCTGCCTATTTACGATGCTGGGATGTTTCTATAGGCCATATAACAACTTAGCCTCTTGCGGCCTGCCAAGCCTTGGTCTCTCTACACCTCCCCCTTCTATCAGATTTATCCTGGAAAGGGGGAGTGGTTACATATGATTCATCGAGTTTCTTTGTCGCAGTTTAGCTTCTCTAAACAGAATGAGGGCCAGGCATGAATTCATTTATATACATTATTGATAATTACCAGTTTGTGTTGAGTATATTGCCTTCTTCATTTTTTGATCTGTGTTTCATATGTCCAATTCATTGTTATTGGTTGCATATTACAGAACACAGTTTGTGAACATTGTCAAACTTATTTTCTTTCTTTTTCCTTGAGAACAAATGTGGTGCATATTGTCTATTGTTTCATGCATTTTTTAATTTTGAGGTTTATTTGGTGAAAATGAAAAATGTCAATAAATTGAAATATATCTGTTTACTCTATAGCAGACTCATATTGATTGGTCTTGATTCAGTCCACTATAGCCACCCTTTTCATTGACTGCAGATCCTAAATGGTTCATTTGCCTGGCTTTTGAGTGCCACACTGTGGGCTATTCCCCTCGCTCTCCCACTATGGTGTTTGGGTGTTTGGGTGTGAGCAGGTTCCCTAATGATTACAGCTAATATAGGTCCTTGCAGCAGAATCAACATTGATTGATTACACCTGCACTGGCTCTTTGCTGTAAGTGAGACTGCCTCACTGATGACGTAATAAGCACAGAAACCGGTCGGAGAAGAAGCCTCCCTATAGTTAAGGTGAGTCGGAGACAAAAAGGAACCTCTCAAAGTTTCATAAAGATTTGTTAAAAAATAATACATTTATGAAGCGTCTAAACTTTTTTTTTCCAAAAGTGCGGCCTACTTCCCCTTCATTTTCCCCTAGACAAAAATGGTCAATTATTGCCAAAGCGCACAGCCCAAACCGCTGGCTGGTTTTTGGACCATGTCTGAAACAACTTTGGCACGAAGCGTTCAAAAAAGTGCTTTGCTTGGTTAGGGGTTATTCTGTGCAGTAGTTATTTAAATATTTGGCAGAAAAAGGGGGTGCTCCCTTCCCACTAAAAAATAGAGATATTTCCCATGGTGCATTGCAGGATCATGGTTTTCAGAAAAGAAACTACCGCTATCTTGTTTTTCTCTCGATGCAAGAGATATTCTGGGCTATATGGAAAAATGAAACGCAGTAAAAAGCTATTTTCAGGTCAACAAACTCACATGTCATCAGGGTAGAGGTGGGGGGATGGCTAAAGGGCACTGAGTGAAATTTGGGAGTTGGAGGGGGTCCAGGGGCCAAGTTTGCAACACAAAGCTTTCTGTAGCCTCGGCTATAGCTGCAAATAGCCGACCTCTGAAAGCAGACTGCGTCACAGAAGCAGCGTGTGTTCTGGGGTGAAAGGGCAACAGCAGGGGATGTGAGGAGGCCGTCTGAGGAATGGGGGGCTGGTGTAGATGAGGGGGGCACTTGGCGATGGCCTGGCGGGGGGCAGGGAAGCATTTCTTTTTCCATCCTTTTGCCAATATTCATGGCTATATTCAAGATTACAAAGGACTATAGATAACGAGGGGTGAAAAATCACTGGCCAAAGGCCATGGTCAGTTTCTTGATTGCCATCCAGGTCTCCCATCCATGCAGAAACCAGGGGAGACTTTACTTAGCTTTATAGTGAAGAAGGGACCAGCCTCCTCAGGCAATGATGCCCAACAAATGAACCAAACTTACAAGACCACTAAGAGTAACGGGCTGGCCCTTTCCTCGCTTCAAAGCTAAACTGGTTCAGCCCACTTTGAAGTTAAGCAGGGTCAGTCCCGGTTACTGCTTGGATGGGCAACCAAATGGGTATCTGAATTACTTGTTTTAAACCGTGCTATTGTCAGACCTGGAAAGTTTTGCACTCGGAGACAATTTTTTGCCTTTTGCTGAATTGCATTCTGGTATCTGTAGTCTCCCAGTCAATAATAAAAAAAAAGATATTTTTACAGCAACAGTGCTTTTTATGCATGCAGTAACTCGGACAAACTCTGCTTAGCTTCAGAGAGAGGATCAGGTTTGTCCCCAAAGCCATGTTGTCTAATATGTGAGCCCACCTTACAAGACCACTTAGAGAAACATGGCCTAATGGGGCTGGATCCTTCCTTGCTTTGAAACCAAGCAGGGTCGGTCTAGTTACTGCATGGATGGCAGGCAGTCCACAGTGCTGAATGCTGTGTTTTCTCAGTTTTAAATATCTCATAAGCAACAGTATCCACATCATTTTCTTTTAAACTGTGCTGCTGTCAGTTCTTGAAGGTTTTGCACAGAGACAATTTTATTGCCTTTTGCCGAATTGCATCCTGGTTAGTGTAGTCTCACAGTGAAGATGGGGGGACTAATGCCACAGTTGTACACTTTTTCCTAAAATTGTTCCATAAGGATTTATATATTTCAGTGACACTAAGGTATGTGTACTTTTCAAGTTAGCTTTATAAATCCGAGCATTGTTGAAAGCCAGACATGGGGGTGCGGAGAGCAAGTGAGTCATGTGTATTTGCCCACGATGTGGCAAGAGAGCCTGCAATTCTGGACACTGTTGTAGGTATTTTCCACTGATTGTGGCTGCTTTTCAGGGCACCGGTAAAGGACATATGTGGGTGGACAGCGTAACTTTTTTTCAGAGGGCGGATGCAAACTCTTGGGCTTTTTTGAGGTTGGTAAGCTTGCTCAAGTATTTGGATACCAGGACTTTACTCAGGGTGTCATGTTCCCAGTGCAGACGCTTGCACACAAGACCACAAGCACTTGCTTCATATTGGGATTCTGTTTTCCATGTAATATTTCACTACATATTGCTAGATCTAAAAGGTGAGCACCTTTTATACTTTGCCAGCATATTTATTGTAAGATTTCCTCTCTCAGGTTAATTTTCTGGTGTTTATTACTTTTTTTAAAAAGTCCAATGCTATTTTGTCTTGCACACTTTCTTCTAAGGAGAAGGTCAATTGAATTACATTTGTATATTTCACTTTAAAATATATTGATCACTTACTGTGCGTATATTCATCTGTGGCAGCTTTTGATTTTCGCTACAGGGGGAAGACGTACCTGGGCAAATGTTATTCTTGTAGCCGATCATTTTTTACCCTTTTCCGTGCTGCTTAAATGCGGTTAGTTGGGGTTGTGCGATGTATACAACAGTCACCAAGAGACTGGCCATAAAACAAGGGGTTTGTAGCACGCTGCTGAACCAAAATGTGTGAACCTTGGCAAATATTTAATCACACAACATTTTTAACTAAATCATTATTTTTACAGCTACAGTGACATCAAGGGAGTACAATCAATGGTGACCCAGGTCTCCTATCTATGCAGTAACAAGGACAGACACTGCTTAACTTCAAAGTGAGGAAATGGCCAGTCCCATTGGGCCATAGTGCCTGATAAGTGAAGCAAAGTTACAAGACCACTTATAGCAACATGGCCTGTGGGGGCTGGGCCCTTACTCACTTTGAAGGTGAGCAGTACTGTGCATATATTCATGGGTGCCAGCTTTTGATTTTTGCTCTGGGCGTAAAAGGTACCTTGTGTGAGAAGCCTGAAGATATTCTGTCAGCTAGACCCTTATTCAGGGGGCCAGGGGAGGGCTGGCCCTCTCAGATCCCAACCCTGGGGGTGGACGAGCGAGAGCGGATCACCTGGGCGAGGGACCCCAGAGTTATGTTCAGGGGAATGCCCCAGGTGAGATGCGGTATTGTGCTGAGAATTGAGCGGCATATGAGTTCTGAGGCAATTATAGGCTACATTACACCTACCTTACCTCCTCCCAGTAAATCTCTCCTACCCAAACCCACTAAACCCTACAGGCAGAAATGATCCCCTAGGATCTCAAACCCTGTTAGGTTCAGAAAATGTCTCTCCCAAAAAACCTGTCATCCGGTTCACTATCCTAATACTCCCAATCATTCTTATTTCTGTCCCTCTGATTATTACTTCCCGTATTCCCAATCTGCTCTGGTAACACACTGTAGTTCCCATAATCCCCCTTGTTGATTTCACAATCCCTTCTGTTCTGTTTTATACCCTGGTCACTCTCGCTCATTGGACCAACCTTCCCTAGCCTGTCCCCTTGGATACTCTGATACTCCAAACTCCCTTTTTTGTTACACGAATACTGTTTTTCACCCAAGACAGACTTGTAATATTAAAGCTGTTTACCTGACATGTCCCGACTCAAGGGTCAGGCAAAGTAAGGCAATTAACCTGAACCACACACACCTGACAACCCTTCCTTTTCGCCACAGGGATAAAAGGTGGAGCCAGAGAGAAATAATCTTGCCCTTTTCATCTCCAGTCTGTGTAGTCTTCCACGATGAGAGCCTAAGACTGCAGACAATAGCACAAGTGTCCTGCGCTGGATGTCAGCGGTACAGGATGCAAGACTATGCTGATAGGCAGGAGTGAGGTAAGCTCCCTCGCCCGTGGTACCAGCCTTGACTCCAGAGTGGAAAGGGGAAAATCAATAAACATCAGGCTTTGTTGAGTGAGAACCACAAGATGGCAACTTTGAACCTGTATTGATGAACTTTAAATGAACTGTGTAAAGTAGGACGGAGAAACCAGCGGCAGAGGAAAAACAACAACATGTGGGTGTCAACGCAAGAGACTCTGGTCGAGCCCCATGTTGAGAAATAACAGAAACCAGAAGGCCATAGAAAGGCCGCCAAAGGTAGTGAAGTGGTCATACGTGAGGGTCGAGCAAAAGCCCTGTACAATCGAAAGACTTTGATCCGCAAGTTGGCTAAAGTAAGAGACGTAAATCCTGTGAACATTTGAACAGAATTGAAAGCACAAAGAGAAGGCAATAGTGAACCCGGAGGAGGGATGCCGAAGGAGGGGGATGGAGTTTAAAGGTCCAGAGAAACAGAGTGGTAAAGTGAACCCAAATCAGGGAGGTCCACTGAAATGTTTTGATTAGGAAGTTAAGAAGGGCATGAGCCCCGACAACGGAGATCCGGGGTGAAGCTAAACTAAACACTGACAGTGAAGCGAGGTCTGGGCCAGAGGAACATTTTGTTATATTGTTTGAACACCTCAGACCCGAAGGCAAGTGATTTTCTAAGGAAATGAGACTTGGACAGCGACGTCTTGAGAGCTACCATTGGGACTGTCATGTCGTGCTGGTGAAGCCCAAGACCATACTGTGCTCCAAGCACCAACCTTACCCTGTGCTCGAAACGTGGGAGAGAGAGGCCCAAGCCACCGCCACTTCTTTCTTAAAACTTAAACCCAACACCCTTTTGTATTTAGAGCAAGCAATTGGTAATGGGTTTTCTTAGTATAGGTCTTTCTATTTGACTTGAGATCAGTAGGACTTCCTTATTTTCATTTGATGGTCGACCCCTGTCCCCATCTTAGAATTAGGCTTAGATTAGGCATTTTTCAAACCTGCACACCACTTTCATTGTTCAATAAACACCCTTAAACTGTGATCGCTTGTGTCTGTCTTACTTTTAGTCACCATGAGCTTCTCATACTGGGCATATGTTATTCTTCCAGCCGGTCATTTCATTCCTATTTCTGTGCTGCTTAAATTGGTTAGTTGGGGTTGTGCGATGTAGCACAACAGTCACAAAGAGACCAGCCATAAACAAGGGGCTTGAAGCACGGGACAGGACATTTCGGCACAGCCAGTTAGGCACACGCCTTTATGGCACGATTGCTTTGCCGCAGGTTCCAATTGGGCGCGTCCAGTTGGACACAGGGAACTCTCGGCGCAAGAATGTTTTGGCATGAGTGGTCGCAATTGGCACGGCATGAACCTGCAGACAATGCATTTTGTACCTCTCGGCACAAGGATGTTTTGGCACGAGAGAACACAATTGGCATGAACCTGCAGGCACTTTGCATTTTGTAATATGGATTAAACATGAAAAACATTTATTTACTGCAACATTATAAATCAGGATGGACATGTATTACGCAGTCATTGCAGAATTGAACACGTATTAAACATGAAATCCAATTATTTACTGCAACATTATAAAACAGAATGGAACTTGTATTACACCGTCTCTGGGCAACATTATGCAACTGTAAACAACTATATAAAAACACATTTGTACTGAACACTGCCTTCGAGAACCCCGGCTTGCAGGAGCTTGAGACACAGCACTTAACCATCATGCTACAATGACATGGATTCTCACAAATTTCATACTTTGCCTTTTTTCAATTGGACAAATAAAATTGTAGGGTAACTATGAAATGTATGCACTATGAAGCACCAAGCCATTGTGGCCTAGTGGTTGAATACCATCCCTTGAACTCTGGCAGACCAGGGACCAAGACTTTTTAAAAATCTTTATCAAAAACCGTATATTTTGGTCTAACAGGGATGCCTTTGATCCATGTGGCCTTCTTCATGGAAACGTTCACCCAATGACTGCATGATTTTAAGAAGGTCTTTTGAACTGCACTACCAATGGGTTAATAATAGTTGCGCATCTTCCATTGCATGTGTGCCAGCACAAACAGGACATTCTTTGCAGCTTAAGAGAGGGGTTTGCCACCAAGATCCATTATTGCCCTAATCGATTGTGCTACTTTTAAAATTTGAAAATGGCAGGGGCAAGTAGACATCACTCCTCTTCAGCCCCTTATTCTCACTTTCCCCAGATGGAAAAAACATATTCTACTTTTTCCCCCTCCTCTGCTTCTACACTGCGTACCTCCTCCTTCAACAACCTACGGATTTCCTACTGACATTCAACCCAAACAAATAGAGGTGCAGGATAAATCATGAATAAAGCCAAGTTACATGTCTTGTATATATTGTTATATGCCACACGTCCATTGTTATTTGTAATATGATCATTCAGATTTAATTTGTACTTAGCATTTTGGAACAGGACACTTGGTGGGCAAAACAAAACTGTAAGTCACAGAATGCAAAAAAAGAGATGAACTGGATGGACATCTTCTGAATTACATGGAGACATGCACCCCCACACACACTGACACTGAACACTCACACTCATCGTGTCACAATGCTCACATACATACACGGGTGCTCACGTGTGCACACACACTAACGCTTGCCTTCACAGAGCAAATGCACACTGCACGCAAAATCCCTCACAAACAACTTCACACCATGTACACACACACACGCTCACATCAAACACACACAACATTGCATGCACACCCTCTCAGATGACATGCACACCCTCACACCACATATTTCCCCTTACACTGCACAATATATTCAAAAAGAGGACTACGCCCATTAGTTGCAGGGAGGTGAAGGTGAGCAAAACATTGTAATAAAACCATTGAAATCCAAGGAAAAAACATTAGTTGCAGGGAAGTTAAGGTGCGAACGTAATGCAACAAAATCCCTGAAATTCAGCTAAAGCCACCTTAACTTTGCGCTCCCTGTTGCACAGCCTATGACCACAATGATAACATCACAGATCACATTACTGATGACATCACTAATTACATTACAACAATAACTGGCATTAAGCATAGCCTTCAGCCATGGTCAGTGTGCATGGCCAAATATATTTTAACACATGAATGGGTACTAGTCATGGCCTTCAGCTACGGACAGTGGTCACAACCTTCAACCATGTGCACTGAATATTTTAAAATACTAACATGCTACCAACGATAGATTTTGGCCTTTACCAGTGGATACAGCTTTCAACCATGTCCACTGTATATTATATACACTGATTAGGCACTAGCCATAGACTTTAGCACAATACTGGCCACTGGCCACAATCTGTGGCTGTGCGCACTGTATTCTAACATAAAAATGGGCCACTAACCATGGCTTTTGACCTTGAGCAGTTTGTACTTATTTTGGCCATATTCACTGTATATTTTAAAATAATAAAATGCAATAAGCAAAGGCCTTCAGCCATGCCCACTGTGTATTACACAACACTAACCAGACACTAACTATGGTCTTCAGCACAATAGTAACCAGTGGCCACGGTCTTTGGCTGTGCCGACTGTATATTCTAACATATTAATGGGCACTAGCTACAGCACTTAGCCATGGCCACTGACTACAGCTTTCAATGTTGCCCACTGCATATTTTAAAACAGGGATGGGCTACTAGGCATGGCTTTTAACCATGCATATTGGTATTTTTGAACAGTAACCGACCACCAACTATGGCCTTTGGTACTGTCCAGTGACTCCAGCCTTTGTCATGGAAAAGTCAATGGCCTAAATTGTTATTAAGGTAATCAAACTTTTCATGAGCTAACTTATAAATGATGTTATGTATAATTCCATTATTGATGCAATCAGTTATATTTAATGTAATTAGTGTTGTCAGTGGTGTCATCAATGACTTTTGTCATTTGCATGTTAGTCTTAGCAGTGCACGGTGGTGGCGCGAGTTATGGTTGCTTAGCTTACCATAACTGGTGAATTTCTGAGCATTTTCGGTTTTACTTGTAACCATAACGTCCTTTTAACAATGTTTTTTCATTGAATTTCATAGGTTTTTTTATAAGTGCAACTTAACCATAACGTCCCCTTAACAAAGTTTTTTCATTGAATTGTATAGGTTTTAATTGGTGCAACATAACCATAAAGTCCCTGCAGCAAAGTTTTTTCAGAGAATTCCATGGGTTTTTGCCAGTGCATGCTATTTTCCTACAACTTACTAATGTCATACTTACCCCAATATAGCAACGTTTGTGTCCAATTTACAACATTCCACCTTAAAACACTACCATTTCCCACCTTCTAGCATCATTTTTAACACTTGTATATGCTTTTTGCAACTTTTTCCATTGTTTTTGCATCCGTCGATGTCCACAAACGTCTGACGTTATCACAGACCTTCCAGAAAGTGCCACGGGACAATGCATTCAGGTGTGGCATGATAATGTGTCCACAAACATGTCTGCACTTTGCGATCGGGTCCATGCTTCGAGGACAGTTAGGAACTGCATTTTCTACTGATCTAGGAACTTTCAAGCTCAAAATGTACCCTTGCACAGCTCCTACACCTAAACTTACCTAAAATTATCCATTAACAATCTAGTACAAAGCACTAAACCCTGTAATGCAGAAATGGGCATCCGAAGTGTTTGCAAACATCACAGGATTGTACCCGACCATCCAGAATGTTTGTGGACTTCGGGAATGAAAAACATCTGTTTGCTGGCTTCTCACAGCCATATCCCCTCCCATCCTTATCACCCCCCACCTCCCCAGAGATTGTTTGAGTTTGACAAGTGCAATGTTGTGTTTTTCAATAGATATTTACCTCGATGTTCGTGGACACTGATGGATATCTGCAAATCCAACATGACGGGCGTTTCCAAAAATCTGATGCACTTCACGCTTTTCACCATCCAATCAGTGGCTGCGTCCGATGTCCGCAGACATCATGTCGCCCTCTAGGCCAATCGGGGGCCCGTCTGCAGACCGAACAGGGAAGTGAGTCCGCGGACCGAACCCAAATATCACTTTTTTTTCTACCTACTTTTCGGCCGTTTAAAAAAATAACTACTGGATGGATTTAGACCAAATTTACAAAAGCATGCTTTCGGGACCAGGCCGTTGCTCCTGCTGCAAATTTGGTGAAAATCCATTAGCCTGTTTTGGCGGTAGATGTGAGCACACATTTTTGGGACCCACTACAACTTTGCCCCCCCTTGACAAAACTTCACCAATCTACCCAGAAATATTCTGATGGGAATGTATACTTTTATTGCAAAGTTTGGTAAGGATTTGTCTAGAAAGCCGATGAAAAAGTGCTCTTCCCATGAGTTGAGCAACTTCACCATAACTACACGCCCGCTACCACCTGCATGTAATTATGGTTAAGTTGCTCATCCCATAGGGAGAGAACGTTTTGGGAGGCTTATAACTTTGTTCCCGCTGGACGAATCTTCACCAAACTTTGCAAAAAAAGTATATGGCCCACTCTGACTTTTCTTGGCAAGTTTGGTGGGGTTTCATCAAGGCGGGCAAATTTATAGGGGAGTCCCAAATTCTTTTTTTTCCCTCCAAAGTCTGAATGGAAAAACTCATGTCTACAGCCCAAACCGCTGGACGGATTTCCACCAAATTTGCAGCAGGAGTGAAAGCATGCTTTTGTAAATTTGGTGAAAATCTGTCCAGTAGTTTTTTTAAAACAGGTAAAATGTAGGTCCAAAAGAATTAGTGATATCTTGCTCCGCACCCTGGACCCATTTCCCTGTTCGGTCCGTGGACAGTGACCTGGTTGGCCCATGGGGCGACGTGAAGTCTGCGGACATCTCGGGCGCACTGCTAATTGGATGTGGAAAAGTGTGAAATGCGTTGGTTTTCTTGAAAACACCCGTCATGTTGGATTCGCAGACTTTTGCTGGTGTCCGCTGGCACCGCGGTAGAACATTTTTTTAAAAATTAAACACTTGTCAAACTCAACAAACAATTTCTTGGGAGGTGGGGGTGATGAGGATGGGATGGGATATTGCCATAAGAAACAAAAAAAAATATTTTTTTGCCATAAAACGTCAGCGAACAGTTCGGGGACACTTCAGATGTTCGGGAGCAGTTCTTGGATGGCTTATAACTTTGGCACCACTCAATGGAACTGCATGACATTTTGAAATCTATTTTAGCTACGGCCTTGGATACAGAAGACAAGTCAGAATGGTCTTGCCTTATATTTCCTCTGAAAATTAGTTCCTTTTTAGTTTTTCATAATTTAAAATAAACAGGATTCAGTGTTGCCAAGTTAGGCCAGGTAAAACCGTTATGCCACTGCCTGGCAAATGCATATGACCTGCCTACACAAGAGCCGAAACTGTCGGCTTTGTCAATGCCTGTTACTGTGTGAAGCATGCCCGTCTTAATGCCTGATTCCCATGCATTTCTCCAACACACAGGTCTGGCATGCGCACTTGCAGTTCCAAGCAGCGGGGTACAGCAAGCGACCATTACACGCACTGCTCGCTGGAAACTTTATTGGGCTTTGAGGGGGAGCAGAATACCATGTTCCGCAGACTTGTCCCTCACAGCCACATTTCAGTACAACACAATCTGAGTTTTGCTCCTTAGTGATGAGCCTATCATCTTCCCCTTTAATTTGCCCTCACCCACTGTTCATATTCTCACCGTTTGAGATCGCTGCTGTCGCAGAAGTCCACATATTGAGGAATATGCTGACCAGCAGGGGAGCGAGGAAGCCATTAAGTGCCCTCATTGTGGTGTCAGGAGCAGTGTCCGAATACTAGTCCAACTGGGCCTTAAATGCAGTTGCTGGTATGAAGTAGGAGGGACTCATGGAGTGCCGAGAGGTCTTGAAGTGTGCTTTAAGAGCTGTGACCTGTATCAGAAAACTTCATGTCCTGTCCTCAGTGGAAACACAATGGCTGTGTGGATTGCAGTTACCTGGCCTGCTTTCACTAACAATGGTCTTTGTTTTCAAGCGTTCATGCTCAAAGGCTGCAGACTATTCTATGTTGGCATCACAGGGCTGAATGAAGCTTGTATTGTCTACCCTGGGCCTTGTGACTCAACCGGACGTTGCATCCTTCTCCAAGACGTGCAGGCTCATTGTGATATTGGCCTTAGAGGGATTAAAATAGGAAAACCAAATTGACAGACATTTCGCCAGGGATCATTGATCGAAAAAAACACTTTGATCTCAGTAAGTGGAAACGTACATATTATCTGGTAGCCCATCAGCTAGCCCAACTACACCTCAGCAGGCAGCCCAGCAGCCCTCAGCCAGCATCAGATTGCGCAGAAACCCCCACAATGTAGCCCAGTGGCATGTCTGACAGTCCCAGGTCAGACGCCCATCAGCCTGCACCGTACCTATCCCCCAGCTCTAAAAGCTTTGCTAACAGGGATCATATCAGCCTCCCCAACACATAGGGCCTAATTACGAGGTAGGTGATAAAGGATTACCGGCACCGGAAGGTCACTGGTGCCGGTAATCCCTTACCACACTATTCTGAGGTCCCTTAGCGGGTCCCTTCCTTAACGCCTGGTTTTACCAGGCGTTATGGATGGGACCTGTTAAGGGACTACAGAGCAAATAACGGTACCGCAAATTGTGGTACCGTTATTAACTCCATCCCCATTCCCATTGAGCCCTATGGGGGCTCGAATGGGGAATGGTTCCCGGAATGGGGACTTACCGGGTCCTCCAAGGTTGGAATGACCCGGTAAGTCCCAATTTCAGGAACCCGGACCCGGAATGCGGTAAGGGGGTAGCCATGGTGCTAATAGCTCCATGGCTATCTCCTACTGCATAATGAGGCCCATAGTCTATCAGCCTGTCCAGTAGCACTGGAGGCAGCCCTCAAGCCAGCAATCCATCCGCCTGCCCAGCAGCCCTGGAGGCAGCCCTCCAGCCGGCAATCCATCAGCCAGCCCAGCAGCCCTGGAGGCAGCCCTCCAGCTGGCAATCCATCCACCTGTCCAGTATCCCTGGAGGCAGCCCTCCAGTCGGCAATCCATCAGCCCTGGAGGCAGCCCTCCTGCTGGCAATCCATCAGCCTGCCCAGCAGCCCTGGAGGCAGCCCTCCAGCTGGCAATGCATCAGCCTGCCCAGCAACCCTGGAGGTGGCCCTCCAGCTGGCAATCCATCGCCGGCCTAGCAGCCCTGCCAGCTGATACGCAATTAGCCTGCACACGATCCCTCCACAAGTTATGCCATCAGCAGGACCCCTGCAGGTAGTCTATCAGGCTGTCCAGTAGCCCCCCAGCAAGTAGCCCATCAGCTGGCGCATTAGCATCACCAGCAGAGAGGAAGGGTAGCGAATGAAAAGGTGTTTAGGCCAATGGTGTACATGTGTAGGTTTTAACTTCTATGCCTGACTGAGCAGCAGGTGCTTTCAAACTACAATGTGGCCTTGTCCAGTATGCTTACACTCCAGGATGAAATTGTCGATGATATAAATAAAAACACAGTGGTATCTAAATTGGGGGTCTGCTGTTAATTAAGGCTTTGAACTTGTCCCTGGGAGCGTTATTTTGCTCTGGAGAATTCAGGGGAGTGAAGGCACGCCCTGCCCTCATGCGTAGGTGTGGTCGCCATGTTCGTCCAACTTCATCCTTCCACGTGACTGAAGTCCACAGAATTGATCTATAGTGCATTTACAATACTATTTTCTAATAGACCTCAGACATCTTCTTTGTTTTTGTCCATGTCTTCTGAACAGGAGTTTCATTCTTTCACATGATTTGTATCCAATGTCTGCTCACCCCAGCCTGATATGGCATTGCTTCTTCTGGCTCATCCAGCCTTGCCTTTCTGAGTTTCACTCCTGTTAATTCGTTCAATAGTTTTTAACTACGACACACTGGAAAAGAGACCTTCCTTTTTTAGTCCAGCTCTGCTATAATACATAGTGGAAACATCCATTCTTTACTCACTTCAGTATATGTATATGTTGGCTCATGCCGCAATCTATTCACTATAGAGCTAGCCTCAAGAATACTTTGTCTGCTTGCGCTTCTTTGCATCTGTACACATGTAAAATAGATTCATATCTTTATCGTTTCTGTAGCATAAGTTTCTTCATCTTGATCCCAAGATGTCACTTATCTTTGATACTTTGTGATGCCTTATAGAATATCTGCATTCGCTTGTCTCTGCATCTCTTCTATGTATATCGGCTTGCTTCATGTGACGTCACCACTCTGCTCTTCCATTAATTGGTCCTGCTTCTTCTGGAATCTCATTTAAAATGACCATCATACTGTCTCGTATGCAGGTATGGCTTTCTCAGTGGGAACCTTGCTTCCAGGATTCTCCTCTGTATTGGTATTTTTACTGGCACTGCACATGTCTCACTCTCTGGTTCCCAACATATAGGCAATATGGGTGAAGTGGTTGAGGTGGGGATACTTGTCTCCTTCTCTACACTCCCTCACCCCTCCTCTGGGTGATTCATTGACCACTCTCCCATCATCCTTCATATCTAGACATCCTTGTCTGAAGAAATGCTTCTTTGGGATCCATATCTTTATGACTCCCTTCAGGCATCCAGCTGATTTCACATGCTCATCCTTATTCCAAGTCATGAGCATGCACTGACAACTTGGGCTACAATAGATCCACTTTCCCACATACTTCTTATGGTTCTTTGGATACAGGAACTTCGTTCTCTCATTTGCATGGATGCTGGCCTTCACAAAGTCTCTGATTTCTTCGTCTGACAAGTCGCTGGCCGTCCATCCTGATTCAACATCACTCATCATAATTTTCATCCCTATGGCTTTCTTCGCTATCTTCTTGCATTGTGTGATTATTATCTTGATCAGACAAAATCCAAGCAATACCAACACGATAAGGGCTCCAAGGAACTTGAACATGTCTGCCATCCATTGTGGAATCCAGGAAAAGAGTGATACAAACCAGCTTTCATCAGCAATGTCTTCTACTTGGTCTATCATCTGGACGTGTAGTTTTGTCAGCATTTCTATGGCCTCTATGAAGGTGCCATTCTTGTCTTCATGAGAACGTGTGAACGTGCAACATGATTCTCCGATTTCTGCACAAACACCTCCATCCATAGCTGTAATCATGTCTAGGAAGTATCTAATCTGAATAGTCATCAGTCATATGGTTCTCATCTCTTCTCTGATAGTATTGAATCCCTTTATGGTAGTGTTGATTTTCTGCAGCAATTCCCATCTGGTAATCTGCAGCCATTTGATATTTGCTCCAACCTGGATTCTCGGCATGAAGATCAATGTAAATACCGACGAAGTCTGGCTGAACAGTCTGTGCTCATATGGAATGGAGTCAAACGCTTCTATTGACTTGGCAGAGAAATAGTTCTCCCTCTTCATTCGATTAATCAGCTCCACAGATCTCTTCTTCCTCGGTTGAGCATCAGCTTTTGGGAAACTGTCAAGGTTCAAATCACTTTTAGAAATCACCAACGCTGGAACATGAACATTCACCATTATGCATACTCCGTCCCAAACCTTGGGTAACTTCATATATGCTCTAGATCCACAAGCCCAATAGTGATCCATTATCCCTGCTGTCCTAATGTTTATTCCTTGTGCTTCAAAGATTCGACCACAGTTCTGATTCTCTCCAACCTTTCTTGTGCCATTGTTTCTGGAGCACAACTTTGCACTCTCCAAAGGCACTATCTGCAAGGGTCCTCCTCTGTCTTCGACCCAAGTCAGTAGTTTAGCATGTTTCGACCATAAAGACTTATACAGCATTTGTGCATTCTGAATAGTTGGCTGGTAGTGACTGTCAATACTTTGCTTAGTACAAAGGGATTGGGGTATCAAGCCCCTCTCCCGAACCACAGAAGCCGAAATGATCGACCCTCCCACCGTGGTTGGCACGGGCGCCTTAATTGTATTTACACAGGTAACCACGTGGCAGCCAATGGGGGGAAGACAGAGTTAGGGACAAGGGATGGAATAACAAAGGAAAGAAAGGGAAATAAACATGCACATTTCTACCTATAAGGTTTTTATACCAAACTTTAGCATTTGAGAAAACAATAATAATCAACCTGACCTCCTACAACCAAAGCTACACTCTATTCCTGACCACCTATAGAACTAAATACCCAAAAAACCTGTATTAGTTCACACATAAATGCACATGCCACATATAGGTTAGTTTCTGGCACATAAAAGGTACAAAACACTGATCATTCTTTCTGAGCATCTGACAGTAACATAAATTGCAAGCTTGATGGCACAAAGCAAAAGGACTTCCCTTAGATGAGAAAACAAAAATACAAGCGTATTTGTTCAAAGTCTTCATTAACAAAATGAGGGCCATTATCTGATCTTAATACTTCACATATTCCCCATCTAGGAAATACTTCTTGTACCAGAGATGTTACTGCACTGGTGGAGTTAGGGTGTTTACACGGTCCAGCCTCAATCCACCTCGAAAAGGGACATACCACTACAATCATATAATCTGTATCCATTACATATTTGCAGCATGTCAACATAGTTGATATGCAAATGCTGAAAGAGACCATTAGATCTAATTGTGCTCAGCAGTAAACCTTTCACAGACATTACAATTTTCTACATATAATGCAATGTGTTCTATTATATTTGGAACAAACCAATACTCTGCAATAGTTGCAGCAAGGCTCTCTCTAGTAACATGTGCAGGGTAGTGTAGCTGTTCCAAGGCCACCCTTAACATGGCTACAGGCATCGCCGGTTTACCAGTGCTGTCTTGTTGCCACAATGCTTCAGAGGGGTTTAAAGAACACCTTCTCCGCGTCCACAAGACTTTCTCATCTTGAGGCGCTTCCCCTTGAATCTCTACCAACTGAGTCCTATACAAATTATTATAACACTCAGACACACTCATCATCACCACCATACTTTCATTCACATCAGGCATATCAAACAACATAATAATATCTGAACATGCAATTTGTTTTGTTTCCTCATCTGCCTTTTAATTTCTACGTGAGATAAAGTCTGCTTTTTTAGTGTGTACTGCACATTTAACTACTTCGATGGCTACTGGGAGTTGTAGTGCTTTAATAAGTCTGTCCAATAAGGCTGCATGCTGCACTGGAGTGCCGTTCGCACGGAAGTAGCCCCTCCTTTTCCAGCGTGCTAGCCCTGCATGCACTGTTGATATCACATAGGCAGAGTTGCTGTACACTGTAACTTCCTGGTCTGCGTGTCTCTCAAGCACAATAATAAGCACTACTTATTCTGCAGCCTGTGCAGAAAAGTGAGACGGTAGACGTGCACTTATCAATTCTTCAAACTCTCAATTACCCAGGTGCTTTACTACAGCGGTACCTGTATATCTTTGTCCATCATTTTGATCGATTCTAGAAGAACCATCAATATATAGAATCTCTCCAGCTGCCAACGCATTTTCCTCCACCCTCAGGAGTTCATTGTAGAAGTCATCATAGTTCGAGCAATCATGTGCATGCTCGTCCTCTGCCAGTGGTTCTGCTACAAACATGGCAGGGTTCACTATTTTGCATCAGACTATTTTAATTGCTGGATTCAATATGACTACCTCGTAGGCAGATGCTCTTTGAGAAGTCAACGTGCCTTTAGGTTTTTCCAAAATAGAAAACAATGTATGTTCAACAAATAATGTCATGGAACACCCCATTACTATGCTAGAAACCTTCTCAATGGCCAACGTGGCAGCTGCCAAAGACTGTTCACACGGAAAGTGACCACTCATTACTGGGTCTAGAATCCCACTGTAATATGCAAGGGGCTTGTACCAAAACACTGGTTCTCTGCATGAGTACAACTGTCATAACAGTGCCATTTGTGTGTATGAATAAAAAGAATTCCTCAGCATAATTGGGATCCTAAAACTGGTGCTGTGCAAATTGCCTTTTTCAACTCATCAAACCGTTCTTCCATTTCCTCAGTCCAAATGATTTTTTCCCAATTTGCCTGTGCTTTCTTCAGAGCTTGCAACAAGGGCCTCAAGGGCCTTCTGTATGAACTGTAATCAAAGACCCATGCTCTTACATAGTCCCAAAAATCTCTGCATGTGCTTTATCATGAGTGGCTTTACTGTTTTCAAAATAGCCTCAGCCCTCTCAGGAGTAACTTTCTTTTCTCTCATGCGAAATTAACTGGCCTATGTACAGCACTTCTTTTTGACAATACTGCAATTTATCCTTGTCTTCTTTATAACCTTTGTCTGCAAGAATAATCATCAGTTGAACTGAATCACGTCTGCACTCTTCCTTTGAGGTGCTACAGACCAATGTCATCTACATCTGCAACACAACACTTCCCAAATCAATATTGCTTAAGTCCATCTGCAGGACTCTATTGTAAATCGATGGAGACTGACAGTACCCCTGGGGCAGGCGAGTACTTTTCAGATGACTTTGTCTAAATGTATATGATGTCAGATCATGCGAGTCTTTACGCAATGGGATTTAGAAAAATGCATTTTTCAAGTCACCACAGTGAAATATCGTGCCTCAACAGGGATATTACATAAAATCGTTGCAGGATTAGGAACTAGAGGGAACTCGGCCTCTACAATTTGGTTAATCGGGTGAAGGTCTTGCACTAGACGCCACAACCCCCCTTTCGCTTTTTTCACAGGATAAATCGCGGTATTACACAGTGACTCTGACGTCACGAGGATGCCCTGTTCCATCACAGTAGATATTGTCTTAAAAATAGCTTCATCTGCCTCTCGAGACATAGGATACTGTTGTGCTCGAGGTAAAATTGATCCTGGTTTCAATTTAATCTTCACTTCTCCAACCCCCTTCAGTAGGCCTATGTCATAGGGGCCTGTTGTCCCTAATGAAACTGGCACTCTCGCCATGTCTTCATCAAAATACTCGGCGCGTTTCTGTGCTAACCTCATGTTCTGTCAGTCAATCTGTAACCTTCCAACAATGGCAATCATTGTGCACCATTGTCTACCTTCATAATCATTTCCATCAAGCAAAGCCATGTCTGCTCGCACTATGGCTGCTTGTAATTCTAAAGGGAAGACTCGCCCTTCCTCTTCATCCATAGGTATTTTTGGCCTGAATAAAAATTCATCAGGTATTCTCATAGTTCTGCCCACTAAACCTGGAAGCCATGTTAACAGGATGCTTACCCCATACTGAAATACTTCTCATTCTAACGGTGCTCCTCGTATGGCCATTTGTCCACCAAACGCCATTATAAATTCCCTCACGTTGAAATAATGCATTCCTGGTGTTGAACACACTATGCCTTTATCAGTGAACGAAATCATCTTGTTCAATTTGGTCATCAAATCTTGACCTAATATATTGACCGGTGTCTGCCTTGAATATAATAATGGCACAGACATGTCACACTCTCCTATAGAGACTGGCAATTCTTCAGTAAAAGGAACTCTACTTGTAGCTCCTGTGAAACTTTCATGGCATTTCCAGACATCAAAAATGTTCCCTCTCTTACACATGAGCATGTTGCACCCGTGTCTACTAAAAAAGAAAAGGATTTGCCTCCTAGATTGATGTCAACCCTTGGTTCCTCTTGAGAATTGGGCATCACTGAAAGTATTGAGCATATCAAGTCTCCCAGTGAGCTGTCCTATTGTGGCTACATTCTCATTCTCTTACCTTTGAAAGGATAAACTCCATCAACAGTAACACCCCCTATTTTAGGAGTCATTAACTTTCCCATGTTTGTGCTTTGCTGTATCTGCATGGATGATTGCTGTGACTGCCTTTATGGTGGATTCATTGTTACCCTCTGTGTTTGTAAATCTTGTTGCATTCTCGGTGCTTGTGTTTGCTGCACTGTCTGATTCTGTGAAAACCTATCTTGATTCTGCTACGAATATGCAGACGGGTCTTTGGTCCCCCTTCCTGAAAATTGCCCTTTTTTGCAAAGAAACCTGACATCCCACATGTACAGCATATAGGAGGAGGTCTCCTAACTTGCCCCTCCTGCGTGCCTTGACTTTCGTTCTGTGTGTTTTGAAACCCACTTTGATTGTTCTAGAAGTTTCCCTGATTATTCTGGAAGCCCCTACCTCGAAAGCCTCTGCTTCCCCTTTGTGCAAATCCATTATTACCATGATCAAACTGCCTTTGGTTATTAACCTTCAGCATACCTGCTGCTTGCAGTGAACCCGATCCGTCTCCACTAGGCAACATCGCCCCTTCAATGGCGTACTTTGATAGTTTTTTCTGCACTAACTTTGCCTCTTCACCTTTCATAACATCATCTTTCTTTCGATTCTTCTCTTGCAACAGCCTGCAATAATGCGCAATAGTCAGCTGAATCTCTGACCATGGCTTTACTTCCATGCCCACTAATTTCTTGAGCTGCTTTTGTACTGTTTCTAGCAGCCCTTGGCACAATATATGATAAAATACAGGTATGGATTTCCCCAAGCCTTGCGTGCCTCCAAAGCCCACTGCTCTTGGAAATTCTGAATGTAAACAAGAGGATCATCCCCTTCCTGCATCTTCTTTGCCATCATAGCTCCCCTATCTGATGTGTCCAGATACAGTACTCTAAGCGCTTTGCAGACCGCCTCCCTACAGTTATTGAACGGTGCTCCATCATGAGCAGTGATTATCGTAGTAACACTGGAATACCTTTCTCTTGATCAAATGTCATCAGCCCTTTCCCCAAGGATGGCAATCAGGAGACCTGTAATATCCCCTATAACTATCGTGTTTCCTCCTGTCATTTTCTCTAACTCATGTATACATTTCCCAGCGCCAGAAGTTAAACTCAGGAGTTTACACCTTAAATTACCCTTATCCATCTGTGGCTAAGGTATATACTGTGGCCTACCTCCTCCCTTTTCTAACAAGGAAACTGCGAGATCCCAAACTCACATTTGTCTCCCATCGTCTGTCTATCCATAGCAGGGACAATGATAAACACTGCCTTCTACCTGTCAGTGACCGTAACCTGCTCACATAAGGTGGTGAATCCCCCCTCTCACCATGAGATCGCCTTCTATGTGGATCTAGCTGCGTCAATGATTCTGACGCCCAAAATTTGGATAGGTCTAGATTCCACCATCTTACTTCCTTATCCATTGAAAAACACCCTTCAGGGCCACATGCATTGCCTTCTTCTTCCCCATGGAAGGTTTCCCTGTCCTCATCTGACATATCCTGTCCCCAACTGATGTGACGTCTCTCCTCTTCATCTCTAGTCAGTCTGTCTAAAGACAGCTCCTTCTCAAAACTACATGAGGCTCATTCTTTGTTGTACAACTGCGTACTCTCGAGTCGATCATTTTTACTCTTCCCCTGTAGCACTTCTTAGTCCTCAGATCATGATAGACTTTTTCGATAGCCTTCCCAATGCTTCTAGAGTCAAACTCAGCCTCTAGATTTGCTCTAAATGGACCTGCTATTGGCTCATATGGTGGTAAGAACTGTTCTATGTCTTCCAATGCCACTACTGGATTAGGATCTATTAATTCCTCTTCCATACACTCAATGTTGCGTGCTCTCTGCCTTTTCTTTCGTTCTAGTTCATCATCAAACTATCTTCGCTTCCTTGCTTCTTCTCTTACTCTTGCTTCCTCTTTTCTTTTCATATCTCTCTTCTCATTTCGTATCGCTTCATCTTTTCGCCTTTGTATTCTTTTATCCCCCAATTTCTGTTCCTCCTCTTCCTTTCTCCTTCTTTCTATTCTTTCTCGTTCTTCAATTGCCCTCTGTCTATTATCATGCTTTCTCTTCTCCTCTGCTCTTTCCTGCTTTTTCAATTGTTCCTCTTGATACAACTGTTCCGTCTATGTCTATCCTTCCTTTCCTCTCTCTATCATTTTTGTCCTGTTTGTCTCAATCTTCCCTTTGCCTTACGTCCTCGACGCTCTTACCATCGAGTTTGTGCAAAATCTGACCACCCATCCATTTGTTCTGTATAAGTGCTGACTCATCAGTCTAATTTTTTTCTCCTTTCCATCTCTTTATTTCCCGTCCTATATCTAAGGATGTACATGGTCAATCACTTCTCTCTTTGTCGCCTCTCTTCTTGTCTCTCGGGACCTTAGAGATTTCTTAGGAGGTGGCTCTTCTCTTTCCTCCTGGTATGTTTTCCAGAGCTCTAAACTCGCTAATCGTTTATCTAACCTTTTCCCTTTGTTTGCTGAATGCAAATATTTCGCCATATGCTGCAAAACTGCCTTCGATAGTGATCCCTCTTGTGGCCGTGGCATGAACATTTTATCTGCTGTTCCTTTAACCCATTCTGCACTGTACTGCTTAAGTTAGGGTGAGGATTTCAGCAACTGTTTGCAGAGGTGGATAAGTGGAGTAAAATACTCCATTCTGACTCGTCACACTTGATTGTCAATACTCACCCTTACTCTTTACAGACTTCAAAAATACGTTTCAGAAAAACAAAGCAATATGAGCGTGTACCAAATCGTCACAGGCTACAAACCCTCTATATCATGTTTTTTACTTTAATCTACTTTTTCACTAAACACCATATAATGCTTGTGCGAAATGCCAGCTAAAATAACATGGCGTCAGTGCGCAGCCATTTTGGACACTCATCTCCCATCACCGTAATAAAAGTCTGCGTCCCCGCGGGCCTCAGATAATAAACAAGCATTTCAGTAGCCAAAGCAAGGTCATATAGCCACATAAATATTATTGCTGAGTGGGCTCACTGTAGAGAATAGTTATTGTATTGTCCACTGAAGGACGAATATGGAGAGGGAGTCGGAGCATCCTGCAGGTGCATGATAAGGGCTCAGGGGAATGAATGCGAGGAGAGGGACGCTGGGTTATTCCACTTCTGACTGTTTTTTTTCCACCCTCTGTCCCCTCGACTTGTGATCTGCTCTTCGGCTGAGGGCAGACACAACTGAGAAGGGCGGGGATATGCCCACATAAAGGAGAGGGCATTGCGTGGCAAAGTTAGTTAGAATTTGGACCCCCGGGTGGTGAATTCTCATTGAGAGGGGGAACGCTCCGCCTCAGAACCCGTTAGCACGGGTGATCTATTTGCCTGCCTGCTGAGGGATTAAGCAGTGCCGTAGTGGCCAAGATGAAGGTGTCTTCTGCTGCCTTTCTAACGGTGATGCCCTTTTTACCTATCTTTTTAACTTTTTATATATCTAAGTGTATGTCTATTTACGGATGCTAAGTATATATACATATATATTTTTTTTATTTGTGTATAATCTTATTAGATTTTTACAAAAGCTTTCATGAAAAAAAGACATGTTCGTGATTCTTAAAATAATTCTTAAAGTTTGTGCCATTTCCATGGAGGTCTGGTACTTCGAGAGGGAGTTTATATCCCCATTGAGGTCAATGTTCATGGTTGTTGATGTTGGTTGACCTTTTCCATGATGATGCTTATGAATTTTGCCGCTGGTATTAACCATCTAATTCGAGCTCCTGTAATAAGACGGTTCCACCATATCTCTTCATCATCAACAAGTGAGTTTATAAACAGCGGACCAAGGAAGGCGGTTCAGTCTTGTTCTATTGCCGGACAAACCATCAAGAGATGTCTAATTGACTCTATAGTTTGCTGATCTTTACAGAGTCGACAAAATGTGTCTTTGGTGGCAGCCCTAATAGCTAGAATGTCCTGGGTAGGTAACAGATTGAGACAAGCCTTCATGAGAGTTCTCATTAGAGTCTTGCTCGGATATTTTGTGCAGTACTCCATGGGCTCTTTTAGTTTGTTAAGTACCGGTGGCAGATGGTTTAATAATTTGTTTGCTTCTGCTTTCTCATTAGTTTTTATACAGTCTGAGGATTCCATTTTCGCTTTGATTCGCAGAGGATTTTGAAGTAGTTCATCTTCTGAGCAAGCTATCTCATGTAATGTTTGTTTTTGGGTGCTGGCCCAATCGTTGAGGGATTGATTTCTACCTTTCCCGATCTCCTCAGCAATGTGGTAAATTTCAAGGCTCACTGGTTGGTGAATTTTTCTGAAGAGTTGGATTGAACTTTGGGCCACAGTTGCGCCTAAGGAAAGTAAGCCCAGTTTGCGTTTTGTGGCTGCGGAAGATGTAGATTTAGGAAGTCCAAGCACTGTTCTCCAGATAAAGCCTTCCAATTTTGTCCACAACGTCAGGGGGATAGCAGGAGTAGCGTCCATGCCGTAAGTTATTGAAGGAACTACTTTTTCCTTGTAGTACTGGATTACCGGTAGCAGAATGAATTTGCCATATTTTCTGTCAACTGCTCGCATTTGGGCAGTTAAGTTCTTAGTCTTTGCCCATAGGGTTTGATGCATGGTTACTGCTTTCTTGGAGCTGTCAATTTCGACCCCCAAGTATTTGGAAGTTTGGACATTTTCAATTTTTGACTGTTGGAGAAACCACTGTAGATTTTCTTTCTTTTTGTTCCCTTGTTTCTGGAGAATAAGGATTTTCGTTTTTGATTTATTAATCTCCAGATTATTTTCCTTAATGTACTGCTCAAGGTTGTCCAATTGTCGCTGAAGGCCGACCTGTGTTTGGTCCAATATTATCAAATCATCGGCGTATAGGAGTCTATTAATCTTGATGTTTCCGACTTTGGGTCGAAAAGACTTGATCAGATCTTGAGAATCTTTAAAATCGCCAAGATAAAATATGAAAAGTGCCGGGGCCAGCGGACAGCCCTGCTTCACTCCATGTTGTGCAGGTATCCGGTCGGAATGTAATCCTTGATTATTTAAACAGACAGCCACACTGGGGTTTGAGTGAAGGACAATTAATGGTTTCAGAAGTTGTTCAAGGCAGTTCCATGCCTTTAGTTTATTCCATAGCTTTTGTCTGTTGACTTTGTCAAAAGCCTGGGATAAATCCACAAAGGCTAGAAAGACTTGTGGTGCTCCTAGGAGGACCTTTTCCTTGATGATATTTAGGATCATTATGTTCACTCCCATGCTGGCGTTTTTATGGAATCCAGTTTGGAGAAAGTCAGCACATGGTGATAGACGGGCCCATTTCTGAAAGTGACTCAAGAGGATCATTGCGAAGACCTTACGTATCAAGCAATGCTATAGGTCGATAATTGGAAGGGTCTTCTCTAATACCCTTTTTGAAGATCGGAACGATGACTGTTTGGGTCCAAGAATCCGGTAGTATTTTCGGATCTTTACAGTCTTTAAAGATCCTGCTCATTAACGCTGACCAATCATCTGGGTGTTGTTTTAAATCTGAGTTGGCTAGCCCATCTGGGCCGGGGGCTCTCGATAGTTTTAACTTTGAGATGACTCTTTTTATTCCTTCTTCATCAGAAAGGTCCTACCAGTTTCCAACTGCTGGTTGAGTTGGTAGATTTATCAACTGTGTAGGGGCCTTAAAGAGTTGTGAAAAATGCTTGATCCATTTTGCCTCCGGAACTACGTTGGTCATTTGTATTTTGGAATGATGGTTTACTTGATTGACTAATGAACAAAAATCTCGAGATTATTTGTTGGCTAGGGCCTTTAGCATGTCTTCAGCGTTGAGTTGATAGAGTGCGAATCTGGCGTTTCTAAGCCACTGTTTGTAGTTTCTCCTTTCCGCGTAGTAAGCTTCCCACGTCTGTGGTGTGTTCAAAAACGCTGCTTCTTTCTTTGATTTCCTCAAAGATCTTCGTTTGATTACCAAATCCCGATTGTATACGTGGTTATGGTTCGTTGTAAGATTGTGCAGATGTGTTTGTGGTTTTTTAAATGGTAGCTGCAGGGGGATGTAGCTGTCTCTAAAGGTTGCTTCTTGGACTTCGATGTCTGAAGTTAAGCTTTTGTAATTATCAGACAATGTTCTAATATCTTTGGAAGTCATACACAAGCGAGTTGATTGAGAGTTAGTTTCAATCGATGATCTGTAGAATTGATGTTCTCGGACCTTACTTTTGCAGATGAGGTGCAGTAGATTGTGGTCACTCGCTTTTGTTCTAATTACCTCAAAAGAAATGATCTGGTGGTATATGTCTTCTGAAACAAAAATGTAGTCGAGAGTTGCTGATGACCCTTTGCGCTCCCACGTAGGTATCAGAGTATGATCACTCTTTGTACTTGCTGCGTTGTGAACATTTCTAGACTTCATTAAAGTCGTCCAAGATTTTCCCCTTGCCTGCGTAGACGCTAAGGTAGCTGATTTCGACTTTGATGAATTCAACAGGGAGCAGTTTGCATTGAAATCTCCACAAAAGAAAATGTTTGTGATTCGGTGTTTGATCATGATTTCGTCAATAATGTTTGCTGCTGCGTCACAAAAGTTTTTCGGTGTTGTTTTTTGAGGGTTCCAGTAAGCATTAACGATGGCAAGAGATTCTTGAAGGGAGTTTTTCCGTCTGGAGTTTCATCAGTCCATGTGGCTAGGACTGCCAGGAATCCATAACTTGCTTCTATTTTCTTAGTGATGTCAATACCTGATCCTAGGCAAGTGGCTATCAGTAGGCCTGATGATGGACGGCCTAGACGGCCTTTGAAGGCAGGTGAAATCTCTATAGAATAGCCATCCAGGGCAGGCTTTTCTTGTAACCATGTTTCCTGGAGACAAAGAATATCATGTACTCCCAGATTATAGCTATCTGATTTCGTTAAATGAATATGTCCTCTGGTGTTCCATGAGGCTATAGACAGGGTTGGCTTAGAAGAGGTGTCGGGGTTGCAGCGGGGTGGATGTGGGGGTAGACCGTCGTCCCAAGTTCGCTGCTATCTTTTGAGACCAAGTGTCAGGGCGTCCCGTCTCCACGACCAGCTACTCCTTTTTGGGACCTCTTCCGGCACTGTAGAGGAAGAATCTGGTATTTTATTTCTGCTTTCAGTTTGATGTTCCAGAGCTGATCTTCGCACTTGATGGTGGACTCTTAGAGTTTCTAGAGTCCTGATGTCTCTCGAAGTCTTTATAATTAGTGGACTCTCTTCTTATTTGAATTCTTCCATTGACCGTTAGAATATATTGCGATTGGTCGACTGTGTTTGTCCGTTCCCTGGTTAGTCGCCTGTAATTGTAGTTACTTTTTCTCAGTGGAGAGTGGGTGTTCCACCTTCTTGATGATCTATGTAGGTCTTTCATTCGCACTTTGGATCTGTAGTTTTTGGTAGGGGGGTCTTGTGGGTCTTGGCCCATTTGTAAGTTGTGTCCTGGACAGCAATCTCGTTAAGAATGAAACCCAAATCTGCTAGTTCCGTGTAGACGTCTTGAGAAATCTCCCGGAGAGCCAGATTTTTAATGTAGAGGTAGGCCTTTGCTTGCTTATTTCTGTGGTAGGGATCATTTAAAGTGAAATCTTCTGACTTTAGGGCCTGGAGTGTGTCCACTTGTTTTAAGATCTTGAGGACTGTTCGTCTGTTAAGAATCATGTAATGCTCATCTAGTTTTTTGTTCAATTTTGAAGAGGCGCTGTTCTGCTCAATTTATGCTTAGTTCAAAATGGCGCGGGAGCACAATGCATTCTGGGAGTGCTCAGAGCCATGTTGGATATTTACTTCACTCCGCAGTGAAAGGCTGCACACATTTTGCTGAAGTGTTAGATTCACAGTGCTGAGACAAACATGCTTTTTTCAAACTTGTTATGCAGTCAAGGCCATTTCTGCTGGGAAAAGCTAACGTTGTTATGACTTGCTACTGTTCTCTGTGGAGCATGTTTTTACTGAGTTTTAGAGCAGGGAGGCCCTGCATTCCTTGGGGGGGGCTCTCGATTGACCCAGCTGGCAACCGACGGCTGTTCCTCAACTGCGCAGGTGCAATTCCAGAAGGTTCGAGAATTAACTCCTTTTTTTGGTGTGCCTATATAGGCGAAAACCTGGAGGGGTCAGGTGAGACTTCAGCCAGAGAATGACGCTCCGTCTGGCCTTCCTGTGAGCTGTGGCACTCTCGTCCTGGCTGTCCTTGGGGTCTTCCAGCCGTAAATGGGCAAGATGAAGAATGATAATACGCTCACGGTGATGTATTCTTTCTATGTACTTGTAATCTTTGAATAAATAGCCGTAAAGAGCTGATTATCTTCTAAAGCGTGCATGGCTGTGAATCATTGTGTCTGTTTTTGGGTTGAAGTATTTGCTCTGTAATTGCATTGGTGATTTATGGTAGTTCCGTGCACTTTTCAGAGGAGAGCAATACAGGCGGATGGCTCTTTGCTTCGGGTCCTTCAATCTTGGAGGATCATCTTTCGGATACATTGAAAAAGATTTTCATTGTTTGCCATAGTTTTCTCTGTCTGTATTTGTCGAAGGATCTGTCGTCACTTTATGATGGAGTAAGTCCGTTCTCGAATGTTTCAATGTCTATATTTTGTCCTTTTGATCTGAATGGCGGTGGGGGGAACTGTTTGCTTTTATCTTCAAGCAGACTAAGTGCTAAGCTCAAGTCCTCGGTCTGCGTTTTGTTTAGGGTTTCTACTTGTGGTTCCAAGGTTTCTATTGAGTCCCAGTGTTGTGACAGGTCCATCAGTGGGCTTTGAGTCGTGAATTCCTCCGCAGTCCTACGGGAAGGAATACTGTGTGTCTCTATATTTTCACTGGTTTGGCTTCGAAATGAAGCACTATCGATTTTTCCCTTTTTTATTTTTAGGTGATTTTTTAGATAGCGTCAATGGATCAAACGCAGATACTGTTTTCAAATGAGAGAGGTCTTGTTGGTTGCCGGTAGCAAGTTTCAAAACAGGGCGATTTTTCACAGCGTCTGTAGCTTTTTCGGTCACTTCTCTTGGTGGCGCAGGTTTAGATAATACAGTTAATAAACTGAGAGATTTATCAGGTTTTCTCAAAAACATAGGAGCCAGCTCTGCAGGTTGGGTTAATGGTGTTGTCTGAGTTTCTTTGTCTACAGAGCTAGGTTTGACTGGAGTGTTGGATTTTTTTTTTAAAGTTTTAATTGTTCTTCTAGAAGAGCAAGCTTTGAATCGCAGGAGTCTCTGTAATTCTTCTCTCTTTGGTCCAAAGCTGTGATAAATCCTTCAACAAAGTTCAGCTTAGTGTGCATCATTGCTGTTACTGTGATGCTGTCTTTTAATGCATCGCTGATGTTTTCATATAGTTTCCCGAAAGGTGACAAGGCTATTGTTATAGCCGACATAATTGTTGGAAGATCTGTTTTTTTAGCCAGCATCTCCTTTGTACTGGGTGATGGTATCTCGTTTAATCTCCTATTTTTTGGCGGGGATCGACCTCTTGGTGTAAGTGGCGTAGATGGCGTTGTAAATGTAATGATTTCGTCTGTTTGGGTAGGTCTATCGAGGTTTTTCTGCTGAGATAAAGTGTGGTCTGGTTCAGTTTGACTCATGGACAGTTCACCTTGAGTTGAATGTTTCCTCGAGGATGAAGGAATATCTGTTAGTTTAGTTAGTAGCTAGTTAGTTTAGTAGGCGATTTTTCTTTTAAAGTAACTTCGGTGTCTCGTAAATGTACATACCAGTTTCGGTCCTGTTCATTTGATGGTATAAATTTGTCAACATTTTTTGAGTATGTTATTTTTTCTGCCTGGTTCTGGTTTGATTTAAAAAGCCCACCCGAGGCAGAATTTTCTTGAGACTTATTTTCGTTGGGCACGCCAGGCAAATTTTCATTAGTCAAATTTTGTTCCTTCGTGAGTGCTGGAACAACTTTAGACACAGTGTTTAGTTCCAATAAAGGTTTTCCAAAAATATATATATATAGTGATTAAAAGGCTGGTACCAAACCATTTGTTTACTTTAACAATTATCCCATGTGTGATTTCTTGCCTAGCTGAGTCCAATAACTTGTTTTGCCAGGGGGCTGGGGAAAACATAAGTGTAAGTGTTCTCCTCAAATGGCCAAGCAAAAGCAAAACACACAATCAATTTAATTTCCACTAAATAAATAATTAATTCTCAAATCTTGAGTTTTCTTTTCTTATCTATCAATTTCTCTATTATTTTTTCACCATATTCAGTCACATAAAAAGAACAGACAAACTGACATACTCGACCAGCCACATATAGCTCAGTCTATACTTATCCTACCCCTAAAAATACCCCGATTAGGATGTGAATCGTTCTCTTTAAACTTGTCTTTAACCAAGTTTGTGGCCTACGTCACCCGTAAATAGGGCTCTAGAAATGATTCCTTCTGTTATGTCTTTACAACGCAGGAAACTGGGCAAACTCTTTATCGTGGCACCTTCCCTCATGATACATCTTAATTGCTTGGCATCTCCTCAAGTCAATTACTTAATATTCAACGCTCATCGTTCTCAAGTTACTTTACCTCAGCCTCCCTCCGTTACTTGTTTTTCTCTTATCACTTTGTCCACTTACTGCCCATTCACAATTTTTCCACCTCACTCAGTTTTTATTCGCCATTTGCTTTTTCAACTTCCAATTCGCGGGATCGTCTGCCTCTTTATCGGCCGCTTCAACTTTCCATTCAGCTTCCTGTAGACGCCAGGAGGGGATTCTGCTTGAAAACAAGGGACTCGTCTCACCTAGCTTGCAAGGCTGATAATGAAAAAGGTTTCCGCTATCTACAGGGAGCTTCAGCCGAATGGCAGAGGTCGTGCAATATTTCCGTGACCCCAAAGCCTACTATCTCAATGGATTTTTAACCATCCTCTCCGCTATCACATGAACTGGGAGAGCCAAGCCCCATAAGACGAGGTAGAAATACCTTTGAGATGGATGGGGATGCAGAAGTTACTCAAACATCAATAATCGAAATGGCTCAGGTAGTTGGCAAAAAGATAACTGTTTTAATTTCAATTATCTAAAACAGGGAGTACAACGGACATCAACCGATGTCTCAGCGTATGGTTTCTCAATGCATCTTAAAAAAATGCATTCTTTTATAGCAAAAATTCATTATTGATGATGTCAACATACATATATACTATCGTTATCCTACGTGGTAAACTACAAAAAGCTAGTGGCTGTTGTGATAGGTTCTTAAGGAACATCTAAGTATATGATTCAGACTAGTCCAAGAGAGTGAGAGAAAGTGATTGGTTTCTTAACATCAGGTGGGGCAACTCAGTCCTCCCCTTAAACAGGTCACTATGAATGTCACTAAATATACAACGTCGCATTTGTTACACAAACTGCCCGCTTCAATTGGTTGGCACTCTAACCTCTGTCAGTACTTTTCCACCTACGATAGCAGCACGCAGGCTGGTCTTCCAGGTGCTGGTGAGCTAGTCTTAACCTTAGCTTCCCACCAATTAGCATATACATCTATCATCACCTCAGTGGTCTGCTGTACAATTAAGGCTTTGAACTTGTCCTTGGGAGTGTTCTTTGGCTCTGGAGAATTCAGGGGAGTGAAGGCACGCTCTGCTCTAATGCGTAGGTGTGGTCGTCCTTCCACGTGACTGAAGACCACAGAATCGAAAACTCTAGTGCATTTAAAATACAATTTTCTAATAGACCCCTGACGTCTTCCTTGTTTTTGTCCATGTCTTCTGAACAGGAGTTTCATTCTTTCACAAGATTTGTATCCAATGTCTGCTCACCCCAGTCTGATATGGCCTTGGCTTCTTGGGGCTCGTCCAGCCTTGCCTTTCTGAGTTTCACTCCTGTTAATTCGTTCAATTGTTTTTAACTGCGACAAACTGGAAAAGAGGCCTCCCTTTTTTAGTCCAGCTCTGCTATAATACGTAGTGGAAACATCCATTCTTTACTCACTTCAATATATGTATATGTTGGTGCATGCAGCAATCTATTCACTATAAAGCTAGCCTCAAGAATACTTTGGGCCTCATTACGGCCATGGCACTCCCGTAATGAAGGGTGCCGGTATGGGACCGGCACCGTTCATTACGGGATGCCTTATTACGAGGTCCCCTAGCGGGACCCGCACAGAAAGTCTGATCAAACCAGACATCCTTTGCGATTCCCGCAAGGGGACCAAGGAGCTAATAACAGGCCCGTTATTAGCTCCATCCCCATTCCCATTGAGCCTTATGGGGGCTCAAATGGGAATGGGGATTGGTTTTGTGAATGAGGAATTACCAGGTCCTCCAAGGTTGGAATAACCCAGTAATTCCTCATTCACAGAACCCGATACTGGAACCTGGTATGGAGGCAGCCTGGCTACCTCCATACTTGTAATGAGGTCCTTTGTCTGCTTGCGTTTCTTTGCATCTGTACACGTGTAAAATAACTTTATCTTCATCGTTTCTGTAGCATAAGTTTCTTCATCTTGATCCCAAGATGTCACTTATCTTTGATACTTTCTTGATGCCTTATAGAATATCTGCATTCTCTTGTCTCTGCATCTCTTCTATGTATATCAGCTTGCTTCATGTAACGTCACCACTCCGCTCTTCCATTCATTGGTCCTTCTTCTGGAATTTAATTCAAATGGCCATCATACTGTCTTGTATGCAGGTATGGCTTTCTCAATGGGAACCTTGCTTCTAGGATTCTCCTCGGTATTGGTATTTTCACTGGCACCGCACGTGTCTCACACTCTGGTACCGAACATATAGGCAATATGGGCAAAGTGGTTGAGGTGGGGGTACTTGGCTCCTTCTTTACACTTTCTATCTCTACCAGCAGCGGCTTTGAGTAGAAACCATATCTGAGCACTTGTTGGAATGGCATGCATTCATTTTCCGTTTGTAATTTTTGCAGTGTGTGTTGTTTTATGAAGTTTTTATTCTTCGTGTGGATTTTAGCACTCTCTGTTATATTCTTCTCTATTTTTGGCTATGATATTTCGCAACACCCTTCTTTTCCCCATTTTTTTTTCCCTTTGATGACCGGGTCATAGGGTTTGATTATTTTTTCTCTTATCTGATTATTTTCATTTTTTACCCATTTGAATTGGTGCAGGGCATTGACATATTCTCTGTTTATGCTGATTCATATTTTCCAATAATGTATCTAGTTGTCTGTCCATTTGATACGATTAAGACCTTGATCAAATCAAGATCACAATTATACATGCTTCTAATAGGACTCGGAATGGTCGCACAAGTTATGACTAATAAACTGTGATTGCTGAAATCTGTGGGTACTATGGCAAAATTAGAAATTATTTCTATATGCCTTTTAGATATAAAGGCATAATCAATTATGGTCTCTCTGTTCTGTCTTTTCCATGTAGGTTGGGTAGATACATCTCTTTGTACACACCCATTTAGCATGATCATATTTCTGTTATCCATTAGCCTTAACGATTTTTCTGCCCGTTCTGATCTAATTTTCTTTCCACTATTAATGCAACACGCATTCAAGTCACCTACTGTTAAAATCATATGTATAGATGGATCAGTGTAAATTTTTTCTAGCAACCTTGTAACCAAATACCCTCTGCCGATTGGCTGCCCTGCCCTTTTTCAACCCGATTGGTCGCCGGCAGGCGTAGCCGGCCCACCTCCAACAAAGCCCACGGGAATAAGGCCATCGATTGTTCTCTGCCTGTTCTTGCCGGGACTGCCGTCTGCCAGTCCCCCTGGTCCTCATTCCCTGATCGCTCCTAAAGGTAACTCTTATGCGCCTCACGGTCACCACACGTTACTGAGTCCCCACAGCTGCTGGCGATGCATCTGCAAGCACACCTGAACCCTCCGCTCTATACCGGCAAAAACTGTCACTGATTCCGCCATTGCGCACCTGCTGCATCTACTATACCCACGCTGATCTTAGCAGATCTCTGCGACCATCACAACCTCCTAAATCATGCCTAGCTCATGAACACTGCAATCATACCACTAGCCTTGGATCAGCATGGTTGGTGTTACGTTAGTCAGTGTCTCTTTGTCTTAGTGACCGCTCTAATATTGTGCCTGCATTGCCGTCTATGCCCAGCCCTAGGCTAGCCCAGTTGTGACTACCCCTTCCTCTGTTTAGCCTATGAACCGTGTGGCTATGCTAGCAACGCCTATACTATGCATAACCTGTGATTTGTATGTGCATCATTATACTCTACAAATAGAAATGTCAATGACCTTGCATTATGTTGCCCCACTGCATTCTAGACACATGCATTATTCTGAGCCTAGGTGTTGCCCCACTGCCAAATGTACCATTTTGTTTCTAGGTGCCCGATTGCATTTCTAGCCAAACATGTTATCTTGATTCCAGGTGTTGCCCCACTGTATTTTAGCTTACGTGCTCAACTTTGACTCTAGCAGCAGCTGCCCCAGTGCATCCTAGCCTAAGTGCTTTACTTTGAATCTAGGTGTTGCCCCATTGCATTTTACCCAAATGTGTTATTTTGAATCTAGGTGTTGCCCCACTGCATTTTAGCCTAATGTGTTATTCTGAATCTAGGTGTTGCCCCATTGCATTTTAGCCTAATGTGTTATTCTGAATGTAGGTGTTGCCCCATTGCATTTCTTGCCAAAGGTATTATCTAGAATCTAGGTGTTGTCCCATTGCATTTTAGCCTAATGTGTTATTCTGAATCTAGGTGTTGCCCCATTGCATTTTGGCCTAATGTGTTATCTTTAATCTTGGGGCATCATTACAACTTTCGCGGAGCGGGTTAACGGGCTCCGCTAATGGAGGCGGACCCATTGAACCCGTCCCGCGAAATTACGAGGTCCCCTCGCGGGACCCGGTAAAGACGCCTGGTAAAACCAGGCGTCTTTACCGGGTCCCGCGAGGGGAAGAGGGAGCTAAAAACGGGCCGGTCGTAATCAGCACGTTGTTAGCTCCTTCTCCCATTCCCATTGAGCCCTATGGGGGCTCAGATGGGAATGGGGAAGGTCCGGGCCCGGGTTCCCAGAGGGAGGAATTACCGGGCCCTCCGAACTGGGAATGGCCCGGTAATTCCCCATTCTCGGAACCCGGTAAAGGAGCCCGGTTTGGTGGCACCCATGGAGCTAATAGCTCCATGGCTACCGCCAAAGTCGTAATGAGGCCCTAGGTGTTGTCCCATTGCATTTCTTGCCAAAGGTATTATCTAGAATCTAGGTGTTGCCCCATTGCATTTTAGCCTAATGTGTTATCTTAAATCTAGGTGTTGTCCCATTGCATGTCTTGCCAAAGGTATTATCTAGAATCTAGGTGCTGCCCCACTGCATTTTAACCAAAGGTATTATCTTGAACTTAGATGCTGCCCCACTGCATTCCAGCTTAAGTGTATCATTTCGAAACTAGGTGCAGCCCTACTGACCTGCCCCCACCCAGATCAAATTAGCTATCTGCAAGCCACATCCTGTGTTACTCATCCAACTAGCTCTAAAACTCAGGCCACCAGCACTGCGTATCCTGTAGCCAGACCATGATCACCTGGCTCACTCTTATCATGCTCCCCTTCTGCATCACGCTGGATAACGTACCTTGCAGCAGCAATAGTTTCATAGCCTACAAGGACGGCCTAGCCAAACTTGGATGCCCAAGACATTACCCCATCGCCTGCCCCATGCCCTTCCTACCACCTCTGCCCCCTTCCCACCCACCACCTGCCTTCTATATCCCCCATAAACATTGGCCTCCCAGCCAACGCTGACATAACTTACAACCACCTTAGACCCAGCGTTCCAGGCTCTGCTTCACCCACTACTAAGCCTAACCACACCAAATTGAATACTAAGCCCCTTGCCCCACCCAAGCCTCCTGAACCGACCCCCCCGCCTTCACTCCTAACCTCACAGCCCGCAACTACAGACTAGGAACTAGGCTCCCCATTACATCTAGCAGGCCCACCACCAAATCTAACACCAAAACCAACAAGAAGCTTAAGGCATCTAATAAAGCCTATACCACTCCCATTAAAAGGAGCCTTACTTATTGTCAGATCCCTTGCTGCCCACCCTACTGAAATCGCCAACATCATTCTTACCAACGATCTTGACTTCCTAGCCTTAACAGAAACCTGGCCTCATGAAGCGTCCAGACCTCACTTATCGCTAGCCATCCCGGACAAATACTCTATCCTCAGAGCTGATAGACCTAACGCTAGGGGAGGAGGCGTAGAGATCATCTCCAAATCTTCCTTAGACTTCAGATCAGCCTCCTCAGTGTCACTCACCTCCTGTGAGCTACTTACAGTCAAGTTGCAACCCTCCCCCACAAGCACAATCACCTTTCACCTCATATATAGACCCCCAGTCCCCCCTGGGGTCTTTGAAGAAGATAACACATCTCTCATTGCTGAAAATTCCAAGCCTTCAGCACAAATTATTATCCTCAGAGACCTTAACCTTGGTTAACGCGACCCGAATGATGCACCTGCTGCATCTTTAGCTAATGCCCTAACAGAACATGGCTTTGCACAACTCATTGTCCTCCCCACCCACCAGAAAGTTAGAATTATCGACTGGGTAGCGACCTACAACTGCAAAATAATCTGTAAGGACCCCCAACCTCTGGCTTGGACGGATCACTACCTCATCCCTCTTGAGGTTAACATTAATCATGCAGTACCCAAAAAATGCCCTATAGCACCAGCCTGCCCTACCAGAAACAAACACAACATCACTGCTGAGGCCCTACTACCCCTGGTCCTACCCATCCTCAACGCACTCCCAGCCAACACTGATTTAAACCTACTGATTGACACCTTCAATGACTCCATGGCCAAGGCAATGGACACCATTGCCGCTCTGAAATTGCGCAAAGATAAACCAAGAGCTAGCTCATCTGAACTCGTGGTACACCCCCGAACTCAAGTTACTCAGAAAAAAGACAGCTACGGCACAACTCACATGGAAAACCAATCCCTCTGCGGAAAATAAATTAAATCTTACAAATATATCCTCTTTATATAAAAATGAGATAATTCGCACCAAAAAAGATACATACAACATCAGGATTGATCAGGCAGGGTCCTCCACTAAAGAATTATTTAAAATTCTAAAATAACTAGAAAATCCCAATCCACCTACAGACACTTGCTTGAAAGACAAACCTTGGTGCAACAGCATCCAAAGCGCCCTTAACAACAAAATCACAGGACTCCAAACTAAAATTGAGGACAAACGCCAACAACTCTCCAACAACAAGTTTACTAACCCTGGCTCACCAACGCCCATCGATACCAAATCGGGCTTCACATTCAAGAAAGTAACTACGGTAGAAGTTCAAAAAATCATCACCTCCTTAAAACCCTCGAACTGCAAAGGGGACAGCTGTCCCGCCCAGATCATAAAAGACGCAACTAGAGATCTAGCCCCCTTCATCACTAAACTTATTAACCTATCATTCACCAACAACTCAGTCCCCAGCAACCTAAAACAATCATGGGTACTCCCACTCCTGAAAAAACTCTAGACCCAACCAAACCCACTAACTACAGACCCATCACCACAGTCCCATTCCTATTAAAAATACTGGACAGAGTCGCCTACCTCCAAATTCAGTTATATCTGGAATCCAACCAACTGCTAGGAATACGTCAGTCTGGCTTTAGACCTCAACATGGAAAAGAAACTGCCATTGTTGATCTTAAAATTCAGATTGATGAAATAAAAGACAACGGCAAGGCTGCGATCCTCCTCCTCTTAGACCTCTCAGCGGCCTTCGACCTGGTCGACCACAAAATCTTGTGCAACCATCTAGCCACCGCAGCTCACTTCTCCTCCTCTGCTGTCACATGGACACAATCATTTCTGGCTAACAGAACCATGCAGGTCTTCTCTACAACAGCTGAAGCAGACCCCATCACCATTTCATGCGGTGTCCCACAAGGCTCCTGTGTCTCCCCCACTTTGTATAACATATTTACAAAGCCACTTTTTGACCAATTGGACCGTCTGGGTGTCACCTACATGAATTACGCAGATGACACCCAGATACTCCTCACCATCACAGGCAAAGACCATACAGACTTCACCCGGATTAACAAAATATTCTCCATCATTCAGGCATGGATGGCCTCTCATGGCCTCTGCCTGAATAATGAGAAGACAGAGCTCCTCATTGTTGGCTCTCCCAGTAACCTGTCTAAACTTAATCCCAACTATAACAACATCATTATCAATGGTCACACCATCCCTATTGCCAAAAGTGTGAAACCTCTCAGCTTTTACCTTGATGCCAACTCTAACCTCTCCAAACAAACTAACATGATCGCTTTTGTCTCTGCCTACACCGGCAAGCTCATTAGGGCCAGTAGACCCTTCCTATCATCCAACAGCTGCCTCACTCTTGCTAGAGCCCTCATATAGTCCAAACTGGACTATTGCAATAGTCTGTACCTAGGTGCTAACCAATCTATAATTAACAAATTACAGTTACTGCCTCACATACAAGGCTTTAAACCACATAGCCCCACCTTATCTCACAAACAAATTTGCCATGAAACTTGCCACAAGAACCACCAGATCCTCCAACACTCTATGCTTAACAGTGCTTAGATTCTCCTTAAAAAGAGCTGGAGGGGCTAGCTTCACAGTACCTGCCTCCCAACTCTGGAACACCTTAACCCTCAACATTAAAACTATTGAGTCCTTCCAGATCTTCAGGAAACATGTTATCGGTTGGCTCCTGAACAAAGAGCAGTGCCTCAGATATGAGGTCACACCTCCCTCTACTTAACTATGTCTGTGAAATCTGCAAACCGCTGTACTTTGAAACTCTGTAAATTGTTTATATTGGAACTGTATATATCACAATATGTAACCGTCTTCTTTAAGCGCCCTTCTACCTTTGTGTCTGGAGCGCTATACAAATAAATAAAACAAACAAACAAACAAACAAGAATTCACCTTCAGAAATATGTGTGGGATTCCAATATGTGTTTATAAATGCCATAGCAGGAGCCATGGGATGGTTAATGTTATCTATTTCATATTTTAGTAACTATAGACGAGGATGAGGATTTTCCCATTGGGTGAGTTTCCCGGGTGATGTCATTTTCAGGGCACCTATCAAACCCATTGTTGGTCTTCCTTTGGTAGCTTTTAAGGCAGGAATCCAACACATTTGGTGGTGCGGCCATGCTGGGAGCGATGTCATCTATGTCTCCTGTAACAATATTAGGTCATAACTATTTAAAATATTCACACTTTCTGATTGCCTTAAATGCGCATGGCCTCTGGTGTTCCAGATGGCTATTTTCATGGTGTTTGACTGTTTGTTAGTTGGGAGCTATTCATTTTTTTTTTTATTTGTATATGGTTTTATTAAACCTTTACAAAAAGAAATAGACGAATACATAAAATGAATACACAATTACATAAGTACAGTATTACATAAGCTCTTAAGAGTATTGACAGTGAAAAGACCAGTATATTACCATAGGGTAGCAAAAAAAACAGAGGAAATAGTAATATATGAACAATAGAAAAAAGACACAACGTTTTAAAACATATGTGTTTTAAGCAGCATAATACCTTCAATCACTCCTGTTCCAGATGGAGGTTACGAATAAAACTAGATAAAGCCAGACCCTCCCTAATTGTTCCAATACACAAACAACCTTGCCCTACTAGATCAGTTGGGAGAACCAAGAATAGAGTTTCTAAGACATTCAAACAAGAATCTCTCAGGACATTGAGTTGTGTACAAAACAGAATAAGATGTTTAGCCGTTTCAGGAGCTAAATGACAGAATCTGCAGAGGCTGTCAGCCACCGAAATCTGTTTCCACCTCAGTTTAGTATCCAAAGTAGGTAGAATATTCCACTGCAATCTGAGTAATGTTTGTCTATGGTCCCGATTTGGGAAGATCCTAAGAATTGGAGAAAGAGTACCTCTTTTTTTATGTTCATGAGCCAGATGTGACATGGAAGTATAGGAGTGAAAAGCATCCAGAATCCGACACCAATCATAGTCTCACAACTTCTTTTTAGTTTTTGTGGGATTAGTGATTAGTTGCTCTAAATCTGAGCTGATGTTACACAAAATGTCTTCACACATCTTAGCAAATTTAGTTAGGAATCCAGATTGATTAATGTTGTTCCTAACCAATTCATATAAAGTGTTAGCGGTAGGAGCCTTAAGTTTAACTTAAAGCAAAAGCATCCTCCATTCAACTCAGGCTGTTAAAGAAATATAACCTAGCTCGAAACGAATCACAGCCAGAGGTATAGCATTAGGGATAAGTAAAACCCCTCTCCATATGTCACCTTCAATCCCATCAAGTTTGGCGATGGGTAACCTCGTGCCAAACTCTAAACCATATATCAGTTTCGGGGCAATTTTACCCTCGAAGAAAAGGAGATCAGATCTAATGGACAATCAGCCATATTTATGGTCAATTTTGAGGACCTGTCTGGCCAGTACCTTAGCTTTATTCAGGAGAAGAAGATTCTGCCCTTTCGAGCCTCTGCTTGCTCCTAAATAATAGCCCAAATAAGTGAGGCAGGTAGAGCAAGGTACACTTACACCTCCCAACTTCCAGAGGCTAGTTTTCTTCTTGACCACCCCTTTAGATAAGGCAAGGATTTTGGTTTTAGCAGGATTAATTTTCAACCCATTTAGTTGAGCATAGTTGGCAAATACATCCAGCAAACGCTGTAACCCCACCTTAGTAAGGTCAAATAATAAATACAAAGTCGTCGGCATAAGCCAACCAAATAAGCTTCACGATGCCAATACTTGGTACTAAGAAGCCCTCCTTCAACAAATGCTCTGTTACATCTGAGACATATTGGTTAAACACCTATGGGGCTAGGACACAACCCTGTCTAACCCCACGATGTGTACGAACTTCAGCCGACATGTCCCCCTTTTTATTTAACCGAATTCGAACACTTGAATTGTTATAGACCCCCCCCCAAGAGTCTGATTAAACCCCTTGGAAGATCCCAGGCAGAGAGTTTACGCCATAGCCTATTTCGATCAACACAATCAAAGGCTGCCGAGAGTTCCACTGAGGCCATAAAAATAGGGCCCCTAGTTGAGCTCCAGGCAGCCTCCTGGATACACTTAACTGCAAGCCCATTGATGTTGGTGGAGTGGGATTTACGGAAGCCCGTTTGAAAGGGGCTCAGAGGATGACACATTTTTTCCCAGTCCCTCAAATGCGAAAGAAGAAAGGCAGAAAAGATTTTGCAATCCGCATCGATCAAGGCAATAGGCCGATAATTTTTTGGGTTGGGCCTACTGCCGCATTTGAAAATAGGGATCACATGTGCAGTGGACCAGGAAATTAGGCATACCCCAGATTGGAGGATATCACGAAACTCAATACATAAAAGATTGGCCCAAAGATTCGGGTCTGCTTTAAAAGTGTTGTTCGTTAGCCCATTTGGGCCAGGGGCTCTAGATCTTTTACACTTACGGATTAGCTCCAAAACTGTATCCATCTCAATCGGGGGATCCCATTTAGACTGAGGGACTAATAGATCACAATCTGTAAAACAGTCCATTCCCATCAAGGGCTTAGGAGCAAATCTGTTTGAGTAAAACTCTAACCAACCTTGTTCCGCAATCGGATTCAATAGGGCAATGGCCTGGTTGCTATCTTGTCCTTTGACAATATGCCAGAAGGCTCCTACATTTGCCTTCATAATAACCCGGAACATTAATTCAGAATCCTATTGTAATAACTGATGTTTAATTATTTTGCAGTAATTTTTGTAGGCATGTTTGACCTTCTTAATAAGGTCTAAGCGAGTGGGCATATCAGGAATTGCGGTTCGCAGTTTCCTAATGTTTTTGTTCTTAATAGTTTTTGCTGCTGCCAGATCAGAGTTGTATACATGTGTATGCCTAATAGCTGGAGTTTGGCTTGCAGAGCAAGTGCCCATATCATCTACCGCTACTTGTATCAATGCTGTAACCATTGCAGAATTAAAAGTTGCCATTTTCCAATCAAGGGTGGTCTGGTTAAGCATATCCCGCAGGTTACCATTCAAAGTATCAATGTTTTTAGGGGACCACCGAATTGCAGTACCTGATGAGTTTGGGGTGACCATGAGTGGATTACGGTGCCGCCCCTTTGGCGGGCAGATGTTAAATATAACCGTTAGTATACCATGGTCACTCCAGGTATTCATAAGGATTTCAAACTTCGAGCATCTTATGCGTAAATATTCATCCACAAATATGTAGTCGTGCATAGAAGTGGAGAGCCCCCGACGCCAAGTATAGCTAATGGGGTTTAAAGAGAGCTGTAAAAGTTCACGCAGAGGTTGTAAACCTAGTTTGCCCAGCTCCGTATACCAGATATGACCAGCATGTTTCTTCCTCGTGTCACAAAGGTCAAAGGGGTTCAGCTCACATATTGCCCATGGTGACTAATTAAATAAACAATCACAGTTCAAATCCCCAGCTAATAATACATGTCCTGAGTCGTTAGCATGCACCCACTCTAAAATAATCTGTGAGATAATAGACACAAACAATTTAACTTCACCAACCCCTGTATGCCAGTAGATGTTGATAATTAGCAATTTCAATTGACCACTACTAGAGGTAAGGTCTACACCCACAGCCCCATAGGGAAGTCCCGGAAGAGCCTTGCCAAATAGCCCAGAGCAGTTATCGACTGCCACGAGTAGACGCCCTGAAGGTCTACCTCTCAGATTATGTTGGGCAGGCTGGTCGAAAATTTGATAACCATCTAAACAAGGGGTTGAGGTCATCTAAGTCTCCTGAATACAAATAACATTAGCATCTCTCAACAACTGTAGGCACTCCAAATTAGAAAATAGATGTTGATTGCCTCTAGAGTTCCAAGATTTAAGGCAGAGGTCCGAAAGAGAATCTAAGCCCAAGTTTGGAGAGATTGACCTAGGGCACAAGTTTTTGCCACAGGGTGGAGATAATGGAGGCCCAATCGACATCCTTGGCCTGCTGTTTAAATGGGATTGTTAGATCAGGCAAAGTTTCCGGGCCACAAGGGTAGGCCCCTGATGGTTTAGCTGATGATTGTAACAGAGAGGGCCCAGGGGGCAGCGTTTCCCACAATGCAGCGGCTTCAACTCTGAATCCCAATTCCTGCAAAGAGTCTGTTTGGGTAAGGATCAATTCCTTGACTAACGGGGAAGCCAGGAGGATCATACTCATATATAAGAAATTTCGATCCGGGAAAGCCACTCTGACAATATCCTTGGAAGAAATTAGAGCGAGTGCAGGGATTTCAGATAAAATAGATAGAACATTACATCTATTCAGACAAATAGGATCTTCCAGCTTCAGCAAGCTCTGAATTTTAACCAAATGTAATGGGTTTGATTTCGTAATGTTCGTATATTCTTGACGTTTTAAGGACCCCGCTAATAAGCTTTGAGGTCCCTTTGTATTTGTGTCATGCCATTTGTCGGTGGCAGGAAACTGAAGCCTGGCCTTTGGTTTGTGCAGGCGATCCACCAAGTTGCGAATCCCTGCTGAGATTGTTGGGTGAGTAGAAGCAGGAAGAGTGTTAACATCCAGAAGGTGCCCCCACTCCACCCCTAAATCCAAGGGAGGAACAGGGATCAATGACTGGTTGGGAAATATGTTCATAGGAGGTTGCAGTTGAATTGGCCCCCCATATTGAAGAGATTTGATTGGTCCTTATATCTGAGGAAACCTGTAACTTAATTGGATTTATAACTTGAGCCACGACAGGAGCCATAATGACTTCTTCACAGGTTTTAAATTTGCCAGTACCGCACCCCTGATGTGGTTTAATAGGATTTATAACTTCAGCCATGACAGGAGCCATAGGAACTTCTTCACTGGTCTTAAATTTGCCAGTACCACACCCCTGATGGGATACTAACAAAGGGCACGATTTTGGAGTAGGGGAAGCATATAAGATTTCTCGTATAATCAATTTTGAAGGGGCCAAACAGAGCTTTAAAGAATTTACTGACAGCATATCAGGAACCTGAATAATTGGGGGATTACAGCTATCGGTTTGAGCCATAGAGTCAACCAGTTTGGTCACAGGTGGCTTAGGGGCACGTGAGGGCTTCACCTCAAAGGTAGAGCCTATGTTCAAGTTAGAAGGGATAGGTACTGGAGGTTTGGCAAAAAGTTAATTGGTTTGTTTTGTAGCCAATTTCCGCTTAATAAAGCGCGATTTGCGTGGTGCATTAGTTTTCTTTGGGACAGGGTGCTTAGAAGCACTTTCCAGTCTACGTGGGGGCACGAGAGCTGGAATCTGACTTATGTTAGAACTGGAATATGTGATCTGAGTTGGTTGAATTGTATTAGATGAGTCACCAGCAATGTAACAATAGTCAGCCGGTAATGCCAGCTTAGATTGTTCGTGAGGAATTTCTTTGTTAGAAGCACTTGCCTGAGTAGCTGGAGTCAAATAGACACAGGTTGGCTAGCATTGGAAATAAAGTTGGGCAGGCTCTGGGTATTGTTGATCGATCTGGCTGTAAAAATAGCAGGGAGACAAAGGTCAGCAGAAGATGCTGGCAAAACCTGGTCTAGAGCAATAGCATTATTAAGAGCTTCCACTGTCAACATATTATCAGATATCTCTATAATTTGTGTAGTGGCTATGGCTGTTTGCCTGGGTGCGGATGCAGAGCTTTCGGCCTGTGGGGCCTGCACAACCAGCCTCTGGGATATCTCAGTACCAATCCAGGCCACTTTATTATTTACATCTACCAAGAATTCTGAGACAATGCAATCAATTTTCAAATTAAGTTCTGTCACTGCTCTTTGGGCAGATTTAAGCTCATACCAAACATTATCATATAGCTCAACAAAAGAGCTAAGAACCACATTTAAGGCTGAGACTGTAGGATGCATCAGTCGAATCCGTTCATCCAAATCTTTTAGTGTATGATGTAATTGTGGTGAATTTACATAGTTCAGATTGGCGGACCCAGAGCTTGCTTCCACTACAGGGTCCCCTTTGTTAGAGTCAATGCCTTCAATAATGTTGGTTAAGGCGGTGGGTGTATTGTCAGCCACAGCCTCTTGAGATGAGGTTCTCGAGATTTCTGGAATTCCAACAGTGGAGGGCAGATTCATCACTTTATCCGCACATTGGATTATACTAATATCAGTGATATTACTATTACCACCAAAGAAAGCTTGTGTGGTCATTGCTGAATGGTCTAGCATGGCGTTACCTCTAAAAGCTTTAGCTAGTTTTATTTCTGTGCTGGTAGAGGTTGCTTTCAAAATGTATTTGTCCATAAATGTCTGTCCTGATGCTTGTTGACATGGTTTAAGTTGTCTAGGAGTTTTATGATGTACTTTGTCACCGGCAGCAAGAACATTAATAGTAGCATCTGCAGCCTCAAAGTTGTGAATCAAAACTTAATGAGTGGCCGCTGGAATAATGGGTTCCATAGCATTAGGAACAGTAGGCTTTGCAGACATAAGGCTACATGACGTGGCATTATTTAAAGGGAGGGTAGATTGCACCGGGGCTGGGGCAGCACAATATGACTTAGAAGGAGTTGATGGTACATTAGTAAATGGGCTACACTTAGACATGGTACAGGGTGATTCAGTATAAAGAACAGGGTCTGCTAAAATAGCATCTGAAGAACCTTTTTGGCTACGCAAACCAGATCTCATGATTGACCTTGGTAAAGTAGATGCAAAAGCTTAAAAATGAAGCACAAAGTTAATGTTTTAAGAGCAATTAGACGCCACCAGATAGAAAGGTTCAAATCCGTACTTAGCCCTGGTCAGGTTGGCCTGTGCATACGTGTGACCAGATCAAAGAGATTGCAGTCGATATGAATAATATGGATCTACAGCTCCGCAGTCTCTGGCAGCACACTGTGAAAAATATTCAATGGCAGCAGCTTGCAAGATAGTATTACCCCCGAAACCAGGTGGACGGACAGTCACAATGCGTTGGTAGCAGTGGGATAAAGGTGCTTACTAACTTATAACATCTGACAGCCGTCCACGCCAAACAGCACCAGGGCTTACGCCGCAAGGGTGGTAGTGCGGGGCTTTTAGGATTGTTTATTGTCACGTCCTGCTTCTAGGCTCCGCCTCCCTCAGGGCAGCAAGAGCAACACACGCTCACAGTGCTGCTGGACGGGGGGAGCTGGCAGGTAGTTTTAAAAAAAAAGAAAACAGGCAAGTTAAAACAGATGCTTATGCTGCTCTGCTCACTTCCAAGCAATGTTCCAGCTATACATATATCTAATGGTTGGTTTCCATCATCGCTTTTGTAAGCCACTCCCATTTGGTTATTTTAGTAGCAGGGGTCATAGATGTTATCTCGTCATAGTAGACATCCCTTTTCAGGTTTTCTATGGAGCCTTGGCAGGTAATCATCAAGGGTCCATGAAAGGGAACCAAGGGCGGCTGTTCTTCTCTTTTAAGAGTAGGTTTCTCATGTCTATCCAGACAATGTTTTTCTTTCTGTATTTGTAAATCGAACCCTTTATCACAAAGGCTTTGCCTTTCTACGCATAATAATTTCTCACTACTAGCGAAGGCACCTTTATCATAGCGGTGTCCATTCTTCTATTTCTAATGATGCTTACCGAATCATTATCTCCAGATTGTATCGCTTGTAGTGTAGCAATGGTATGAAATGCTGCTATGAGAGTGGATCTATTCGGATATGGATCCCCACGCCCTATATCAGTCATTACTATTGTGAAAGTCTTATTGTTATTATGTAACTCCGCCTCATTTGTTTGTTTGCCCTCTCTCATCCTAGTGTCCTTCACTTTTGAGGTTCTCTCTCGTGTTTCTATTATATCCTTTGTGGCTTTACCTGATTTGTTACATTGGCTGTCCGGATGGGCTCTCTTTTTCGGGCATATGTCCCATAGTTAGGGGTCACCAAATCTAACCACTGTATCACATCAGAGGCATCTCTTCTCACCTCCACCACTGTCTGTCATTACGGAGTGCAGAGTTAGATTAAGTAATAGGTGGGCATTTGCCTTGCTCTTTGTTTGTAATGTGTCTTATCTCTGGTTCCTGCTCTATTTCCACTGAGTTCTTTTATTTGTTTTTGTTGTTGTTTCCCCGCGTACATTTTCTTAGTATTTGTGGAGATGGTAAGTGCTCTTATGAACTTTCTTTTCTCCACCGTTTGATTTTTGTGCTTAGAGATGATCTGGTTCTTTGGTTTTTTGTTTTGTTTTATATTGTTCTTTTTGTTCCGGGCCTCTTGAGGTTGAAATAAATCATAAACTAATTCCTTTTCTCGTGTAGTAGGTGACATTGTTTCATCAGGACCATTGGAAAGAGCAGATTGCGGCAGCTGAGCTGTATATTGTTCCTTACATATCTCTACCTCGCACATAAGGGGGAAGTGAGTGAGGGAGTCTCTACTTGCTCCTGGCCCCTCTTCTTGGATTTGTCTCTAGACACCTGTCTCTTGTGCCTCAGCTTCCAACTCGTACGCCTGGCGACCTTGGTTATTGACTTCTGGACACTCTGACTCCTGTGCATCGCCTTCTGAACTGGTACGCATGGCGGCCCCGTTTCATTTTGTGCTTCATGTTTGCCATCTTGAATCCTTGCTTGCATTTCTTTCTCTGTAGCATTGTGTCTTACTGACTTCTGCAACTATTTTCTCTCTCCATTCTGCTCTCCCCCTCACTGTTATTCTGTTACTCTCTGCTCCCTCCCCTCTTTAGTCTATGCACTTATGTTATCAGATTTGTCCCTGGAACTAGTATTATAACTGTCAGTATTCTCCCCCTTCCCTTACTTGTTTTCACCCCCTCCAGTACTATCTTAAATGTCGTCAGACTCTGTTTTCCCCTCCCGGCGGCCATTTTCTTTGACAATTAAACATTTCTGTTGTGAAACGCCACAGCGTTTCGAACAGAAAAAATACTATTAGTACCCCGGTCTTTCGGGACGGGGTACTAATCGCAATAAGCCCATCGCCACGGGGGCATTACTGAGTCAGGTAATGCCCCGTGGCCTTCATTGAGGTCCTCGCTTTGCTCGGGTCTATACCTATGAACCCTGGGGTATTACCTGACTCGGTAATGCCCCCACGGCTTGGGGCTTATTGCTTAATAATAATCCAGTCTCTCAATTTTATCATCTTTCTCGCTCTGATACATTTTCCATAGTTCTAAAACTGCCAACCTTTTCTCTAACTTTTTTCCTTTCTGAGTGGCATGTAAGTATGTCGTCATATGATGCAATATCGATTTTGATGACTAATCCTCTTGAGGCCAGGACATAAGTGCTTTATTAGTCATGCCCTTGACCCATTCTGAATAGTACTTTCTCATTTTGGCTGTATGTCTCGGCAATGTTCTGCATTAGTGTGAATGCCGTGTATCTTCCATAGTGACAGGTCAATTCAGACTGCCAATACTTACCCAGTTTATTATTCTCTTTCCTAGTTTTTACTAAATATATTATTTTATTCCTTTTGAGCAAGCACACCACTACTCTTCTTGTTCCTTCATTTAAACATTATATCCATTATCTTTATATCTTTCTTGGTTTTTTAGTATCTCAATTTTTTTTAAATTTATTTATATATTTATTTCATCTGATTTTAGCCTTATGATTGACGTCAATTCTTTATTTAAGAAGTGTATCAAAGCTCACTTTTATTTATTTATTTGCATTTGTTGTTTTACATCTATCAGTTTAAAGATGCAGAAAACTTCATAAACACATATTAATCCCATACACATGTGCACTTAAGTTTTTCCCCTATGAGCGTCTGCTTTTACTATTCTTAGTAAACGTATCTCGTCGCCTATTGGCTCCATCTCATAGCATAATACACTCCTTTCTTATTGTCTTTATGCCTCAGGAATCCCTTAACACTCCTGTATGGAGTTATGGCATGTATGCTTTCTGTCCCTCATGGGACTGTGAAATCGAGGTATCCACCTCTTTTATATAACCCGTAAAAAATCCAGTGACTCTTTCTACATTTATATACTTAACACATCACAACACAATCCCTCCCCCTTTTGCTTTTTACCGTACCCGATGGTCTACTCACATCTGTTATTCAGCTCGAGTCCCTCAGCATCTGCTCTCCCCCAATCGACCAGTTCGCCTTCAGTCTGCAGGGCACCTGCAGGGACCGGACAGTAATTTCATCAAAAGGGGGACCTGTAAAACCGAATCTTGATCATGTGATTCTTCTTTTTTATGCTCTGCTCTCCGCAGCAAACTCCTATTGTCTGGCTAATGGTAGGAGCCGACAATAGTCCAGGGTCTGGATCTGGGCCTAGATCTAGGTTGTTAGACCTGAAATATCCGCACTGCTACCAAATGTGCTCTAGCACCTTGAACCGTCTTCTTTGTGCTAGATGGGATTACCAATAATGATCACAGACCAAATAATCAGAGAGACCATAGAAATATGGTAAAACAATGCTTTAATCTCAATGAAAGAAAGCAGGGAGAAATACAAGTTTCAAAGTAGATGCTCGTTGTTCACACCAAAGTTTCCTTGCACAGAATTTATATAGTTTTATGTACGTTATTTGTGACGTCATCCTTCGTGGCATTTCACAAAAACATACGCCAGGAGGGACAGGATTAGGGGAACATATCTACTTATAGAATAACATAATTGTTAATATCTCATTGGTTGCCCCTTGTCTGTAGGACATGCCCTAAACTATTTATATGCATATCACATACTGATTATAGTAGACAATATTGCAGCAGACTGATAATTGCAACATTGTATATGAAAGTGCATCGCAGACTTTTTTGATTGTTTGGCAACCCTATCCATCGTTGGACTTTTGGCTCGTTCTTTTGGCTTGTTTAGCAGCACGTGAACAAAGTGAAACCTAGGTGTTCAAGCTTCGTCTATTTGTTCTTTGTTTTCCCAATTAGTCCACCGTATATCACCGACCAGTTCCTTAGCCAAGGACTGTCGTTTGTAGTTGACGTCGTAGTCTTCTCACTGTTCTGGGACATTTGAGAGAGTGTGAGCACACCACTATCTTAACTTGAAGCTCTAATGAATAGCCTATGTTTTGGGTCTTCATCATGTGTCAGAAGACCACCATTTTGTCTATTCCTGCCTCTCAATTTCGGTTATTTGATTTAATAACCATTGTGTCATTACCCTCTGTGACCTTTAGAGACTTGCTCAGTCCACCTCACATAGGCTTTTGCCTTTGTGGTTGGCTAATACTTGGCATTAGCAAATGTCCTTGCCCTCCTAATCTTTCAAGAAATGTGTCTCATGCACGAGATCTATTCGTTCACTCCTCTCTGTGCCTTGCGCCCATCTCTCGAAATAGCCTCCTTGACTTCAGGCCAACGTACTCCCTTATTCCGCACATGAAAACAGCTTCTTAATTAATTCTTCAATTTGCAATACTAGGCTTGTTTTTGAGGTAGCTGAGTTTATTCTTCAACACAAGCCGTTGACCATTTTCGTCCAAGGGTCATCCTAAACATTATATATATATATATATATATATATATATATATATATATATATATATATATATATATATATATACCTCTTTTCAGCAATCTTCTGTATGCTTCTTCTACCTTGAGTTAGAGCGTATTTACAGTTATTGGTCAGCACGCTACTTAATTTTCTTGTTTTTCACGATAACTTCGTCTTTGGTACATGTTTCTCTTAGTGCTTCTGTTACATCATCAGTTTTAAGTATTTTCATATTGTTTCGATTTAGGCTTATATGTCTTCTTTATGACATCCTATCATCATCATTAGATTCTTGTTTGACATTCACACATGGTCTTAGAGCCGATACCTTGCACTTGGGTAATTGACATCCTTCTCGGTAACTTCCCTCCATTGACTCAACGTGAGGACATCTTCTGAATAGCTGCCTGAGTACATATTGCCATTCATACAACCGACATGATATAACCATGACACATAAACTCATGTATGATTTCCAATGGTAGCCCTTTGTCTGCTACTCCGATGGGACGGTGGTATAGGGGCGAGGACTAGAGCAGAGGCCTCCACCTGCTTCTCTACACCAGAATTTGGCAATGCTAGTAGCGAGCAGAGCCACTGGAACAATAGTACTGCACCAGAGACTTGGTTTTCTGAATCTCCTAGGACGTTGTGTCATTGCAGACGGACCGTCTGTCCCCAAGAAGTCTCGAACATGGTCAACCCAAGCAAGAAGCCACATTCGCAGGGTAAGAGGGTCAGAAAGGGAGAGGCAGTTTGGTCAAATCTTGTGAGTCACGATTAACTAGTGATGTACAGAGAGTAATGATTTTCATGGACAACTTTTCACAAGAACAGTGGATCTATCACGAGGTACGCCTTGTACTGTATAGTAAGAGCAGATTAACAATGTAGAGGCAAGAGCTGCCTTTTATAAATCCATTTGCTACTTGCTCAGCTTGACGTCTTAGAGCTGCTCATTTTCAAAATGGTATTTGGTTGCATTTTCTAGTGAACATTCTAACTAGTAGACAACAGCTACCACCCATCAGACCCCTATATCTACCCCCGCCCACATTTCATGTACCTGCTGAGATTTTCTCGTATTTGTCAACTGCCCCTCGTAAGAATCGACTTTATGGATCTAATACAGCTGTTTTGTTTTTTTGCTTCTTTGTGAATTTTAAACAAAAACAATCCTTGGAAACATGGAGATTCAACCTTTTTATATAGATCTGCTTTAATGCACTTGTGCTATGGTTCCTGTAAGGAAACACTTCCTTGTTCCATCTAGGTATGGTTGTGGCCTGATTACAGCCGCTACGCAGGTCTATCGTTTTTCCCCCTGCAACACACTGTCACTGACGACAAGCTGCTTCCTCACCTGAGCCTTCCTCACTGGAGAGGCTTGATGACTCCTCTGGTGGTGGGGAAGATCCTTTCTTCCGGGATGAACCTCTGTCCTTATAGAGATGTGTCGACCTTGGGGGAAGCCACTATGCCTGCTGCTGTAACAGCTAAGGCAAGAGGCCCCGACCTGAAATTAACAGGCAAAGGGAAAAAGCCAAAAGGCACAATAAAACCCTTCTGTCCAGAGCCAGATTATCAGGAGAGTTCAATAAAGAAGACCCAGGATAAGCCACTGTGCACAGAAGCCTGGTTCCAGAAGAAGCCCAGAGAGCAGATTTAATGGGCTCAGGATCCCATGAACTTCCTCTCTTCAATTGCAATTCTGTGTGATGACTCCGAAAAGGATAGCAGACCAATTTACAGAGCGGGCACTGGGAAAGTATGGGGGAAGGCAGAGAGCCTGTGCGGCGAGAAAACAGAGGAGAATGAGCAGGATCTGAGTAGAGCAGGGAGGCAGAAAAGGGAAGAGGGACCCGAGTTCTAATGCAAGAACAACAGGAAGCAGACAAAGGATTTGTAGAAAGGAAAGCACAAAGGAAGTCAAGAAGGAAAACAGTGTTTTACCACTAAGAGAAAAGCTTGGGTTGCAACCCGCTGAGCAGTTGTCACCTTGTGAATGTAAAGGAAGCAGTGGCAGCCATCTTGATAAAGACTAGTCCGGGGATAGACGTTCCGATGTAGTGTGACGGAACATTAATGGTGCCGTAAACACCATCTATGCCAAGGTCTCCAGGAAGGGCGACTGCTGACACACTTTGAGCAGACTTCACTCTTAGATAACAGGGTCTGACACAAAACTTCTGTTTTTGTATCTTTTTTTTCAAAATAGTTTGGGATCGCAAAACCTAAGCCAGGGTTGCAAGGGAGAAAGCAGGGGTCACACTTGCAACCCCTATCTACACCAAAATGACGTCCCTCCGTCACACTATATTATGTTGGCACACCACTGCAGCACAAATGATCATAAGAAGACCATATGTGCGGTAAAGAGGGTTTAACGTGTTTTAATCACTGCATTTTTCACCGTGATGTTTTCCCCACTGCCGTTTTTGGTGGTTAAATCACCACGGCTGGGTGAAAACACTACAGTTAAAATAGCACAGTAAAAATTGCCAAGATTAAAACACAGTAACCGTTCCAGAGGGCTCTTATACAGGGTAACGCCCTACAGATTGTCAAGGCCAGCACAGCTTCCTGACACATATCTTATTCTCAAATTTCTGTCCATGTAATCCTGAAATCCAGAAATGCTTATGCACCCTCAGAGCAGGCTTATTCCAGTTAAAATGTAGAAATGGTCATGGGTTGTGGGCAATGCCCCACCTGCCTAAGAAATATGACAAAGAATTATAATTTCCTAAACTTCTAGCAGGGGACTTCAGAACCCCCTCTGTGACAAAGTCACAGTTGACTCTGGGGACCTGTTGGACAGCGATTCAAGGGGCAAGGTACGTCCCTGAGACAGAGGACGACGGGCCCAGGAAGGTCATGGGGGGATATCCTCGGATCGCCCTCCCTGGGTAACCATCAATAGGCAGATGGCCAATGGGAAACCCCACAGCTCCCTCCCTAATGAACCTGGAACTCAAAAGCAGGCCCAGAGTGCCCACAAATGACTCTCAGGCAGAGTGTGGGCCCTATGTGACCCCATAGACCTGCAAATCCGCTTCCCAGAAACCCTGCCGACCCACCCAGGTCTGCATCAGGCACATGCGCCGACATGACCAAGTGCATTTGAATCCCTATGCAAGGTCAAAGAGGCACTTAGGGAATATTAAAAACGCGTATTAAGGCCAAATCCACCTTTCTGCAAACTCGAGTTGATCAAGTCCTCAATGAACCAAGAGAACTATTAACTCTCGTGCATTATCTTTCCAACCCTTGGTGCGCCTCCTGCTCCAGAAAGCCCTCTTTAGGGCTTGCTAATGAGTGCATTCATTTCTTTGTGGAAACCCATTCTCTATCCCAGAACAGATTGCAGCTAAATTACAAGACTCCCTGCTCCCACTTTAACTGATTCTAATCACTTGGAGCTAGACTTTTCCTTTTTACTGGCTGCTGTGGAAGGCGATGTCTCGCTTCTGTATTCCTTAAACCCTACCCGCACCCTATCATTGTCCTCCCTACTTTGGCTGCTCAGTTACATGTTAGCTCCTCAGCAACTCCTATGGCCTATTGTGTTACCAAGGTGGGGCTGCAAAGATCTTTAAGAAATTTTGAAGCATATGCTAAAACCAATGGTTTATTAATTAATCCCTTCAAAACTCGAATTCTGTCCTTTAGAAAAGAGAGGAGCAAGACATCAGGCTATATTGGTAAGTTGGGGGAGACTCTTTGAAATTGGTTGAGTCTGTGCGATATTTGGGTTTTAACATCTCAGCCTACCCTGGCTCTAAGGCTTGAATCAAATCTATCTTAGATAAGGCAAAACTGTTAGAAGCACAGGTGATCAGGATCGACCGTAAGTTTGTACATTTTCTCTAAAGCCTGCTCTGATATTTTATGAGAGGAAATATTACGTAAACTAATCTATGGCTGGAACTAGTTCCAGAGAGAGTGTGCGAGTCATTGAATCGCATTCAGGGCCGTATTTGGAGAAGATTGCTGGGTATGCCAAATGCAATCCCAATCTCTGCAATTAGATTCGAATTGGGTGTTGTATCAATGTGGGCTCGGGTACAGTGGGCCTGTATATCTCTGTACTCAAAAATTAAAACTGGAGTGCCAAACAAATTGTATCACCTACTAGATAGAAACCTAGATCACTCGAGTACATTGACTTCCTTAAGGTACTGATCAGAGGCCATTTTAGAAAAGATTGGAATGACAACTGAGTCTTTGATCTGCAATCCTATGTCTGTAAAGCGTGCATTATTCAATTTTGATTGGTGTGACACTGTAGATACATTCCATTCTTATCCTTCATTGGTGCATTTGAATCATGAACATAGAGCCCGGGGATCTGCCACGAAGGTTATTCTACAATTTCCAGATCGACTATATCGAGATATTGTCCTTAGAGCTAGATGGAATGTCTTTACCATTAGAGACATCTTGCTCAGAAGAGGGGTGATCCCTGTGGATCTTGCTAGATGCAGGTTCTGCCTGGCCAATGAGGAGTCTTTAAAACATTTGGTTATGGAATTCTGCAATCCTTCACTCACTTAGGGTAAAATATCTGGAACCTCTAAAAATCAACTACATTATGTTTGAGGATGAGTGGGCATGAACAAGATGCCTTAATAGCCAAACCAATCATGAGGGCTTGGCACTATCTGGATTCATTAAAAGCTTAAACTTATAATAAGATACAGCTAATTTTGTTAACCTGTCAGGAATATGAAATTGTTTATAAAATGAAATAGCACAATGAAAATTACATTTTATATCTTGCTCTCTTTTCTTCCTATATGGGCTAACTCCATTCCGTTCATATTGTTGGTAGAGTTGTCTGTGCATAATGTGAATACACTTTTTCTCTTTGTGTTCTTCTTTTAAATGATTGTTTGATGTTTTTGTAAAGGTTTGAATAAACCATATACAAATAACAAATAATAAAAAAAAAAATTGTGTTAACCTGCCTTTCACTTAATCAAGGAAGTGTGTCCCCAGACTTGAAGCAGGCCCTTATTTCGACCAGTTGAAAAAACCTTCTGTGGGCCCTGGCCTTCTCAGCAATTTTCATTGAATTGTAGGTGTACCTTGGATAGAAAGGTTTCTTGATAAGTGCTACTTATAAGTCCTACTACTTGCAGTGCTATTTGGAACATTCCGAGGTTCTAAATATTTTTCAACCTGGCTACTGAGCTCTTTATTATCTGTTTGAGATGACATCCCACTCCCCACCCTACCCGAGACTGGGTGACCTTATCCCCACTGTTTCCACCCCTGGTTTCCTGAGATCCCTGTCTGAAAAAATCTCCCCACCCCCTCCGACTCCCCTTTTGGTAGCTCACCACTCCCTCGTTCCTCTGCTCCCCTCACCATGTTGTTCCACCTATGATTGTAAAGCCCTCTGTTGCTTCTCAAAGCTAGGTCCGTGCTCAATAAATAGCCTAACAATATTCATAATTATAATAATAATATTCACATGCCGGGGTGGGCTGATGTGTCTCCTTATCATTTGCTCCTCCCATAAGCCTTCGGTGCAAACAACCAAAATATCCCGCAGTCTCGTTTACAAAGTGTGACCGGCATTGCCAATACACCTTCAGGTTGGTTGTGTTCCTTACTTTATCTTAAACTGGAGTGTTATGTTTCAACATGTATTTCGGTGTCATGTGGGGGGCCTCAGGGAGCCCCCTATTCCCCTGTTTGTTTTTACTCTGATTTTCAACCCATCTGGCGCACTCTGCAATATCATTCTTATGTGGATGACACCAGCAGTGTCCAGCCGATGTGATGATGTTCAAGAACTTAGCTCCTGCATGAAAATGATGGGGAACTGAGGACATCAAATGGCCCGGAATCCCACCCCCACCTGAGAGCAGAGCCTTTTATCACCGGGGTGATGTGGGCGGGAGCAGTAGGTAAAAGCAAAAAGAAAAGTAAAGTGGGTGGCACGAAAGGTAATGATATAATATCCTTTCCTTTGCTTTAGTGTTCTTTTTCTTTTTTTCAAGGATGTGATATCCTTTCCGAAATCTACCAAGAATGTTGTCATGGCAACCTACAGCATCACTGTAGCTGTAGGTTGCCATGTAAACCTGTCGAAGCATTAAAGGATGGTGATGTGCAATGGTGTGGGCTGTGTTGTAGCACCCAGGCAATCTGGGGGCCAGGGTGTGGGCCAGAGCTATGGGACCCCCCTGCACACAGAACCACGAAAGAGCCATGACTGCAGGGAGAGCACTGACACAACGATAAACATGTGAGTGAGACCGTGGAGGGGGGGAGAAGAAACAACTGGGGGGGCATGCAAAGCAGTGCAGAAGTTCATAGTGGCTCAGCCATGAAAAAAAGAGCAATTCAGGGCATTTACTGGCTGATAGTGCCTTGAATTCCTCGATCCTGACTGGCTGAGCCACCGTAAACATTCTGAAATGGATACTAGCAGAGGCTATTAACTGCATTTCAAGCATTCTGGTTGTTTAGAGGGGGGCTAATTGCTGGCGCAAGTTGCAGCAACTTGTCTGTGCTGAGCTTTCGTCTCATTGGAAGCATCCATTCTGATGCTGGGGGGAGAACCTTCAGTAAACAGAGCCTGCCAGGCCCTGGCTAAGTTGCAGTGTGGCAAAGGCGAGCCACAACATGGTGCCACTGCCCACTGGGGTATTTACCACCTGTGGGACTCGATGGGGGATGTGTGTAATGCAGGTGTGGTAGCGTGTCCATCCGGCACCCCAAGTAGCGTACTTTATTGTAGCTTCATTTGTTTTCATCACATCCTTCCATATAAACAGTTCCAAATGACAGGTTAAGGGCATGTAACCGCGTTCACCCATAATTAGAAATTATGCGAGTTAAGGGAGACTCCCCTCACCCAGGTCCTTGCATCATTTGAAGGTGAGCCACCCCCCGATTGCTACACCTAACAGAAGCCCAAACAATATTTAAATAGTGAGTCCTAGATGCTCTTAAATACATGCTCACTCTGCTATTCAAACGGGGCAAGTGCAGTGCTAGCGCTGGCAGCAGAAAGCGCTATAGAATGCAGCAGGCAAAGAGCGCCCCACAGGCCTCAACAGGGGCACTGCGAGCCACACGCCTTTCGCAATAGAGTTCTGCCAGCAGTCTGACCCCTGTGCCAAGCACAAGCACTGGTGGGCCAGTAGCCTGGTAGGGGAGGGTGCCAGAGGGCAAGTGTTGGTAAGGGTTGCAGGGAAAGACTGGCTGAAGGAGGGCCTGGCCACAGTAAGACTCATAGGGGACACAGGCCACCAGTCACATATGGCAGGGGGAGATTAGCAAAAGGGGGAGGAGGAGGAGAAAAAAGGAAGGTCCCATTAAAATGAAACAGAAACATTGCTACTGAAAAACTGCCAACCGCATGTATGTTAAGACTCACTGACCACGCAGATACTGAAAGGTGAACTGCAATATTTTATTGTGACACTGCAGGACCAAATGAGTGCACCTCAAACAGGACACCACCACTGTAGCACTGAGACCTGCAATACCCGACTGAGACAAGAGCCCCTAATACAGAATAAGACACCACCACTGCAAAGCTGGACGAAAGCACAGGCATCACACAAGACACTGTCACAAAAAAACTCTCAAGCTCCCTTACAGTGAGACTAACATCTCACACAAGACACCATCACTGCAACACTGAATGGTGACCTGCAATACCCGACTGAGACAAGAGCCCCTCATACAGAATAAGACACCACCACTGCAAAGCTGGACGAAAGCACAGGCATCACACAAGACACTGCCACAAAAAAACTCTCAAGCTCCCTTACAGTGAGACTAAAATCTGACACAAGACACCATCACTGCAACACTGAAAGGAGAGCTGCAATACCCGACTGAGACAAGAGCCCCTCATACAGAATAAGATACCACCACTGCAGCACTGGACTAACTCCTCACTACAACCCAATGATTTTTTGCCTCACAACGAGCCCACGCTGTCATCTAGTGACACACTCAATTTCTGGCTATACCAGAAATACATTATGACCCCTCCCTGGAGTGCTGTAAAGAAGTGTGAAGATGCCCTCTTCCAGATGGTGCCCGCGTGGCTACCTGGTGAGAGTCTGGACATAAAGAAGACCCCTCTAACCCGTGAACTTGAACTTACGCCCCTTAATTTGTCTGACTGCCCAGTTTCACCGGGGAGACCGTTAGAACTCCCCCTAAAACAAATGATTTTCACAGAAAAACCCAGTGATATTCACTTTTTCCACGGACAGCCCATAATGTGATACAGCAACAATGCTTTCTCCCAGAATTAACCAGAGCCCTTCCCTGGGCTTTGGAGGGAATAGTGCAGTCCGAAATTCGGCCCATTGTGTCATGTTGACATTGGTACTGTTAAAGTATGTGGCCTGTTAAAGGAGGAATTTGTGCTGCTTAAATTAAACAGGGTCGCCCAATGTCCCAATCGTTTTGCTTAATTTGACCATTTCTATTCATTCTCTTTATCCCCGAGGAAAAGATGGCGAACTGAGATGACTCGTTAACACCAGAATGGATCATTCAAAACAATCGTGGACTCTCTGTGTGGGGTATGGCAGCCTTGTCACTCCTCCGCCACACTTATCGGTTCTCCCCATTGACTTCTCCTTCTTGGGACCCCGTCCCTCTCCCTTCGCCCTACTCATCAGTCGTCACACACTGTACATCCTAGGACATGTTCATTCATCCTTCTCACACATCATACTTATTCATCATTCCTTCTCATCAGCTCCAGGTGTTCATTTGTGCAATGGTCATTCTCAGGGAACAGTCGCTTCGCGGTGCTCCAATGCAGAAGAAGGAAAGACTAAACCTCTGTTGAATGACAAATTCCGACGGTAGCTTTGTGTTCCTATGACAAAAATTGAGGTATTCTGTTTGCTTTTTTGCATTTTTTAATTAATTTATTTTCGTCTGGTTACCAAAATGTGGTACATTATGTGAGTACTTGGCGAAATGATGTAAACATTTCACAGGTCTGTTGCCCCCCTGCCACCTCTCCAACACTTGCTCTATATGGGGAGAGCTGTAAGGCTGCACTCCTGCGAGAACATGGCATTTAAAACGGGACGGGAACATGAGGTACAAGGGTTTTTGATAGGAATATGATACGAGTATCTGGGTATTACATAGGAAAATCGGAAAGAAGTTTTTCCATCGAAATTACCATCAAATCATTATCCATCGAAATGTATTAATTGAAATGCTTTTACATCGAAAAGCATTTTCATTGAATCAATTTCGATGGATTTTTAGGGTTAAGGTTAGGGTTGGGTTAGAGTAAGGGTTGGGGTTAGGGGTAGGGGGATACTCTTGGGGTTGGGGGTTTAGGGGGACCCCCCAATAAACAATAAACACCACAAGTTACAGGGAGCTGTCCAGTGCTGAAATACATTAAAGATTTCAGCACTGGACAAGGGTTACATTTTGAAAATGGGGGTTGGTGGGGGTTTAGGGGAGGAGGACCTCTGGGGGCTGAGGGAGTTGGGGTGCATTAACCCCCACCAATAAATACCCCAAGTTACAGGGAGCTGTCCAGTGTTAAAAATATAGATTTCAGCGCTGGACGGCTCCCTGTAACGTTATGTTTTATTGAATTTCCATGCAAAAAAATGTAAGGTGTTTATGTAACGAAACCCTATTCGATGAAAGGGTTTTGATGCATAAAAACTTTGTACTTTATGTATGGGATTCAACGTAACATTTTTAGTTGGAATTTAATGTTGCTTACCTTCGATGGAAAGACTAGTAACCAGGAATAAGTGGCACTTTATGGAAGTACCAGTAGATTTCACACAATATGCAATGTTATGTCAGTACCCAGGCATTTGATGGCAATTCCTGGCATGTGAGTTGATTAAGATCAAATTCTGTCAATGCCTGGCATATGTTGGGAATACCTGTACAATGTATTGGAGTACCAAGTGTATTATCTGAGTACCTGACATTTTATGGGAATTGCTGCCATAAGATGTGAGTACCTGGTATTTTATGGGAACACCTAGAACATGATTTTATTCATAGCACATGATGTGTGCACCCAAACATTGAATGACAATACTATTCCCCAGCATTTCATTGCTGTATCTGGCATCTGACATGAGTACCCGATAAGTAAAGACCCATCCACTGAATGTGCAGGTTTGTGGTTCTCTTTCAGTCGCATGGGAATTGCATGGACTAACTGTACAAAAGCTAGATCCATGCCATTAACAGGGCCTCTGTAATCAATGTGAGACAACAACTCGGCTTGCCAGGTGCTCAGACTAAACCAGTTGGGTCACAGTAATGAGCAGAAGAGGAATGCATCATTGTGGGTGGGCTTAGTGATGTAAGTGGTGTTAGTGAATGGTGTGAATCCCGTGTTTTCTTCTGAGAGAAATCCCCTTTCAGGTTACAATACGTGTAGAAGTTAATCCTGTCTACAACCGATCCTTTTGTCCCCAGATATGGGAGCTCAAATCCCACCCACTTGCACTGGTTCGGCTGGCAGAAACATGGACTGGACCACAAACAGCATCGGACCGCCACCAGTCTATATTCAATCGGCATCCAAACATCACAGGGCCTAGAAACTGTACCAGGGTGCCTGCAGAGCATTCTTCTGATCATATTGCCTTGTTCGGCTAACATGTGAGTGTGTTCCCTTTCCCTCCTGTGCTCACCTTGTGAGCAACTGGTCTTCATCCAGACCGTGCCAGCTGGTCTGTGCTTCCCGAACGCTCTGCAGCCCATATTCCCTGTTGCCTTTGGTCTGGTCCCGTGCAACCTGTCCACCGACATGCCTTTACCTTCATTTTGGACTGCCTCCACCCCGTTCCTCCCCATAGCGCCCCCCCGCCACCCCACAAGAAGCACTGTAACTGTATGTGTGCGAGAGCGAGCTGCAGCCAAATGCCTGAAACACATGGGGGCAGTGTGAGAGCCGCATCCATCTGCCCACAATCTCTCCAGGTGACAATAGGTGGCAGCTAAAGCCCTGCAATCCAAACAGGCAGATGTGGGGGATTGCTGCCTCCTACTGCCTGTGACCTCTCCAGACATAGCAGTGTCAGCCTCCATTGCCCCCCCACCCCTCTGTCGTGGAGGGTCAGAGGGGGTGTAACAGACCCTAGACCATAACCTTACTAACCCAATAATAGACAGATACTAGTTTTACATTATGGAAACAAAAGGTCACAATTTATTGGAGCATAACAACACAGGGGCAGTCCCAGCCCTAAACCCATCATCGTTCACTACCATACTTTTTCAAAAGTGGCCCAAAAGCAGGGAAAAGTTATAGTTCTGAATGTTCACGGTGTCCCCTTGTCGCCCACGGCTTTCGCAAGGCACCGGGCATACACTCCAGATAACTGCACACGGTACTTCCTCCTCAGGCCACTGAATCTTGCTCTTGCAGGTGAGGAATCTCAAGTGTCCCTAAGCGACTCAGTGCCCATTGTCCGAGTTTGGCTCGAGTGTGGCCATCGGTAAACCTGGCCACTGTTCAAGCCACATCATTAATCTCCTCCCCGGTTAGGACTGCCCCGAAATCTGCCAGGCTTTAGGGGTTCCCCCCCAGTGCCCCCATGCTCGACTAAAACTCTACATTGTTCTAGCTGCAACCAGCCTTCAATAGGGCCCCCAGAATGGCTGTGATGAACAGGTCTTTCCCCTTATCTGAGAGAAGACCCCTCCAACCCCTGAACTGGAACTTATTCTCCTTAATTTGTCTGACTGCCCAGTTTCACAGGGGAGATCCTTAGGACTCCCCTAAAACAAATGTTTTTCACAGCAAAACCCAGTGCTTTTCACTTTTTCCACGGACAGCGCATAATGTGATGCAGCAACAATGCTTTTCCCACTAATCATAAACACGTGCAACTCCTCTGACTAGGGAGGTCCTGGCACTATCTCGCCCAGTGGCTCTGCGCGGTGATTGGAACTCTAGTTTAGGGCAGGTGAGTTTGTGCTCCATCCCAGTCCCTGCATTGGCCATCCTTCACTCCTGGATGTTAGAAGCCTCCTGCTGGGCTCACATGCTGTTCTCCATTATACTTCGATTCACAAATAGTTGCTTGGCATCTATTTTGGTGCCCTGATTCCTACCCGCCTCCCCCGCTGGAGGTCCCTAAGGTGAAATGTGAAAGCAACATGGAACAAGCGCCATGTGTTTTCAACCGCCCATGTCCTGTGGGACGGCAACGTGCGAAAATGCAACGCTTTGTTAAACACAACTGTGCTTACCTGAAACAGCCGTGAATCTCCCCAAAAAAAGACGGTCCCTTGTGTTCATTTTATGCTAATTTCTTAATTAGATGTCTACATAACATGGAATGGACTGCACAGCAAACAATCTAGGGCTGCAGGTCACGCGCGGTTTCTTCCCAGGCTGGTGACCCTCATCATGCACAGGTGCGATCCCGGTCAGTCGGGTCAGCTCAGCCCTGATGGGGAAGAAAATAAATGCGCAGCGTGCCTGGATGGCAGCCAATTCAATGCAAAACAACCAGGCTGGCTGAATGATCACACAACGCGATTGTTTGGTCTTCTAATTTTGTTTCCTTCTCCCATGTGCCAAATAGGCCCTATGCCTTGAGGCCTATAGGGGACGTCCCGGTGGGGCAGTCCAGCCCTGCCTGCAAGATTTCCAGGAAAGAATGGAGGCACGTCTCCAGGAGACGGATACGGAATGTGACTCTGCCCTGGAGGACCCACTGAAGAACATGTAGGCCCGCTGCCTGTGTATATATTGCTAAGTGTTAGGTTTCATTTTGGATTTTATTTTAGTTTCAGCCCTGGACATTTCACCCCTCTCCATGTTTTGTTTTTGTTGTGTGCATGTTGTAATGCAGATGTATGTTTCATGATCACACACTTGCTGCAGTCTCTTTTTTGTGCATTTGCAAAACCACTTTTACTATGTTTTTGTAATGCAGTTCAACTATTACTGTCATGTGTGTTGGGGACTCACTGTGGATGTGTGGGATGCACTCATCACTTGTGCACTCATTCTTCTGCCGCTGTTTCCCTCCCAAGGTATAGCCCACCACCCGCACACATCTGCAATCACACACAACCTGCTCTCACTGCATACTGCACATCGGCCACTGACATGCAGGATTCTCGGATTCTTTATTATTGAGTCTGCCTGTGCACATTGTCCATCTTCTTGACTCGCCCACTCCCAGACACCATTCACAACACCCTGACACATGCCAGTTGGACTTGTGTCACTTGCGGGGGCTTTGCCAACCCTGACTGTGTACCTCACTGCCTTCCTTAATTCCGTTGTACGGGTTACTATGCAGACACACATTACATGTACAATCTGTGATGTGTCGGACATAGGGCCTCCTCAGGCTTTCATCTGCAGCGCTTTGAGTCCATTGCAATGGAACATGGGCAGAATGATATGTTCATTGCATTCCATTTAATAAGTATGTCACATGTACATGGTGTGGTCACAGTGTTGCTGGTGCAAGATTATGTTGTCCTGTTGATGTGCAGCTGGGTGTGGTGTACCAGGGAGTCCTGCGATGAGCTCCAGACATGGATTCTGTAGCAGTGATCCCAGTTGCAATGTGATATGTGGCCAATGTACTTCATGTTTGCTACAGGCCGGTGTCTTTGAGGTGGGTTGTTCGTCAACATTGGACTGGTAGGTTTGTCGATTGGCAGGGCCAGCCGGGGACTACTGGCAGATCTCAGAGTGTGAGGGGAGGGGGGTGACTGGGGCGGTGCCAGAGGTGAGAGGGGCTGGTGGGTGGTGTCAGGACTTGAGGGGGCAGCCTAGGGTAGGCAGAGGTGAGGGGGGAGGTGGCTAGTGGGGTGTACTGTCAAAGGACTGCCTGGGATGGTGGCAGAGGTGAGGGGGGCTGGTGGCTGGTGTCAAGGATTGTGGGTATCTGCCAGCAGTTTGGGTGCCTTCGGAGTAGGGGGGACAGTCCACAGTTTCGCAGGGGTGCAGCCGTTACTTACGGTGGACCTTGCACAGTTTCGCTTGGGTGCAGCAATTATTTATGGGTTGCAGCACATCGTTTTTCTAGGGTGCAGACGTTCCTTAAGGTGGACAGTGTGCAATTCAGCTGGGGTGCAGCCGGTACGTACTGGCGTCCACATGCAGTTTCGCTGAGGTACAGCCTTGACTTACAGGGGACCGCGTGCAGTTTCGCCTGGTTGCTGGTTGGTGGGTCAAAGGTGGACGCAAAGGGTGTTCTTTGCCAATGGTTTTGGTTTGCGTGGGGCCGTGTTGTGAGCGTTCCTGGTGCAGCTTGGTTTTCTTTGCGCGTCGGGTTCCTTTGCGCTTTGAAATCCATGAACACGCAGAAAGTGCAAAGTGACTTTCACGTGCAGTTGCGCGCAAATTTGTTTTATGTGCAGAGTACTTTGCAGGGTCTTTGTGCTTTTTCTGTGAATAGGGTCATATGTCGTCAAGCAATTTATCCTGGGAAATTCTTACTGGGTTCCAATAAATGTTGATCAATGAAAATTGGCTAGAAGGACATTTTCTTCTATCCAAGCCCTGAACTGCCTGCAAAAAGGGGATGAGATAGTCCCACCTTTTTACTGTAATGCCCAGGGCATTGTGTAGCAATTAACAGGCCTGCATAGGGACACCTAAGTGGGCCTTTAGTTGCTGTTTTCAGATGAACAGAATAGCCATCTAAAACAGGTTCTTCTCTTAAGCAAGTCTATTGGAGAATAAAAACATCAAACTGTTGTAAATTTGGAATAAATGGGAGAAGCATCTTGCATTCCAAGAGACTATACAAACGAATCTGCCTTCTTCCAGCTGAGATGCTTAATCATTGGAATCTGAGTTGGAAGAGAGAGCTTTTACCAAACCAACTCCAGTTCCTGTCTTCAACCTCCTCAGTTAACAATTTGCAGCCGCGCTGAAGAAACAATAAAATTGTTTCCAGCATTCACATGATTTCCCTTGTCCTGTGATCTGTGCTTTTTGGTAAGTAGGTAATCATCACTGAATAGCAACAGAAATATCCATATGGCAACACTTGATTGGAAACTGCTAATAACTGTTGACCAACCAACTTCAAACAAATATGCAATATCACACAATCAAGCATAAAATAAATAACAAATTCCACTTGTTCTATATCTTTGGATGACAACTCTCTCAAAGCACCTATGCTGGTTAATAGTGCTAAAATATTTGCACTATTAAGGATGATAGATTCTTGTACAACTGGAAGTTTCTGTAACCGAAGCCCGAAAGCAATCAGATCCTTCTTGCCTTTAAATGTGTCAGTTGGCCGAGTCTCGAATTTGCGACAAGTCCTTGGGTCCTTGGGTTGATACCCAGTTGGAGGTTCCTTATGCAAGCCCAACAGTCTCTGAGCTCCAAATTGATTCAAGTTTGGAAAAATTGTTTTGCTCTTGAGAGCAATCTTGTTGTTTCGTTACTGAAATATTAGATATGGGGCTTTGCACACCGTTTTCCATAGCCTCACTGTAATACCTCAAGCCTCCTTGGCTCTTGTGTTAGAAAGGTTTCTGGTTTAATACTCCATGCAAATAGTAAACTATGTGTGTTCTTAGGTAAAGACAATTCTCTGCTCACAGATAGTATTGCAATGTTACTCCTTGCAGTAGACTCTTTTATAGGGTGCCTGGAAAGATGTAATGCCCCAATCCTTCTTGCGGAATGTTAGGAAAGATTTCATTATTGTATGTCATTTTCCCTCCATGTGTCAACCCCCAAACTTTTTACTGCTGTTTAGACATCATTGACTGACTTTGCCATAGAAGCACAGCCTTCAGCTGCACTTCTCTGGGCTTTCGCTCGCTTTTTATGGGGAAACTGACATGCCCTTAAGACAGTCAGTACTGGGAGACTTTGTTTCCCTTAGTCCTTTTCCCGTGTTGCAACTTTTGTGCAACATGTAACAAGTGTGCAATGTATTTTACCATACAGCAGACTTGGGTCTATAGTAATTTCCAAAGGCCCTAGCTCTCTGGACTTTTTATGAACTGTGCAGATGTGTCATGGACAGGGCTGGTGGCAGCTATCTTTTCGATTATTTTTAAACCTTTCCTGCCATGTTAACCACGTTAACCGCGTTTGGCATGAATAGGTGGCCTGGCTCCAAAATGGCCATGCCACAAGGTTCTTTGTCCTCTCCTTTGGCCATCTTGCCCCTTCACCTTCCCCAGGTCGAGTCCACCCGGGTCATTCCTTATTTGGTCATGCACTTTCCCATGAATCCCAATGCTTTTGCGGACTTCTGCATGCCGTGTGTGTGTATCTCCAGGATGTGGGCTGGAACGTCTGGTTCCAATACACATCCTGGGTGCCAGAGAGTCTGGAGTGCCATGAATGACTGGGACCACCTTGATCCTTGATTGGTCCATGTATGGAGTGTATGTTTGTGAGCAGATCTCCCATTGGGTCCTCTCCGTTTTGGCGCGAATGGAACTTTGGATAGGAGTAGGCCAAAAACACCCATACCATGTCGATCTCCTGAGTTCTCACTGAACAAAGGATAGGATCCAAGTATCCTGCAACTACGAAGCCGAGTTGCGGAACCGCTGGTGATCCACTGGAAAGTTAGGCATTCTGAGCCCGCTGTCGTCCTGTTGGACTCCTCTGCATCTGGTCATCCTAGAAGGTCTGCAAAGACTCTTCGACCCGTTGGAATAGTGGGACCAACTATTCTCGACACCTTCATCAAACCCTGCAAGTAAGCTTTCTCGGAAGTGTCCCTGGGTCAACCAGTGGGCTGACCAGCTTACCTAGTTGCTTTGCTCTGTCACCTCCACCGTTTTGAGGAGGCCCTCAAAACTTGGTATACTGCTAGCTCTGTGTCCCCGGGACACTCACACCGAATTTTGTACACTTGGCATTCCCAGGTCTGAAGTGAGACAAGTGCGTCAGTACTGGAGTGAACGCGGTTACCGTGTTGCCCTGCCGCGGCAATGTCTTTTGCAAGTACGCTGCATTTGTGACCCTCTTGCCCATGAAGCCTGCTGCAGTGAAACTGGGTAGATTCATCCACCCGGAGCGCAGAAATCACCACTGTCCCGTTTGGGAATCATCGCTGTATCTCAGGAACTGAAAGGTGCCGAGACGTCCTTTTTGCCGCATTGGAACCTGCAAGGGAAGTGGACTGCACTCGCAAAGTTTGGGTCTGCTTCCGTCAGAGCGAACGGTGAGTACCCCATACCCAAACCGGTGGCCCCTATGCAAGGGCCCATTTTTACGCACAAGTGGCCAGTGGAGGCCATTCTTGAATAGTGGAAACTTGTTCTGCATCGCCACATCCACCTCCGCGAGCTGCTAGAGACCCCTGAAGAGACACTACTTTGCCCATTGGAACAACCGCGTGTACTTGCATTGCATGTACTATTGAGCACAAGGCTCCTCTCTTCTTAGGGCTTGGACTGCCTCTTAATTAGGTGTATTGTCGATGTTGAACAGGGCCTAAAGACTATCTGCACTGCCTGTTTCCTTCCCCTCTAGGTTGTCAACATATTTTGTGCATTTAACCCTTCAGACCCCAATGGTCTTGTATATACAATGGCCCTCATTACGACCCTGGCGGTAAGTTAAAAACGATGCCGGTAAAGGATTACCGGCATCCCTTACCGCTAGGGCCGATTATGACCCGAGACAGTGCTATCAGCGGCACCGTAATTAACGGTGCCGCTAACTGCGCCAAGGGCGCGGGCACGCGACCTCCCATGCCGTAAATACCGGCATGGCGTAAAGTGGGGATGAGTACGAGTCAAGTGGACATGCTCTTAACGCCCTTGCGAAGGCCGTAAAGTACCTTACCGCCATGGTGCTAATACCGCCATCGCGGACCAACCGTAAACGCCCATGTGCAGTGTTCCAAAGTGACACAGGTGCACATAATCACCACAGGTGGAGGCAATACAGACTGGCCAAGCACAAAAGGAGCACACCCCACCCCTTCCCACACCCAGTCACACTTCACAATGATTCCAGTAGGACTAGCAATGTTGGGCCTGGAGGACCTGATTGCAATGGAGGTGCTACAACAACAACAACAAGCACAACAGGCAGCACAGAGGAGACGCAGGAGGAGAAGGAGGGCAAGTCAGGGCCAGCAAGCCCCACCAGCACAGCCAGTGCCACCACACAGGCAGCCCCCAATCCCACACATCAGAGCCAGTCCATTCAACCTCACTGCTGAGCAGATACACGACAACATCGTCAGCATGATTGAAACACGCACCACCACCCACCCCCCTACTGAAGGTAGTGCCCGTGCTCCACGTCCTGGCCACAGGCACCTACCAGCACACAGTGGGGCACTTGCATGGCATTTCACAACCATTATTCTCACGTACGCTGAACCAAGTGCTTGATGCCCTCCTCAAGCACACAGACGACCACATTACATTACCATGGTCTGCCCAGGATATTTCAAACACCAAAGTGGGTTTCCATGCACTGGCCGGCATACCTGGTTGCATTGGTGCCATCGACTGCACCCTTTTTGAATTGGTGGTCCCACATGCCATGGAGGTAGCGTACCACAACCGTAAGCAATACCACTCAATCAACGTGCAAATGGTATGTGACTCAAACAGGATCATCACACATTGTTGCGCCCGATTCCCCGGATCAACTGATGATTCAATGGTCCTGCGGAACTCCACAATACCACGCTACATGGAGTGACATGCAGGGCAGAGATCCTGGCTACTCAGTGAGTCGCATGTCATGGCCATGGTAATGTGAAGTGTGTAGGTCATTGAGGTACAGATGCATACTTTACCTGGCTGATATGGGGGGGGAGATGCATACTTCACCTGGCTGCGAGTACCAGAGGGAATGGAGCAAGCTCATACCCCAAAGCAGCCCAGACTGGAGCTGACACCTGACCACATAATGCTAGATGTAAGCAGCCCTACCATGTGAATGAAGCTGTGTCCCAACCATTCCACAGCCATCTGCATGTGCACTATACCAAATCAGACCGCATCCACCCTCAATGAAAAGCAGCTACATGCAATGACTTCAGCCAATGCACAACTCCAACACCATCTACTGAAAGGCCAGTACCCCATCACTGCGTACAAAGGAGTCACATGACGGTCATAAACATCAATACACCACTACACTGACACAGAGGCCCAACTAAATAGCATAACACCATTTGAAGTGCTCAGAGGGATCATCATGAGGCTGACAGCAATGGTGCAAGGATGAAAGCATTAATATCACTGGACATCTGCCAGATCACCAAAACAAACACTGTGGACTAACACAGTGCATGGGCACTCACAAGGTACTGGACCCCCCTGCGTACACTAGTTGATGGCATGCAAAACAGTCTATAAGAGGAATACACATATAGCAGTCACATCGTGTGACTCCATTCATGCATTGAAATGGGGTTCAAAGTAAGAGATGAATGCATGCCATGGTGTCACTTGATGAGGTAAAATCTGATGTTATAACTAACACATACATTGTTGCCCACATACAGGTGATGCAGGCTATCCCTTGAAGAGGTGGCTCCTTACCCCAGTCCGGAACCCACAAAACCGGCACGAGGAGGACTATAATCGTCACATACACGAACCCGTGTGGTGATTGAGCAGACATTTGGCCTCTTGAAGGCATGGTTTCAGTGCCTCAGCAGGTCTGGTGGGGCACTCCTGTACCGCCATGAGAAGGTGGCAAAGATCGTCATGGCATGTGTCATGCTACACAATATGTGCATCAGACGGAATGTGCCCCTCCCCTGACGCTGAACTGCAACCACCTGACGAAGAGGATGAAGAGGGTGGGGATGGTGCAGCACCTCAGGGAGGAAGCGATGCACAGGAGGGACGTGCCATGCGTCAGACCAGAGGTCGAAGTGGGTGGGAGCGGTCGGGAGCGGTGCTCCCATACTTTTTATTTTTAAGTTTCACAGTTCCTATACTTTTATTTTAAAAAGAAACTGTTCTGGGATGGTTTCGTTTTAAAATAAAAGTGTAGGAAGAAGTTGAAGCTTGCACTTCTATGCACTGCCCTGCACATTCCCATAAATAGCAGGTGTGCTTGTTTGGGTGTTTGGACTGTGTGTGGGAGGGGGTGCAGGGATAGGGTTTATGGGCAGCGGGCAGACCAGCAGGGAACATAGTTCCACTACTTCTTTTCATACACTTCGACCACTGCGTCAGACTCTGATTAACCAATGCTTCTAGCACACATGGACGGGGGTGTCACATGGAGATGGCACTTGGGGCACTGGGTGTGTCTGGGACATGCACACTGTGGACTGTTCACTAATAAAGCACACGTACGCAATTAACAATGTCCACACATGTGATTTGTGCATAACCAAAAAGTGTATTGAAATGGAAAATTTAAGTGAACACACCCACTCCCCCCTGCCCCTCAACTCCCCAACACACCCACTCCCCCCTCCCCACTCAACTCCCCAACACACCCACCCCCCTCCTCCCTCAACTCCCCCCCCCTCAACTCCCCATAACATGGTGTGGATGTCTGTGCTGAAGTGCATCATGTGGGATCGTTCAACAGGGCAGCCTCTATTGGCACCCCCCTCTCCCGGCATCCGGTGAACCCCTGTCTGTACGCCGCAGGTTCCTGCCCGATCTGCGGATGGGGCTGGTTCGGGTAGTACTGGCAGCCGAGGAGGAACTGGGCTGCTCACAAGGACGCATGTCCCTCATAGTTTGGACAAGCTCCGAGAGTACGTGCCGCACCGCGGCTAGTTCAGTACAAATATCCTTGGAGGTGGACTCTATGGCAGCCTTTACAGTTTCTGCACATTCGCGCATTTCCCCCCCTTGCGCTGGTGCATTCTGCCACATGCTGTGTCAAGAGGGAGGCCAGTTGTTGTTGTCGCGTGATGAGTTCATGCATCGGGTCCTGGGTTTTTTGGCCTGTGGATGATGCTACTGGTGTGTCCATTGAGCTGCCCCCCTCCTGCACATCTGCCACTGGGCATGGAGTGGCCGGTCAAAAGTTATCAGGAGATTGCCCCTGTATGCCATCGTCATGCTGGCTGCATGGGGACAGGTAGGGGAATGAAGGGGGGCAGTGGGGGGACCCACAACAACATCAACATCCCCTTCATCATTGTCTGAGCTGGCAGCGGTGGCAGCAGTCTCACCAATCGTGCTGCTTCCTGCAGAACCAATGCGTTCAGTAGACACCACTGGGCGGATGGTTGTCGTTGGTGGTGCCGTAGTGCCCGACTTGCTGCACATCAGTGCCGTGGACTGTGATGTGCTTGTGGATTTTGGCTGATGTAGGGGTTTGATTTTTGCACCAGAGGTGGAGGGACGGTGTTTTGGGTCTTCGGGCCTGACCCTCTTGGCAGGTGTAGTGCCAGTGTCTTCGTCGGCACTGTCCAAATGAGAGCCTGTGGTATACCAAAGGAGGGAAAGGGTTAGTGATGGGTCTGCGGACATTGAGTAGGCATTGAGATGGTTGCATTCATTTTGATTACTAGATGGTGCACATTGGAGGCAGTGACATACGGGTTGTCTCCCTCTTAGGTGGTAGAAGCATGGAGGCATGTGGGTGGCTACAGAAAGGGTGTACATGATGCATGTGTACAAGGTGGAGGTCAGCACTGCCTGTAGGCAGTCTTCTGCTAATGTGTCATGTTGACCCTGTTAGGCATCATTGCACTTCCCAAAAATCTGGACTTCAGTGAGTTTTGCATGGCTGGATTTAAGGCACCTACCTGTGTCGCCAGATGTCGGGGCTCCTCTCTCCATATCTCCGACCCACTCTATACTCTCTGTGGCTATGGTTGCGGCACATATCTCCTCCCACGGCTGCATTTTGATGGGCGACCCAGCTCCTCCGCCAGTCGCCATGGCCAGATTTCTATTCGCTGCCAGTATACTCCTGGCGCGGAGACGTAGATCGTCCCACCTTTTTCTGCACTGTCTGGCATTTCGGGATGTTGTTCCGACTGCACTGACCCTCTGGGCTACCATGGCCCATATGGCCTTCTTTCTCATGATCGCCGGTCTGGCCATCTCTGTTCAGAAGACTACATCAGCATGCTCTTGTAGGGTTTCAGCCAACATATTTAACTCCTCCCTAAAAGGGCTCCTGCCGCAGCCGATCTCCGTTTTTTTTCAGAACTTTAGGCATTCTGATGATTAATGGGTGTAGGAGAAGGTTTGTGGAGGTTGTGGGGGTCAGGTGTCCACTGGTTGAAGAGGATGGCAATGGATTGTGTTTTTAAAGATGGCCGCCATGCTCTTTCCCGTTCCTGTGCGGTGACGCAACTTCAGGATCCGCTTATTTGCGGTCACCGCTAATTGCGGTTCCCGCTATTTGCGGTCACTGCTATTAGCGGTGACCGCTAATATCGATAGCTAGGGTGGCGGACGTGCTATTTGCACGGCATACGATTGCCGGTAAGTGGCGTTTTAAGGACTTTAGCGGCATGGCGGGGATTGCATTACCGGCATGGCGCAATGCTCGTGCCCGAGATGTCGTAATGCGCCGCTTTTAGCGGTATCTGGCCAGCCCAGACACGTTAATTGCGCCATGCCGGTAATGACCATTACTTACCGCCAGGGTCGTAATGAGGGCCAATGTATTGATAGTGGTGTGTTGGTTTACTTAGTGTTACTGTGATTCTTTTGCTATAGTCTATGTTACAAAGGCCTTGTAATAAATGTGTTTATATTTTTGATATAACACCTGTCTGGAGTAATTTGTAAGTGTCCTTGCTTTGTGTGCTCATTGAGGTCCTTCAGCCACCCTCACCCCTCTTGAGACTTAGTCTTGACCGCCTGCCATAGCTAACCTGATTGGTCTGGCTTATCCAGAGGTTACCCTGTTCCAAGAAACTAGGCTGGCCTTCTTAACCTCTACCCCTCCAGGTCAGAGTTCAGAAATCCATCTTAACATGTAATCTCCTCAGTAAAGGGATTCTGGGCAGAGGGCTTTTGTTTTCATTGCAATGCCGTTTGTTGTTGTTTTGGTTCTTTTTTTACCTTTACTGCAACCTGGTTGCTATTCTTCAGTAGTGTTCTCCTTGACCTATTTGCTGAGCATGGCAACTCTTTCAGTGGCAAAGTAAGGTTACCTAGGAACTTACGCGAGCTACAGTTGGAATTCACATTCTCCCTTTTGTTCTTCTTTGAGTTTTTTATTCTTTTGCCCAATGCTGTTGCTGTCCTTTTCTTCTTTCTTTGCTTAAAGATTGAATGATGTAATACTTCTTCTTGAAGAGCTTCCAATGACATCTGAAGAAGCTCTTTGTCCTCTGGATGACGCGCTATTGTTGGATTTTTGGAAATTGAAACGTGATTCTCCTTTTCAGTAGCATCCAAGATATTTATTGGGGTCATGTGTTGATTTTGAGGCTTAGAGTTGTCGGAGTCAGACACTGCAAATTCTGAAGCATGTCTATCTTACTGCTGTTGTACACGGTCACTTTCTGCGAAAAAAGCCAGGTTATGTGTATTGGCCGCCACAATAAAATCTGCCAGAAATGCCAATTTCGAGTTTGTCGTGGTGAACATTGATCTTTGCTTGCTTAGATTAAGATTCATGTTCTCATATAGCCTGACTAAAGAATTCAGCACATCATTCAAGATGAATATAATAGTGGCACCTGGGGGTGGTGCTGCGCCTGGGTCAAGAGATAGTGGCGAAAAAAAGGAAGGAGAGTGTTGTAGTGGGTCCCTGGCCAAGGATGTCTCTGTAACAAGTAACATCTTTACTGTAGTCAGGCTCCAGGTACAGAGTACAAGGTACATCAGGTAAGTACATAGGGACAGGAACATCCACCGGCACCCTCTCTCACTCACCCCATCCTCTGAACTAACATTCACAGAACCACTCATAACCTAACATTCTCTCACTCAGCATTCCACGTCAGTCACTCACAGCATTCCATCCATACTAAGCAGGGAGCAGGTAAAGCTAAATCACAACATAGAGGATGGTAGCGAAGAACGTGCATCGTTTGTTTGTGATTTAAAATTAATTTGGGGACTGACGTCGTCGTCTCCATGATGTTTTCTTGGAGGTATCTGTGCAATAGCAGGAGAGATGTCCTCAAGTTCGCAATTATTCAGAATTTCAATGGTATTTGACTTAATTGAACCGACCCAAACTATCAGGTGTTGAGGAGGTGGAAGGAATCACCAGGTCATCACTAACTTTGTTTTCAAAAAGGGCTGTAATTTTGGCATATGATGGAAGAGGTGCCGTAGGGGGTTGTTGAACTTTCCCTCCACCTCTTTTCTTTGGTGATTTGCGTGTTGAAACACATTCCCCCACACAAACTACTGCAGTGGTTTGACCCAGAGCAGATTCTGCGGAGCCTTCTTTAAGTGGAGGCCAATCCATCACAGTCTTCTAAGCTCATATACCAATGACATATGGTGATATAGAATAGTGGTCTCACTGTAACTAAGTTGGGTACCTTGCATGCTTTTTCTGACTTCAGTGATTGGTCTTATATCTCAGTGATTAGTCTCCTTGACCACCACAGAGCAGCCAGACTGGCTGACTGCACTTAGCTGCACTTTGCAGCATTGTGTGGTGCCGGCACCTTTGATAGATGGCTTGGGCGCACACCAACCAAACTCGCGTCCTCAAGCACAACAATGAGGATTACAAAGTCGTAGTGCTCCAAAATAGAAAGTGAAGCTGGGCACACGCTATTCTCAGCCAGGTAGGATTGTAAATACAGCAATAGCAAATGAATAAGGCCACAAGACCAAAACGCACTGGCTCCAGCAGCAGAACACTGCCTGGCTGCACTTATTGGAGCTTTGTGTCACTTCGCGCAGAGCCGGCAACTTTAATGGTTGGCTGGGGCACACGCCGACCAAACTCGCATCCTTGAGCACAACAATAAGGATTGCAAAGTCACACTGCTCCAAAATAGAAAGTGTAGCTGGATACACACTATTCTCAACAAGGTAGAATTGCAAATACAGGAATATTCAATGAATAAGGTCCAAGACCAAAACACACTGGCCCCAGCAGCAAAACACTGCCTTACTGCACTTAGCCGCACTTCGCCAGAGTAAATGTCTATGTTTACTGGACAGTGTACACTGTTTCCCGAGTGCAGCGAGATAAGGATGCTTTTCTGTACTGGCTTTGTATCTCTGAAGGACAGTGTGCACTATTTCTCCAGTACAGGAGATTACTGGTGGTGCAGTGTATTGTTCGTGTGAAGTGGAGACTAATGGAATAGAGGGGGTAGATCAGAGAATTATTATTTGTACATATGGTTAAAAATGTTACTTTATACAATTATACAACACATCCATTTAATAATTCAATATAAAAGTGCATTTCGAAATGTGCCTTCATCTATCTAAAATGTTTACCTTAAAACACATCAATAACCTTGTTTACAAAGAAAGAAAGAAACAGTGCTATAGTGCTTCCTAGAGTAAAATGGCTCAATTTACAGCATTGGCATTTAATCGGCTACAGATATATTTTAAGAATTATACTAATGCAAGAAAAAGGCCCATCTGTCTCGTTACCCTAATACTGGCCCACAGGGCCTTCCGGCACACCACACTCGAGAATGCACACACTTCTCAAAGAATAGTTGTCTCTTTTCAATTAACGTGGGACATGCTATTAACAAATGATACAAAGATTCAATCACTCCCAGTTTACAAAGTCTACAGAAATGCTCCGCCCTTTGCAATTTTAATCTTGGACCCAAGACTTCCAATGTGTGGAAAATATTAAATCTGAATCTTAGAATCCATAATCTTGCCCCTGAGGCAGATTTTATTTGTATATGGCTCATATGGGATTGTAAGGATGGAAGAGGGTCCCTGTATGAAGTGATACGTTTTAAAGTGTTACATTGATTTTCGAATTCTCTGAGCTTTTTAACCAGTTTCTTAGGCTGTGCCAATAGTGTTGTCTTCTCTTTATTCAACAATGTTAAAAGCTGATTGCAGCTCTTAGTGAACTTCAGTACAGCGTGATCCCCGACTTCCAACATTGACTAATTCAACACCTGAAAAAGGTTATTACTCTTACCCTCCAGAATCCTTCCATACTGTACTGAATAAGCCTTATTCTAAGCTCTGTTGACCTCCAAGACATCACACCAAACTCTAGGCGAATTAAGGAGATAGAAACCGACTGAGGTAGATTCAGGACTGACCTCCACATCCGACCTTCGAACACATTTAACCACTGAAGGTCAGAATCATCTAATCATTCTAGGTTGTATGTAACACTCAGAATCACTTTCATCTTCACCAAATCAACCAGCGGAACAAGAGAAAATACACAATATTGCCTAGAATTGTCTTCATTTGGGAAACTTTTATTTTTTATTTTATTTGTTTTGGTTTTAAAAAAACAAAACCTTTACAAAAAAAGCATTGTCACAAAGTAGCCACAAAAAGAAAAAAGAAAAAGAGAAAAAAGAAAAGAAAGAGCAACAAAAAACGAGAGATGTTAAAACGAGCAAAAAAAGAGAAGAGGACCATAGGGCCACACGGGGAACCAGTCATAACGAGGCAGCAGTCTTTCATGGTGCAGATGTCTTCCTTTTATGATATGATGGAACTTATTTTCAGGATTTGCCCTACTGTTGCTGTTAACATGATCTCATGACCAGCTATCAGTATGTACCAAAAAAACTCTGATATTAGGCTATCCTCTTTGGCCACAAATCTCCTAAATAACAACAATCAAACTTCCTAAGTGCATACGCACTCCATTAGTAAGTGTCTTAAGGGTTGTTTACTGGGAGATTCGCATTGTCCACAGAGTTTTTTTGCCTGGTCCCCCTGATTCCTTCTTACCAGAAATTCCCAAGTGTGGGCTATGTTTAGCCTGAGTCTCAGGAAATTATTTCTTGCTGTTTTGTCTGGAAATCTTTGTAAGTATTGTGGTAAGCAAGCTATCTTTTTTTCCACCTTTAAAAATAAGTTTGGAGGATTAAGGGATCTCACGCCGGCGACTGTATCTATCCAGTCGCTTGCTTCCAGTGATCTTTTCACTTTCAAAGGGTTTGACACTAGGGTTTCCAAGTTCAGATCGAGCCTGTTCAGTATTCCCCTTATTTTCTTCTCCAGGCTAGGGAGTATCTGAGATCTTGAGTTTCTATGGTGCTCGTTCACGTCCGAAAACAGTGAAACGTTCTCTGCAGTGATTATTTCATGATATAGTGTGATGAGTTTCCAATGTGCTCGGCACCCCAGAGAAACTAAGCCCAGTTAAAAGCGTAGACTCGAGATTGGGGTACACATCGGGAGGACCAAGGTTTTTTTTCAAAGAAGGCCCTCAATTTTGTTCCAGTTTATGTGCCATAGTAAGGGTTTTGCTTCTAGGCCATAGAGTACAACTGGGACTGCTTTGGCCATGTAAAATCTGATTAGGGGTAGGATGGAGAATTTGCAATACTTTGCATTCAGTTTTTTCATTTGTGGTATTATTTGTGGGGCTTTCTCAATGATTGCCATGTTGTTGTTAGCAGGGGAGGCAAATACCTCGTAACCCAGATATATAAGTTCTTCAACATGGAGAATGACTTTCCCATCCAAAATCCAATTACCACATCCAATTTTCTTCTTTGGGTGCTTGAAGATTAGAATTTTGTATTTCAAAGAGTTAATTGTGAGCCCGTTTACGCTGGCGTATTCCCCGAGTTTGTTTAGAAGACGCTAAAGGCCAACAGCGGATCTGTCCAGTAGTACTATATCATCAGCGTTGGCCAGCCAGTGCATCCTCCTCCCATTTATCACTGGACTGGCCAACGCTGACGAGAACAAAAAATCTCCCATATCTGACAGGAAAAGGTTAAAGAACAATGGCGCTCCCAGGCAACCTTATCTTACCCCTTTGAAGACGTGTATTAAATCTGACAGGTGGCCCTGTTCGTCCAGCCACAATCTTATGGTGGAGTTCCTATGCAGATCAATTAGCATTTCTAACAAGGAGTCTGGGATCCCCCAACTGTGTAGTTTATGCTAGAGCAGGGATCTATCCACGTGATCGAAAGCTTTGGATAGATCTACCCAAGCCCCGAAGAGGAGCTGTCCATTTTCTCATTTGTCTTTTCACAAACGAGATTTAAGATTAAGCCATTAAGACAGTTGGACAGTCTTTCCCTTTCTAAAGCCGGTTTGATGGCATGATAGAATCTGCCTTGACTCCACCCAGTGTGTTAGCTCTCTCAGGAGTAACTGCTTAAAACGTTTACTTTCAATGTCAAGGAGGGCAATTGGGCGATAGTTTGCCGGGCTTAGCCAATCGCCCCCTTGAAGAATGGAATGACAAGTGCGTTCTTCCAGGAGGGAGTGAATATACGGGTCTTCAAAATTTCTCGAAAAAGATGATTTAATATCTTGGCCCAAAGTTTTGGATTATTTCTCAAAACCTGCTAGGTTAAACCATTTGGGCCTGCAACTTTGGATGTAGATGAATTGGATATTAGTTTGAGAATATCATGTTCATCGAATGAAAGATGCCAAGGGGAGTCTGTGGCCATGATAAATTCTATTGACCCTGGGAGTTTAAAGTTTTTTGAGAGATATTCCACCCATTTTGATTCTGGGACTAGATTACACAGGGAACTGTTAAACCCCGATTCTAGTTGACCCAACGCCGCCCAAAAGTTCCTAGAGTTACTACCATTTAATAGGTGTAACATTTGTTCTCTCTCTTGTTGCAGCCTTTGTTGTCTCTGATTTTTTGACCAATCCCTACAGGTCTGCTTTGCTTTTTTTTAGTTTGTGAGGGAGAGTGGTGGAGTCGCAAAGGTTTTTTTTAAACAACGCAATGTGCATCTAAGTTACCTTTTTTTCCTTTGCGTTTCTTCATTAAAGATGTGAAAGTGTTCTTGTTTCGTGAATGCACCAATCTGGCTTGGTGGATATATGGACCAAATGAACTTTCCAAATTTCTCTGGGTGAGATTCTTCCCTCCAGGTCGAACTCGGTATTTCTTCTAGTAACTTGTTTGGGGTTGTCCCCACTTGCTTGTATTTCATCACTCTCAGCTTTCCTTTGATGCCCTCCACTTCTTGCCCATTCTTAATGCGTCAGAAACTTTGCATATCAGGTAAGGATAGCTCAAGCCTTGCATGGTCACTCCAGCCTTCATGTTTTATGTTTAGGCTTGAGTGAAGGCAGGAAAATCCCGGGGACACAAAGATATAGTCCGAAATGGACGCTGAGCTGCCCCGAGGCCAAGTCACTGCGCCATTTCCACCTTCCTTGAACTTCCCCTTATCATCTCAAGATCCAATGAGGTCAGGAAATCCAGCCACATTTGGCCTTTTCTTGATGGTTTCCTTCCTGTTTGACAGGGCTTGCCACAAACATTGATGATGCAGTCTGTGTTTGAAAACTAATGCACTACATTTTTGACTTTGACTGTTTTTAATGATCACAAGCCTCTGCTTATTTGCAATAAAAAAATCCAAATAGACTAAACTTCCAAACCCCTCAATTCCAACATCATTAATTGACCTAGAGTAGCTGTATTTCTTTTTTATATGTTTAACTAGCTGGGGTACCTGGCATTGCCCTGAGTGGTGACTCGTGTGCCCTGGAGGATGTTGCTCTTGTCCTCTTGTTGGCAAGTCTTGCTTCAGTTTGCTCTGGTGTCTCGTGTGCCCTGGAGGATGTTGCTCTTGTCCTCTTGTCGGTGTGTTTTGCTTCAGTTTCCTCTGGTTACTCATGTGCCCTGGCGGATGTTGCTCTTATCCTCTTGTCGGCAAGTCTTGCTTCAGTTTGCTCTGGTGTCTCTTGTGCGCTGGAGGATGTTGCTCTTGTCCTCTTGTCGCAAAGTCTTGCTTCAGTTTTCTCTGGTATCTCATGTGCCCTGGAGGATGGTGCTCTTGTCCTCTTGTCGGTGTGTTTTGCTTCAATTTCCTCTGGTGACTCATGAGCCCTGGAGGATGTTTTGCTTGTCCTCATGTTAGCAAGTCTTGCTTCAATTTGCTCTGGTGTCTCATGTGCCCTGGAGGATGTTGCTCTTTTCCTCTTGTCAGCAACTTTTGTTTTAGTTTGCTCTGGTGTCTCATGTGCTCTGGAGGATGTTTCTCTTGTCCTCATGAAGCAAGTCTTGCTTCAGTTTGCTCTGGCATCTCGTTTGCACTGGAGAAAGTTGCTCTTGTCCTCTGGTCTGCAAGTTGTGCTGCTATTTGTTGTTGTATTTCAGAAGCTCTTGATATTGATTTTCGCTTTGCATCAGATAGAGCTTTTCCAAGTGATGTTCGTTTTTTGTGCGGCATGGCTCAGTCGCTCAATGGCTTCAAGACATTTGATAAAATGTCCAAGAAATAATGATTGATTGTGCTCTCTTCTTGTGAATGAACGTATGTAAACTATGACCTTGCCATTTTCCATATTTTGAAATGCGGAATAAAAAAAAGTCAATTTTTTTTTTATTCCCTTTAAAAATGCTTTAATAAACACTTTCGTACTGTATACAGTAGTAATACATTAGAAAGGAATAACCAACAAATCGAACATTTTGCTTCAGACACTTTTTTCGAAATTTTGCCTCCTTCGTGTACACACTTTTGGAAAATATTTAACACAAGTATTTTCAGCAATGGAGGACGTCTGAACTGATTGTTGGAATTTGGATACCCATTGAGTACAGGCCAAGTTCTGCTGACATCTTTGATCATATATTGACTGGCTTACATTGATTTTGAGTATTTATAAGCTTTTAGCAAATTTCTGCACTGATTTTCTATTCTCATAAATAAATTATAAATAAATTCCGGCCTTACTTCCAACTGCCTTTTATGCTCTCGATTCTACGTCTCATTGCCAATTTCTTATTTTTAATATTATCAGGGTCTTGGACTCAAAATGGTAGGTTGTGTTAGGGTGAGTGAGTGAAATGTGTGTGTGAAGGTTAGAGTGTGTCAGAAACTCATTTGTGCCTGTCTTAAGGCCTGCCAGGTGCATATTTATTTATTTATTTATTTATTTATTTATTCATATTTGTTGAGCGCATAGCAGCCCGGGGGCATCGTGGCGCTTGTTACAGTGGGTGATCATAGATTAGTTACATACAAACATACAGACAAGCATACTAGGAATATATAGTATGCGTAGTAGAGGAATAGACAGATAGTGGGTATGTGAGTGTAGACAGTTAGTTGAAGAGAGCAGTTATAAGGTTTTTGCGGAAGTCATGGAGAGACGTTTCAGCTCTGAGAGCAGTAGGGTGCGCGTTCCATAGCTTAGGGGCAAGATAAAGGAATCCTATTCCTCCTGCCTTGGCCCTATTGATTCGGGGCACTGTGAGTTGGTTGGAGTACCGTAGTCTGGTGAGCCTTATTGAGTGTGATCTGGATAATGTGTCTGATAGGTATGAGGGTGCTGAGAGGTTGATGCATTTGTGTGTGGTTGTGAGAATTTTGAATGTAATGCAGTCTTTGGGAGCCAGTGAACAGTCTTTCTTGCTTGTGTGATGGGCTCTCTTTTAGGTATACTAAGTGCTGCTCTGGGTGAGTTATTCTGGGTAGTTTGGAGTCTAGCTGGGTTCTTTTTGGAGGTGCCAACTAGGAGTGCATTGCAGTAATCCAACCTGGCTCCTATAGTAGCTCTGGCAATGGAGAGGCAGTTGTCCTTGGTTAGAAACAGCTTTATAGCATTGATAAGTTTAGTTCTCAGGGCAGAGGCAGAAACAATGGCGCTGACTTGTTTATCCATGGATAGTGTAGCATCAATGTGGACCCCTAAAGTTTTAACAGAGGATAAGACTGGGATGACACATTGGTCGATACGGAAGTTAGAGTACAGCCAGTCAAGATTGGCTAATGTAGACTTTTGACCAAGAATAAGGATTTCTGTCTTGTCCCCATTGAGGCAAAGGCTGTTAGTGGCCATCCAGGCTTGGATGATGGAGTAAATTTGCTGTAGGGTTGTAGCGTCTTGGTGATAGATCCCTGGGTGTCATCAGCATAGTTTGTGTATGTGATCCCAAGTGCATCCAGTCTATCAAAGAGTGGCTTAGTGAAAAGATTATAAAGAGTGGGGGCAGTACAGGATCCTTGGGGGACACCACAGTGAATGATATTGGGCTCTGCATTTGCTATATTGGAGAACACTTTCATAGCTCTGCCTTCTAGGAAGGAGGTGACCCAGGTCACTGCATGATTGGAGAAGTGCGCAGCATGCGTGAGATGATTGGTGAGGGTATTGTGATCAACCAGATCAAATGCCGCTGACAGGTCTAAGAGGAGGAGGAGGGCAGGCTTACCCTTGTCGAGGATATGGGTGATTTGGTTTTTTAAATCTAATAAGGCGGTTTCAGTTCCGTGCCCTTTTCAAAAACCAGACTGTCTTTTTCCTAAGATAGAGTTAGTTTCAAGGTACAGTTGGATTTGTCTGTCGGCGGATTTATCTACTATTTTAAGAAGAAACGGGATGGTCATTATGGGTCGGTAGTTATTAGATTGAGAGGGGTCTAGTGTTGGTTTTTTTAAGAGCAGGCACACCCAGGCCTCTTTAAGGCTGTCAGGGACTGTGACTGTCATGAATGAGGCGTTGATGAAGGCGGTAAGGAGAGGAGCAAGTGGCTCAGCACATTCTTTGATGATTTTGGGGGGGGGCACACATCGCCCTTGCATTGTGATGTTTGAGATGTTTAAGGATATCTATGACATCTGCTTCTGTGATTTCCATAAATGAGAATTTGGGAAAGTTGCTATTTTTGGAATTAGGCAGGGTCTTGAGTTGGATGGTTATGCTTAGGCAATGCCTTGTATTGGTCTGAAATTTTGTTTTGGAGGGGGGTTTCTTTTTTTTAGCATAGCAGATTGTATGCTGGTGCACCATGCTTCATCTTTAACAATCTCGTCAGTGCAGATGGGAGGGACTGTTAGTTCTTTAAAGATAGTAGAGTTCTTTGGTTTGGGAGTTAGCATCAGAGATTCGATGAATGTATACTTCGGATTTAGCACTGAAGACGGAGTCTTTGTACTTTTAGCAATAGTTTGGAAGTTTTCTTTAGTGATGTCACAGGGATTAATCTGCCATGTTTTAAGTGCCTGGTGTTTGCTTTTGTGCAGTGTTTGGAGCTCCTCTGTGAACCAGGAATTGGAATGGAATGATTTTTTCTCTTTTTTTATTTTCTAGTGGGGCAATGGTGTTAATTGCACGGGTAAGAGTGTCTTTGAATATATCTGCAAGGATGTTAGGGTCTAGTGAGAATGGCGGTGCTAGGCATGGAAGTTCAAGAAAGGCACAGATGTTATCCGCAGTGAGTTTTATTAGCGCTTCTAGCTAAGGTAGCAGGTGCTGGTGTAGTAGATTTGGTGCACAGCGTTAATGGGACAATGAATTGTAGGCAGTTGTGGTCTGTCCATGGGAAGATAGTGTTGGAAACGATGGCTGTGTCACAATTATGGTTGATCACCCAATCTAGGCTGCAGACTTTTGAGTGAGTGGGAGAAGTGATTTTCTGTGAGAAGCCCAGATCGAGGAGGTCCTTGGTGAGAGAAGTGGCAGTTTTGTCATTCGGGTCGTTGAATCCTAAATTGAGGTCCCCTAGGAGTAGTGTTTTGGTCGATTTTTTAATATTGTCCCTGAGAAGGTGGATGATTTGACCTTGGAAGTCAGTGGTGGGTCCCGGTGGGCGATAAATGACATGAATATTTATATGGTTTTTTGGAGAGAGTGATAATTTGGCTGATAGGATATCTACATTCCCTTCCCCTTGCTGAGGTATGGGCCTAATAGATATGGCCTCTTTGAAGATTAGAGCTACCCCCTCCGGTTTTGGAAAGCCTGTCCAAGTCTGAGGATTGAGTAACCTTTCGGTAGGGTTAATGTAATGGTAGGGCCAGAGGCCTCATGAAGCCATGTTTCCGTGATGGGTAATATATCTAGGTCTTGACTAGTGATTAGATCATTAACTTCTAGCGCATGGGCATTAAGAGAGCGTACATTGAGTAGGACGCATTTGTAGTGCAGAGGCTGGTTGTTCTTTTTTGATAGAGGTGGGCAGCCTATTTTAGTTGAAGAGGTATGTTGTTTAGTGGTGTTGTGGCTGGGCATTAAGTGGGTCAGCTTAGTATTACTGGGATTGCGGGCAATCAAGCAGTGGTGACTGGTGTTTGCTCTGAGGATGGTGCGTGATCCCAGTCGGGAGTTTCTGAGTGCTACCTCTGTAAGAATGGGAGAGATGTTCATGGGGTGGGTGCGTGTTCTGAGTTTGTATAGTCTGGACTGATAGTTAGGTGCGTGCGTGACTATATGCGTGGTGTGGTGAGTAGAGTGGATGGGCCTAGGCAAGATGTCCATTGTGTGAGAAGTAAGGCTGATGGAGTTAATGTGGTTGGCGGGCTGTAACCTGTGATGATTCAGTATGTTCTTAATGGTCAGCAAGGTGCCTAGAATGCATAGGTAAAGTGGCAGGGTGTACATGCTGAAGGAGAGGTTACAATGTATTTAATAGTTATGCTATATTAGAGCACGCTTGACTAGCGATTGCTGTCTATTACTGGTATGGATAGCTGCTGCTGAATCTAGTAATCTGTGGCAGGATTTGTCTGACACTGGTCAAAAATACTATTTAGGACCCTAATGTATGCAAATAGTACTAGATGCAGTATTAATTAAACAAGTGACGCTATGTCAAAACATACATGAACAACATGGGTGAGCTATTACAGAACATTTCCTAGATACAATTGAGAGATAGCACAGCTTCAAGTAACATTTGTTCAAAACACATGTACTTGTTACAGGGCATGTGAGGCTTCAGAGTATGGCAACTAATAGTGCATTCACTGCTTTGAGAGACAAGCTAGGGCATTAACATTGAACTAACATCAACAATATTTCACCGGACTTGTGGGAAGAGAACATTCTGTTGAATCGGCGTGCATGATTAAGACAGAATATGCTATTAAGAGACAAGAATTACATTGCATAACGTTCTGCTGTATGTCCTGTACGCCTAGCATTTGTTGGAAGAGTATGCAGCCGAGTTGTCACCATAATGGCAATGTCATAATTGTGGTATGCATTCAAGTTCCCAAGAGTAGGCTGGTAGGCAGGGAGAGAGGGCCCTTGTCCTGTTATGGGCGTATAGTACTATGAGTTTAAGGTGTGGCTGTGAGGCGGTAACTGTGCAATCGCTTACCTGGAAGCTGAGCGCGGGCAGCGTTCTATGGCCCAAGGCTCCTACGGCTCGGACAGGCTTGGGACAGGCAGTGTAGCCTTTGAAGTTCTGTCTTAGAAGGCGGGCCAGCTTTTCGCCTGCCGGCAAATCGGCAGAGGGGTAAATAGGAAGGCTCCAGCCAATCCTAGCTGCCCTTGCTGAGAAAGATAGTGTAAACAGATAATGGCAGTTTACGAGGATGGTGCGGCCATCTTGGAGGGCATAGTGTAGTGATAAAGTAGTATTATGTCCAGAGTGTAGTTAATTCGTTCTTTGACCTTCGATGTGAGAAGAAGATGATCACCACAGAACCCAAGTGATTGATGGACTGGCCCGGAACCAATGACCTGTCATCTCTTATGGAGCAGGCGAATCATGTATAGGCACACACCAACCAGCTGCACTGATTTTTACTGTATTGCATCACATATGATGATGTTTTCCTTTATAAGATTCTTCTTGTACTACTTTTCAGCAGAACGTTCTTAGCAGCAGAGTTCTTTGCTGTTGCTCTCATTTGCGTGTGAGATTAAAAATTGTTATCCTTACAAGATTGATTTGGGCCTTTCTTCTTTTCTTCCCTAGCGCATTGTCTTCTTTCTAGTGTGAGCATTCAGGGACTTGCCTTCAATTGGTGACCCCAACTTGATCCCACCACCCCCTGTATTTACAGAAGTTTCCAGGCCGCTTCTCCAGGAGGATGTGCGGCCACCATCAGCGACCGGTCCCAAAAAAAACATGTGTTCCGAGTGGTTTAGCAGGAGCCATTTTAAGAGAAGTCCTCTCTGCTCGTTGAAGCTGGCCACGGCTCTCAGGAGAGTGCGGGCTGCTGTTGACACCTTGCACATGTGAGTAGACTCTTGTAATGATAGCAAGTAGGGGACCGATGCATGGGGAAGTTTGAGAGGGGTCAGCACGTGGAGAGTGAGGTTGGTGATGTGATGTGGGTGAAGTTTGTGTTATTTCTTGTTGGTGTTTGTCCTGTGAAGATGATTATTTCGGTAAGGCATTATAAGATAAGGCAAAAGGTAAGGCAGGAAGCCCCTCCTCAGAAGGGGAGGGAAGGCGGTACCACAATAAAGTATATTTATTAAAGGAGAAATACAGAAATAAAAGTAGTTGTCTCATAATAGGCCTGGAATAAGTAGTGGTTGTTATTTTAGCTTGTTGTTTTAGTGTATTGTATTTGTGTTCTATTGGATAAGGAACAGGCTGTAGGAGGGGCGATAATTGTGTGTGTCACAATGTTGTATGGCATTGTATGTTTTTGTGTTGTAGTGTGTGTGCGCAAGGAAGGGGAACAGAAAAGGGTTGAGGTTGATTTTCTTTTTTTTTCACAAGCCTGCGGCAGCGTGCGCAGCACGTTAGTGGTACTTTGTAAAGTCACTAAGAAATAGATATCACTAGCATGGGGGGGCGGAACACCAATACAGTACATGTGCAAGGCCCTGCCACTGTATTGTGACAGGGTGGAGAAATACCACAAGCAGTGGATCGCGGAGACAGGAGGAGGGAGGATACCCTGCCCGTGGCCAGAGCAGGGCGCACACAATATGAGCGTCTTCGAACACATGTCCACATTTTTCTTAGACCTTTGCCACATTTTTGAAGACACAGAAGACCAAGGGGACCGAGTGGGGGCATAGAGATGGAAAGATGGAAAGTGCAAGAAGGGAGGAGTATGTGGGGTGCCAGCAGAGCTCTTGGGATTATATGCCTTGACAGCGTGTTCAGTAGATACACAAATCCAACTTGTATAACCATCATGACAGGGAGCCCTTCTGCTGTGGTAGGGTCCCCTTCATCACCAGTAGCATCACAGGCTACAGCTCCCCAACCCCATACGCAAATCCATCTGAAATATCGGCATCCATTGATGTCAGGTCAAGAGAGTTCTAAGACAGGTTGTCAGAGTTTTTTAGCAGAACTGAACAGGATACACGCATCCTCAAGAGAGGTGGGGGATATAGGGGCGCCAGAGGAGAGATTAGCAGATTTTTTGCTTTGAATGAATAAGGGAGGAATAAGAAATGTATATGTCGAAAAGGAAGGAGGCGGAGTTAAGTAGACGCTCTTCGGATTAGATACACTGGTGGGAGATGTCGAGAGGGAGGATGATAGTGACTCATTCGCTGAGGAACAGGGTGAATAAGAAGGAAGGGCTGAAGAGGTGTTTGAGAGTAACCCCCAAGTAGCAGGCATGTGAGGGAGGGGCAGGTTAAGGAGTAGGATTGGCCGGATAGCGTTAGTAAGGAAAAGTGTATAGAAGGGTATGGGGAGTCGGGTAAAGATGCAGATGCCCCTGATACATAAGGGGGCAGAGAGAACACAGTATGTGCCCTGGCCCCAGATGGATAAGACTAATTTATTTAAGGCCCTCCCACAGCTCACAGAAGGGGCAAGCAAGTGGATGTATGAGTTTGAAAAGTAAACAGCAGGAGTACCCCCGGCAATAGGGGATATCAAGAGCTTGATGGTTGCTATAATTGGGGACCAGGCTGAGGACATGTGGATTACAGCTGCATCCGGAAATTACCCTGGGGGACGATGAACATGATGGAGCATTGTTTAACGTAATCAGAGCACAAGTGTCGGATGCGTTACGAAAGGCTTTTCCAGATACCCCCTATTTGCAGTCCCTGATGCAGTGTATGTTGGGCGATGACGAGCATCCAGCTAAATGAATTCTCAAATTACAAGAGATGTGGAGAGCTGAAACAGGACGACTGTGGGATTGTTCAATATCATGCTTCTATTTTATTGTAAAGAGAGGCTTGCCAAAGGAAGTGCAGAAAGCATTAGACAAGATTGTAGGCATTGAAGCAAAGGGGTGGCCGGAGATACAGAGTATAATAGTGCATTATTGCAAGAGGATCAAGGAGCGGGAAAGGGAGCCCCAAGGGCTAGGGTATCGGCAGCAGGGTCAAGGATAGCAGAACCAAGGGTATCCGCAGGGGCAACACCAAACATATAATCAGCAGCCTCAAGCAGCTGACATGCAAGTGCGGCATCCGTAACAGCAGCAGCAGCAGGACGGTGCTGCCCCGGTGAGCAGTGTACTAAGTGGGGCTACCGCTGCCTTCGGAGGAACAGCAGTGTTGGGGGATAACCCCTTTTCGTTCCCTGGAACAAACACATATCCTGATTAGGACAGCCCACAGAGAGAATTTGTGTGTCCGGTCCTGTAAACGAACATCCACCCTGAAGAGGAACCTTTGGTGGGGGCGGAGATAGAAGATAGACAGTTCATATTTATGGTGGACTCAGGTGCAACTAAATCATGTATCATGGAGGGAAATGTTCCCTTATCAGGAAAATATATTGATACGCAGGGATACTCTGGGGCTATTTTCAAGGTTCCGTACACTGAGGGGCTGGACGTAAAGGTGGTAGGGATGGTAGTACAGACACCATTACTATATTCTGACAATTCCCCTTTCATTTGCTGGTCAGGGATCTGCTCAGCAAATTAAATATGACAATATTATTTACAGATCACAGAATAGTTTGCTCCATGCCTAGTATGTGCCCTCTAAGAGCGTTGTCAATAATACACACAATGGCAAGGGAGGTGGTGGTCATCGGGTCTCCCGTGGACCCTGACATGTTCATTTATGGTTTTACTGTGCTTGTGGAGGCGTTGCCTCAGATTGCTAAACAGTGTAGTCGAGTGCCCACAGATTTCATCTTTCGTCCAGCAGTGTCCCCTGAGCTGGCGATGGGAACGATATTAATCGCTGGATTTATGGGTGTGAGTGGCACACAGTGCTCTGTATAGATCCAACATCACAGCTAAAGGAATGAGTTATTTCGGAATAATGACAAAGATGGGGAGATAATATTAGATATTTGTGTCCCCTGTGACATAATGTTGCAGTGCCCCCTGATGGCAATATCAACCCCTCCTCTATTTCTTGATGAAGGCTTACAACACGTGCCTTCACAGTTGGGGGCGCAAATCCACATGATGTAGGTCTACTGAAAGACGTGACACCTGTGTGCATAACACTGAAGTCAGGTGTGGTGCTGCCCAGGGTAAATCAATATCCATTATCGAGCGAGGCGGAGGAGGATATTAGAAAGACAACATAGGCCCTATTGGCCCAGGGGATCATTGTGCTGCCAATGTCTCCGTCATATAACGGATATAACATCTCATATAACAAATTACGTCCTGTCACCCCGAATTCTACAACAATGTTATGCAGCATTCCCAAAGAAGCCGCATACGTAACTGTAGTGGATTCCAGGTTACACTCCATCCTGAGTTGAGGTACCTCACGGCATTTACACAGGGCCACAAGCGGTTCGAACATACTAAGTTACTTCAGGGGTATTGTGAAAGACTGAGCATATTTAACAGAATACTGCAGGCTGATTTATAGAACGTCCAGGTGCCTAGCATGGTTATTCAGTACATAGATGATGTACTGGTGTGCAGTGACAGTGAACAGCACTCCCAAAGGTATTCTATTGCACTCTTACAATTGCTGGCCTATAACGGGTACAAGGTTGGCAAGGCTAAGTTGCAATACTGCCAACAGGAGGGTCTCTATCTTGGACAGGTCATATCAGCAAATGGTAAAAGGATATTATCAGATAGGGCAGCTTTAGTACACACCACCCCAGACCCGTCACAGTTAAAGAAATGCAGAAGTGTCTAAAGAAATGCAGAAGTGTCTAGGTCTGTGCAATTAGTGTAGGGCATGGATTTTAGATTATGCGGCATACACAAGGTCACTTTTGCAAGCCCTTAGGGAAGCATAGAAAACAAAGGATAATAAATTACAGTGGACGGCAGACATGATTTAAAAAAAGTCATTAGTTCGGCACCTGTACTGGCCACCCCAGACTACACACAGGAATTTTACTTATTCTCACATTGAGATGGCCAGCTTATGTCAGTGGTACTGACACAGTAGAGCACTATGGGCCATAAGCCGTTGACCTATTATAGCGGCACTCTGGATGCAGTGATGCAAGGGCAGTTTGCATGTGAACAAGCTTTAGCAGCTGCTGCTTTCATAATAGAGAAAATGTGTACAATTGTAATGGGGTGCTCAGTTATGTTACATGTGGAACACTCTTTGTTTGCGATTCTAGAACGGTCCAAATCTACCTTGACTACACAAAGATCTTCAGTGTATGAGATTCTCATTTCTATGCCTCATAGTCATGTGGTTAGATGTAAAACAGTGAACCATGCCACATTCCTAACAGACATGCCTACTACAGAAGACTTAACGGTGCACGATGGTGCAACATACGATGGTGAGGAAGACGACATCCCCAAAGCAAGGGACTGCGTATTGTCAGAGGGTAAGATATTTTTTGTTGACTGGTCTTCCATAATTGACCAGGAGGATGGGCAAAGGCATACAGGGGCAGCAGTGGTATGACCTGAGGAAGCGTAGTACAAGACAGTGGTCATGAAAAGGTTGCACGTGCATTATTCTGCACAGGCGGCAGAACTCATAGCACTCATCGAAGCATTGAGAGCATCTAAAGGGTGCCATGTCACAATATATTCCGACTCAGCATACGTCACAACTGTGCATGCTGGTCGATCCCGCTTGAAAAGAAGGTTGTTTCAGAAAGCGGATGGTTCCCCAGTGCAGCATGCAGCATTGCTAGAAATACTGATAGAAGTATTATGTGAGCCACCTGTTGTGGTGGTTGTCAAGTGCACTGCCCACAACAATGGGACCCAAGAAATATCAATGGGCAACTCAGCCGCTGATGCAGCAGTCAAAATGGCGGCATATCTGCCAAATGAAATTCAGGCTGACTACATTGTGAAGCCCCACCAGAAAGCGAACATCCAGCACCTTACACAGCATTACCCATCTCCCAGATTAATTGAATTATAAGGAAGGGCACCCGAAAGGGAGAAAGAGTTGTGGTTACAGAGAGGTTGCAAGCAATCCTCGACAGACCTCTTATGGAGGCAAGAGAGCTCTGGGAAGCCAGCATTGCCCCGGGATATGATATGATATGATATGGTATTTGTAACGCGCCTATACACAAGTGTTTCAAGGCGCTCCTTCAAGGGAGCTCCTTACAGTAGCTTTTGTACAGTTACATTATCCATCCCATAGCTCAAAGCAGCACAAAGCAGCAGATATACAGGAAGATTGGTTTAAACCAAATATTCGGGTCGCAAAAATGGTCGTACATTGCACCACATGCCAAGGTTTCAGTGCAGGGTTGACAGTACGAACATTATGGGGTACTTTGTCCCGCCCTACTGGGGTGTTCCGTGAACTACACGTAGATTACACTGACATGGGTGAGCGATGTAATGGCTCCAGGTACCTCATAGTAGTGGCTTGCCCTTTCTCAAGGTGGGGGAGGTGGTGGCGTGCACACATCCGGATTCCAAATGTGCTGCTAAATGTTTGGTACATGAGGTTTTCCCTCGCCTGGGTGTGTGCGAGGTTTTAAGGTCAGACAACGGCACACATTTTTTCAATGCACTGTTCCAGCATGTCACACCACTAATCAGCATTAAGCACCGGATATGTTCAAATTACCACCCACAGGCCAACAGCGTTATGGAGAGGATCAAAGAGCTCCTCAAAAATTGTCCAAACTGTGTACCACGTTGAAGAAGAACTGGGTGCACTGTTTGCCCCTGGCCCTCGTCAGTTTACGTACACAGCCAAGCAAAGATTACCATCTGTCACATCACAAAGTGCTCACTGGTTGGCATATCCACACACCCATATCCCCTGTAAGAAGGACTTCAGGTGCACATAGGGCAGCAGCAGTGCTAGGTGAGGAGTTCAAAGATGATTTGACCACACTGACTAGGGCAAGTAAATGTGTCTCCCGACAGATTGCACCTCCCAGAATTGAGACAACAGAGACACCAGACATAGCAACAATGACAGCGACAGATCCTGAGCACATAACCACACAACCCCTGCTGCTTGGTGATTTAATATACGTTCGTAATTTTGTCCGCAGGTAAAACAATCCCTGGTTCCACTGGCCCTATAAGGTGGTGTTTTGCACTCCCCTCACATTGAAATTAAAGGGCTTGCGCTATTGGGTCCACCTCTCTGACAGTACATTGGCACTCCAATTTTCTTAAAAAAGAGGGGTAGCAATACGTGTACCCCATCTACCTCACTGGCCTGTCCAGGTGTGGTATGTGTATGGTGGCACACTCCATTGGCAGGCCGAAGCTCAGCTGCTAGCTCCATATCTTTTTTTTTCAGGAGATGTTTCTTTCCTTCTCTCTTTTTTCTCTCCCTCTGTCTCTTTCCCTCTTGCTTTCTCTCTTTTTCTATGTAAAAAGTATGTCTTGTATGTCTCTCTATTTTGTTGTCTTGTATATCTGTGTTTTCATTTCAGGAGAGAAGAAGATGAACCTGACAAATGTAAATCATTTCTTAAGTAAGGACCTGAGATGTAGAATGAGAAAATATGAACCTATGTTCATTATTGTGGGTTGGCCATTATCGCAGGACTCTGTGTGACTTTGATGTACTATTGAGACTGTATTGGGGGAGCTGTTATAAGTGGAGTTCCTATAAAGTGGGGGAATGTAATTGTATTTTAAACAAATGGCTCAGTACATATAAATGTTAATAATATTAGCAGAGTTACATATATTATCAATGGTGTGAATACTAACAATAATAATGGAAATGAATATAGGAGTAGCAATAGTGTTGATACAGGTGTTAGTGATGATTGTAACAGTTACAACACGACAATGGCAGAAACAGTGAAAAGGCTCTTTTCATCAAGTAGGAGATTGTCTACCAATTCAAATCAATATGATGTTATTTTTGATAGCACTGTTAAAGCTGCCATCCCTGAGAGCATGTATAGAAGAATCAAAAGAGAAGATCGAAGAAAGTATGGTACATATCAAGGGTGGACTTTTGATGTGATTGAGGATATCGTCATCTCGAGTTTACCAACTCATGGTATTCCGACATGAGTGGTATGGGAAGATACAAAGTGAATGGAAGCTGTTATGTGTGGTCACTCATTCCGCACGTGTCAGGGGCTCCGAAGGTCTTTCTATTGCAAGCAGTACCAGTTATAGAGGCATGTCTAGTTTATCTTGTGCTAAGCAGAATAAAAGGAACGTTCCAGGCACATAGTGTGCAGCTGCAAATGGTGGGTCCAGATCTTGTACAGCGCAGCAGCGATCCAAAGCGCATCAAGTGTGGGGAGCTGCCTTATCTGATGGTGAAAGGGTGTACAAATGTCAATAACAACTGGCAGGACAGTACACTGCCTTGCTTGGCAGAAGGGCTGGTAACATACATCAAGGAAAGGATATTATGGGTGGACAATTTTTGTGCACAAATCTGGACAGAGTATATCACAAAACTGGCATGGATTGCAACAATGGAAAAGCAGGTGCCCATGGAAGAAGAATACAGACTTTGTTTCTGCAGCAAGAGTACAGTCTTTGTTACAGTCTTAATTACATTAATAAAAGCTCCCTGAAGGAAAATACATTGTCGGACAAAAATATATTCTAAAATGAATACTCAAGCATGAAACGGTTTCCAGGCCTAAGCCAGGTGTGGAGGACTATGAGGAGGACTATGACTCATGGAAAACAACAGAGAATGATACAATGAAGTCTTTGGCAGCATCTTGCAGTGAGGTAATTAGGTTTGTTAGGTTAAAATTGGAAAATGGCTGAAAAAGCAGACAGGATTATAATGAGGCCAAATAAGTAAGGAACGCTTAGATATATTTATTTGGTATCACATAATAATATCCCTTGAAATAAACTCGCTGTCCAGAATATTGCCATTATAAACACTCCCCTCACACTCTGAACATATCACCCCACACATCCAAGCTGACACAAGGAAAGTAAGAAATGTGTTTCAGAACATGTTTATGTTTATTTGTATCTTTCTCACACGCGCGCTTGAGTCTTTTTTCTATCTTTTTTGAAAACTATGTTTATTTCAGGGCACTTAGCAACTGCGACAAAGCCAGAAATGTGAATTAAACGTACGGCAATGTGATTGCTGTGCATTGATATTGATATTTTATTTCTTTTGCGCTCATACACAAGTGTTTCAGAGTGTGACAATGCAAGGGAGGGGAAAAGGGGAGAACAAAACAGCGATCTTACTAGGCCCAGTGACATTGGGAACGCGCAAGTGCATGGGAGAGGGGGAGGGGAAAAGTGCATAGAAAGGGGAGAAGTGGAAAGTGCGAAGCAGAGGAGAAACAGATAAATAACAATAAATAAATAATAAAGGCAACAAACAGTTTTAGTGAAGCCAGCAATTTGCAAGTGCTAGGTTTAAGGCAGCAGACAGGGTAGGTCTGATAAGTGCAGAAAAAAAAGGGGGGGCTGTATGGGTACAGATACAGACCCCAGTGCATGTGGTGGCCCGGAGGCAGTGCGGAAGGGTGGCAGGGTGAGCAGGTACCTGGGCCCTGAGGACAGAGGGTGGCCAGGTGCACGGTGCCAAGACAGAGCAGATCAGCAGGGGAGAGGGGGAGCGAAGGTAGAAGAAAGGAGGAAGGTCTTGAGGTGCTTCTGGAACCGGAGATGGTTCTCCTCAAGTTTTAGATTGGCAGGGAGGCTGTTCCAGAGGGAGGCCCCAGCTGAAGACAGAGATCTACCCCCAGCTTGTTTCTTTGAAAAACGACTGACCCTTAGGGAGTTGGAGGTAGAGGAACGAAGAGCTCGAGAGGGGAGGTATTTGCAGAGGGACAGCTGAAGGTATTTTGGACCCAGGCCCCATAAAGCCTTGCAGACAATGCAGAGGGTTTTGAATTTAATCCTTGCATCCACTGGGAGCCAATGGAGAGATTTCAGAGCTGGAGAGATCCCAGGGCTTGAGGCCAAAGACAAGTCTTAAAGTCCTGTTCTGGATTAGTTGCAAAGGGCAGAGTGTAGAGTCAGGTAGATTTAGAAAGAGGCTGTTGCAATAGTCCAAGCTAGAGAGAACCAGAGCTTGGGATACCATGAGCTTCTGGGGGAAGGAGAGGAAAGGCAGAGTACCTCTGAGGAGGTGCAGTCAAATTTGACTTTTTAGAGACCTCAGAGATGTGGGAGGAGAAAGAAAGGGTGGAGTCAAAGATGACTCCGAGGTTCTTAGCCTCCCGGGTGGGGGTAGGAGGCGGACCAAGGGAGGCCGGCCAGAGAGTGAGGTGAAAGGATGGTGAAGGTGTGCCGATGAGGAGGATTGCCGTCTTGCTGGCATTCAAAGATCATTGGCGGCACACCAATCTTGAATGGCAGTTAGGCAATCAGAGATGAGAGAGGGAGAGGAAATGAAAGTCATTTTTAAAATGAATGTTCTGTGGAAATACTAACTGACTGAACGGCTGCATTCTGTGGGACACGCTAATGGCCACAAGGGGAAACTTCTCTTCACTGGTGTATTACAGTGTTTTTATTTGGCTCTTTCTTTTCAATCGGTCACAAGGATGTTCTGTAAACGGCATAGTTCTATTGATTTTCAACGACATACAATCACACTTTATTTTGTTCTTGTACTGGTTGGAAAGGAAAGGATCTCTGAGGAAAGTTCATTGCGGGATTGAGACGAACATCACAAATTGGAATCCTTGGTTTCGGTGAGTTGATTCATTTATTACTTCATGGTTCTTCTATTTGACTTATAATGTTAAACTGTATGCCAGCCCTTGTAAGTACTGCATTTCTGTTAAGCTGACACACTATTTCTTGTAGTCTTGCTGTCGTATCTCTGTAGGTTTTCTGCTTTTTTGTTCATGTTCCCCAGATACTGTTTGCACAATCTTTGTTTCCTGATATGCCTGCTCTTTTAAAATTGTTTTAATGAATCTCCATGGATTAGGGGGGCAAATGCCCATAGAAATCTGGAAAGAATTGTGCCACCCCTCCACTGAATTGTTTGTTTTTGCCTCATTATTCAACACTGCGTCATAGCAGTTCCAGGATTTATGGTTAATTCTGGCTGGACTTCGTTGTCCTCCTCTGTTTAAAACGCCAATCCATGTCAATTCAAAATAATCCAGTATTGCATTAATATTTTCTTCATTTGTTTTCTAGAAATCACAATTGGTAATTATTTCGTAGTATGCACACACATGGTCTGTTGGCACAAAAGCCAGAGCACACAGTATTTTTATATTAAAGGCGAACTCTGAATCTGTTCAGTATCTTGTTTGGCAACCACTTTTTTAAATCTCTTTCCATATGCATTGTTTGAAGTGGAAGAAACACCCCTGGATGTCGATGTTGTGAACGCATTCTTTGGCTGCTTTATTGCCTGTAATTCAAAGACCATGACTGCAGTTTCGTGATTTTTCTCGCCTATTTCATGTTTAATTATTGGAAATGATTCTCTGTAGGTTTTCAATGTTTTATCTGGTAGCAGGCAAAAGAGTTAAGAACAGATTGTGTTTTTGATGTATCCATGCAGTATACATTTGCTTGAAAGGCTTAGTACATGTCTTGAATGTTCCGTTGGCATGCCAGGTTTTGCTTAATTTTAGTAATGTTTTCCTTAGTGCCAAAAATCATCATTCAGCCTTCATCTTTCCATTGTCATAAATCAGGAAATATTGTCCATTCATGATTTCTTTTTAAATTCTTCAAAAATAATTATTTCACTGAATTTTTTCGGTGGCTCGGGCAGCCCGTCTCTTTCATCTCGTCAGATGCATATTCTCCTCTTTAGCAGTCCTACAGACGGTAACTGACCAGCTACATGGAAGGAATTTGGGGGTGGGGGCGCTGTTGAGTGCTTGCATGATGGCTGCTTGATCAAGTAGCTCCGTATCCTAGTCGAACATCGTGGCGGTCCACTATGTTGGAAGGCATGATACAGTTTGGAAGCGACGGTGTGTGCAGCTGGCGGGACGTGAAACTGTGTGCCAAGTTTTGGGTCACTCTGCTACCCCGGGGCGGTCTGTGCCCGGGCCCTGCATCCCAAACTCCACCGTTGTGACCCCTCTTATTCCAAGCAGCCCTCCATAGGGCCGCTAGGATGCCCCGGGGCCTGCCGCGACACAGCCCTCACAGAGGGGATTGCTGCTGCTTTCTACCGACGATCTGGGCAGGATGGATGGCCGCCTGGTGCCGTGTCGGGGGTGCCAGTGTCATGGGCGCTGAAGTGGCTGGATTTCATCTGATCCTGCCCTGGACGTGGCTGCTGTCCCCCGATGCTGCTCTAGGGCCTGGAGAATATGGCGGCTGGACCTGCGGAGAAGGTTCTTCACTGTCCAGGGGGGGAGCTGAACTGCGCCAGCCACTGGACTGAGCTCCCTGCCACAGTGACAGTTTTCACTTTCATTGCACGCTACTTTGGATATCCCGCAGAGCGTATAATCCTGTTGCCCAGCCTGCCCTGGACTTCTCTACTTATTATATTATTTTTATTACTGGTGCGGCAAGGGGTACCCATGGACTGATGCCATAGGGTGCGACACTGAACCCGACTCTCTTTCTGGTGCTACTGATCTGACATTCTGGGCGGTCGGCTGGAGGACTGGTATCCGGCTGGACTGCGGCCACCCTAAAGGCCCTGTGAGGGAGCGCTGTGGCTGTTTCCTCACCCTGCGGCGGCGGGGACCTATCTGGGGTTGGGCCGTGGCTGCATGGACGCGCATAAATTGCCTTCAGCTTGGGACCAGAAATATAGTGTTGTCCCTCCATTCCCTGGTGTGGGTGCGTGGTGCTGGGCGCTGGGGAATCCCATGAACACACTATGGAGAGGGGTACTTCTGAGCACTATGGTCGGCGCTAGTCTATGATGCAATTAGTCCGGACCCAGTGCCAGGGGGTTATGGCCGTAATCCATAGATCACTCCAGTATGTCCCTATGGACACCCACATTGACCCATTGTGTCGATATGTGCTGCTGTATGGAACACTCATAGGTCGCAAGGTAATATTGCTTAACATATACAGGCCCAATACTGACGACCCCGAGTTTTATTCGCAGCTGATAGACATGTTGGGCAGGTACCCCCTGGTCCTGATCCGATGTGGAGGGATTTTAACACCATTCTTGATCTCCACTTAGATAGATCCGGTAGTAAGGCCTGATTTATGACGGGATAGGCGCGCATGGTTCTGGATGGGCTAGCGGGTCTCGGAGCAGTGGATGCATGGCTACTGCTGCATACGCAGGCCCGAGGCTATACATTTTACTCTACTGCACATGATTTCCACTCCAAGATTTACATGTGACTCGTGTCTGGGCAGCTGGTTAATTGCATCACTGACGCTGCTATTCATCCGAGGACATACTCTGACCACTCCCCAGTCACACTCTCCCTAGTGTGGATGGAGCACCCGCCCATCGGCCGCTCTTGGTAATTTAAACCCCACTCTCTTCTTGGCCCGGTGTATAGGGCTGAGCTGGGCGAATGTGTGAAAGCATATTTTGACATTAATACTGGCACAGTAGACTCCATGGCTGTCCTTTGGGATGGTTTTAAAGCATATATTTGGGGCATGACCAAGAGGCGGGAATCCTAAAAGTAATACGTAGAAGCATCCAGGTGAGCGAGAATTCTCTGAAGCAACTGGAGACACTAGATGCGCAAGATCCACAGATTACACCCCTGGGTGACATCAGTAATGCACTTGATAGTTATAGAGAAGCCTCGGAAAGGGAGCGTAAATTCCTTGACAGGCCAACAATTGTTAGATAATACGGTGAAGGCGATAAGCCGATGTCCTTGCTGTCCAAGTTGGTGCATCAGGAGAGAGGCGGGTGTCTTATCCCCTTCGTTGAGGACACAGAGGGTAGGTTGGTCCACATTATAAGATATGTTAACGCAGCATTTCGTTCCTTCTATGCTAAACTGTATGCTGGCTCTGTTGCAGTTATTGAGATGTTCCTTGATGGGCTACTTCTTTCTGTCCTGTCGGATCAGGGTAGGGATGCTATGGACCATCCCATGGAGGCTGAGGAGATTTCTCTGGCTATTGATGCCTTACTATCCAATAAAGCCTTGGCCCTGTTGAGTTTACCATCGATTTCTATAAGAGTTACAAGAGCCTCCTGACGAGGGCCATCAAGAAGCGATGGCCTGAATTCCCCATACAGCCTCCTGATGACCCTCTTGTCGCAACTATGAATGGGGTGGCTGGCCCTTCCGGCAAGGTATCTATGTTGTACCGCATGGTCCAAGAACTATGTTATAAGCCCCTTAGAAAACTCTGCGAAGCTTGGGCAAAGACCTTTGTATTGAGCTGACTGAGGAGAGATGTAATGCTTTCTGGGGTCAGGCCCACACTGCGTCACTGAATGCCAAATACTGTTTGATTCACTTTAAGGTGCTGCATAGGAATCACTATACACCCCATAGGCTGCACATTATGTCTAAGGATCACTCGCCTTGGTACCTAAGATGTAATTCAGAAAATGCTGGATATCTTCACATGATCTGGGCATGTCCAAAACTCGACGATTATTGGAATAATGTTGCTGAGGCTATCTCAGTAATGTTTGATCATGTGATTGTATCCTCGCCCCTGACCTGCCTGTTTCATGAGTTCTTATCGGTCCAGGGCTCTGGATGCAAGTTGGTGAGGCTTTGCATGATAATGGCTGTCCGAAATATACTACTGTCATACTCTGGCCCACTAAACCCACTATTAAGCAGCAGCTTGCTGTAGTTACCTGGGCGGCGGACACGGAGGAGCGATGGATAGCCATGCTGATGTCCTACGGCAGACCACTAGACATTTGGTCCCCATTGCGGATATGTCTTCAGACCTTATACGATACTGAGGAATTTCAAACTGCCACTTTAGTACCAACGCATCCTCCTGTATCGCCCCTGCAAGCTTGTTAAGTTTTGATCACTGTGTCAAAGTAATCACTTATGATGTGTTGAAGGTAGAGAATGCATGTTTTATCTAACTGTACAGATCCCTATGACTACAAGATGTGATGTTCAGGGCGCCTCTGTATCTATGTCAAGAACAAATAAATAAAGGTACAAAAAAAGGAAAGGAATTTTGGAACATGTATTTGCTATGATGTTGCTTGTACTGGCTTCTGTTGTTAAAGCCATTTTATTTGTTAATGTATTTGCTTGTTTGCTTCTATTTTGACAACATCAAGCCCATGGGTGTGCTCTATTGATTTTACAATGTTATCTTCATAACTAAGGGCTCTTCCAGAGCATTATTTTGTAAAAAACAAAACACATTTCCACATCATTTTGACTCCTTGTTTGTTTTTCTTTTGAATATATGTAACCCTCATTTATTAACTATTTATTTCCTTTCTGTGAGGCAATAAATTCTGCCTTTTTATCCATTTGGGAAATACTGAAAAATGAAAACAAAAAAGAAAAAGTAACCATGGGTTTACTAAATATTTCTAATTCTCTGCTTCACCATAAGAAAACATTTGCATTAGTATGTGTATATGACAAGCTCACCTTAATATGAAATTTCTTCTCGTTCTGTGCCAAGCCTGCTCCTCAGTTTCCTCCTTTTAACGCTTGTTGAGGTAATTAACTGACACCAGAGCGGCTTTCTTTCACACTTGGCTGCTCGCGCTCTGACAGGTTTCTTTGTACTCGAGACCTGCCTCGTGTTAACATTGCGCAGTAATTGACAAGCTTTTTCTTCACACGATTCTAATTGCACAGTATTTGTCTTAAAACACGTCATTAGCACAGTGCTAGATGTCACAATCCCAACAGCTACAGCCACTGACCAGGGAGGACATGCAAACCTGGCTCATGGACTTGCAAGAAAAATTCATGTCTACAGTGCAAGAACAATTTACAACTATGAAGAATGAATTGAAACAAGCGGTACAAGACATGAGAATCGATATAGATAACCTAGAAGAAAGGACGGATACAGTGGAAAAAACGGTGCAAAGTCTAGAAGAAGATACGAGACAAACAAGTGAAACGCAAGATCATTTGGTGACTCTCACTCACAACTTAGAAATACAATGTGAGGACTTGGAGAACCGCTCTAGACGTTCCAACATCCAAATAAAGAACATGGCGGAATCAGTGCTAGACAAAGACCTGAAAGAGGCGGTAAAGGAAGTGTTCAGAGACATACTGGGGACCCAAAACACGGATGAAATCGGAATCGACAGAGTCCACCAGGTGGGACCAAAAAGATCAGGGGCCCCAGGGGAAAGACCACGCGATGTCCTGGTGGCTCTCTCCTCCTACCCACAGAAGGAACAGATTCTCAGAAGAGCCATGGAACTGGAACATATTAAAATGAACGGACAAGACATCCAATTGTATCAAGACCTCGCTCTAATAACCCTCCAAAAAAGGAGAGCAATGTCTCCACTAGTGAAAGTTTTGATAGAAAAACATATCCGCTACAAATGGACCTTCCCATTTGGGATACTCTTTACGTGGGAGGGGAAACAAAGAAGGGTGACCACGGTGGAGGAAGGCCTTAGCACAATGGGCCTCCAGGAAGAAGAAGGGGAACGGGGGGAGACCTCAAACAGGAGAGATCGGACGAGAAAACCAATGGGATGGGAAACAAGCACGCAAAGAAAGACAAATACTGGGAGGGAATCCCGGAGAAAAGTATCATGAAGAACCCAAGAACTTGCATTCAAGGAGAACAGATACGGAACAGCAATTTTCGATACCCTGTCGGGGTGAGGGAAGAGAGCGGAACGAAACGGACAATACACAAATGGCGGTCGGGGTAAGAACCGACGGCTTGGAACTCGGCGAAGACCAATGGGTCAGTGGGGTTTAGGATTCCCCATAACATACCCCCCGAGGGTAAGGAGGGCAGGGAGCGACGGGCGCAACGCCCTAGAATTGACTATTTCTGGGTCTCGGTGGGACTACTGGGAAAGATTCAGGGGCTTGATAAGGGTACAATAGCCCTCTCGGACCACGCCCCGCTATGGCTAGATGTGACTCTCCCGGGGAGGAAGAATGTGCTCTGGAGGTGGAAACTTCCGCAGGAACTGATCCAGGACCCAATAACAGGGGAGTCCATTAGGGAAATGATAAAGGAATATTTCATACAAAATGGCACCGGGGAAGTAGCGATGATTGCAGTTTGGGACGCGTTTAAGCAGTGTTGAGGGGGAAAATTATTGCATTAAAAATCACAAGAGATAAACAAAGGTTTCAGTGGGAAAAAGAACTAGAAAAAACAATTGAAGATATCCAAGAGAAACTTCTGATACACCCCACTAAGATATTAAAAAAGTCTCTGAAACACACACAGGGCCAATTAGAGATGCTCCGCATGAAAAGCGCAGAGAGGAACCTACTCTATTTGAAACAACGATACTACATAAGAGCAAACAAAGCAGACCGACTACTGGCAAGACAACTAAGGACAAAACAGAAAGAAACAACGATTAAAGCCATATATGACACGAATGGAGACCTCCAAACTCGCACACAAGACATGGGGGAAGCACTGAGGCAATACTACCAAACTCTCTACTCCACCGAATACCCCGACGCAAAAACCCAAGACTCATATTTAGAGGCCATAAAGCTCCCGAAAATATCAGAAGAGGACAAGCAGACACTAGAGACACCTATCAGAGAAGAAGAAGTCAGTAAAGCCATAAAGGGACTCCCAAACAACAAAGCCCCAGGCCCGGATGGGTATACAGCCTCATTCTATAAAAAATATGCAGATTTATTGACCCCGATCCTGACGAAGCTCCTGAACTCCTTTAAAGACAATGGTAACGTGACCCCTACTATGAATGAAGCAAAGGTACTGCTATTTCACAAACAAGGGAAAGATCCAATAAACCCAGCATCATATAGACCAATCTCACTGATAAATTTAGATGCAAAAATATATACAAAGATCCTGGCAACAAGGCTATCCCCGCTTCTCCCAAAACTAATTAGTGAGGATCAATCAGGCTTTATTCCCGGCAGGCAAACACACGACAACACAAGGAGGCTAGCTCATTTAGTGGAAAAAATAGGCATAAATCACACCCCAGCGGCACTACTATCGGTAGACGCCGAAAAGGCTTTCGACAGGGTGGAGTGGTCAATTCTGTTCAAATTTCTGGAGCGCATGGGGTTTGGGGAACGGTATATTGCGAGCATTAGAGCGAACTACAATTCCCCATCCAGTAGAATAGTCATTAATGGTGAGCTTACGAACACGGTGAGGATATTGAGAGGAACGAAACAGGGATGCCCCCTCTCACCTCTGCTGTACGCTCTGTTTTTAGAACCCCTCCTAATTAAAATACGGGAATCAACACACATTAAAGGGATAGAAATGGCAGGTCAACAACACAAAGTGATCGCCTATGCGGACGATATGCTAATAACCCTAGAAAACCCGGAATCCACGCTATCAGCGGCAGTGAATGAATTAGAAAATTACGGGGCCATCTCAGGCCTGAAAATTAATAGGAATAAATCAGAGATACTAATCCTGGCAGGGGACAGAGCAAATATAGAAAGGGAAGCAAAACTACTGGACCTTAAGATCGCACTAAAAGGTATAAAATATTTGGGGATAATAGTTCCTCATAGAATAGAACAATTCTATGGGGAAAACTACCCGCTGCTTCTCATTAACACCCGAAGGGAACTTGGTAGATGGAACCCCCTACAGATATCCTGGTGGGGTAGGATACAGTCGGTCAAGATGACCATCCTCCCAAGGGTACTGTATTATTTTCAGGCTCTCCCGGTGGGTATCCCAGACTCATTCTTTAAATCACTAACAAAACTGGTGTCATCCTTTGTATGGAAAGGAAAATCGCCTAGAATGGCCAGGAGGGTCCTCACAGCACCAACTAAAGAAGAAGGGATGGCACTCCCCCATTTTAAAAAATTCTATCAGGCAGCCCAGCTAAAAGTCCTGAGGGAGTGGGTAGGGGAGAACCCGCAGCAGATATGGGCCAAACTAGACAGAGCAGTAGCAAGGACCCCACTGGTAGAACTCCTCTGGAAACAGAGGCAACACAGACATGCAAATTTAGGAATAAGCGAAATCATGAAATCCACGTTAGATGCATGGGACGCCCAAACACAAAAAGGCATAATGTCCACGGCGCTTGGACCCTTTACACCCATATGCAGGAATCCGCAATTTCCACCGGGGATGGAACTAGGGGCATATGACAGCTGGGAGAAGGTGGGCATTACTAAAATAGGCGAAATGTTCGCAGACAAGGAAATCATCTCCCTAGAATCCTGCTTCGTAGGCAGAATTATCCCCAAAAGCGATAGATATAGATACGAACAGCTAAAACACTGGCTAAACTCCCCGATAATCACTGAGGCAGCAACCAGGGACCTCACAGGGTTCGAGTCATACATTATCTCCAACACGGGGGAGAGAAAGTGGGTCTCAACTCTTTACAAATTCATTAACTCACAAGGGGAAGACATTAAATGGACATACAGAATAAAATGGGGCAGAACGTTAGGGGTGGAACCAACGGATAGTCAATGGGCAGACCTATGGAAGCAGATCCCCAGAATGACCCGATCGGCACAAACCAGGGAGATGTGGGTCAAGATTATGACACAATGGCATTATACCCCAGAGAGGCTCCACTCGATGTACCCAAACACGCCAAACCTCTGCTGGAGAAGATGTGATGAAGTAGGAACATGGAGACACATATGGTGGGACTGCAAGGGCATAAAACCCTTTTGGGAAGAAGTGAAAAACGAAATGGGCAAAATATTCCCGGATGTGGGGCAGATGGGGGAAGAGGTGTGGCTCTGCGGAATCAGAGATGAGACAGCAAGACTATACAGTAAAACACAATGGAGAAGCTTTATGGGATTACTTATAGCTGCATGGACCACCATAGCACAAAATTGGAAAAATAAGCATACCCCACTGACATACACATGGCTACAGAAAGTATGGTCCCATATATCAATGGAGAAAATCACCCACAAAATCCAAGGAACTGGAGACATATTCGCGAAAGAATGGGAAGGGACCTTGCAATATCTCCAATCAGACTTTATGAATCAATGGTGCCCCCACAACATCAAAATATCAGACATCTTCAATGCATAATAGGAACCCGAGACATTATGATTTCATCCGATCAGATGGGAGGGAGGGGGATGGGACTGTTTTAAGTTGTAATGTTATCCCTTATGTGACATCTATGTAAAATCAATAAAGAAAAGCTTTAAAAAAAAAAAAAAAAGGTTCAAATTTTATTTACACAAAACAATATTTGCACGGCCAAATCACAGCTATATTTTGTAATGGAGATTATTTCAGGGATATTTTTACATGGAACCATTTATTTATGTTCTTATTGAATTGGGCAAAACGGGTGTCATGCAGACTATTCTGAGAGACCGGCTGTATTATTTTGGCAGCCATAAAATCTGCTCTATGGGAGTACAAAGCACTAATTAACTTGGCAGGACCTCAGCAATCAAATAAAGAGTAGATATTGGTGCATCAAAATGTTCTTGCAGGAGTCGAGCACTGTCATAGTTGTGTCCAGCCAAGTCTAAAAAAAAGCATATTAGTGCCCTATCAGAAGCATACCATGTACAAGGTAGTCATTTGCATAAACATGTTGCATCTTCCAAAAAGAGTATAAAAGCAGGTTATGGAAAACATTTCTTTGTGTGTATGCCTTGTTATTTCAACAAATAAAGGCTGTGATGAAAGAACTCCCAGGAATCTGATTTTCTCTTGCCTCTCTCTGAGGAGTGTTCATAGATGTCTGGTACTTGATGAAAGATGGGAATCAGGACCCCCCCGGACAGTTGTGTACACTGAGGCTTATGATGATGCAAAACTGATATGTGTTGGACATGTTAAAAGCAAAGGAAGGAGGGGGTTGCAAAGAATTTGGTGATTCCTGCTGCACATTTGTGACTCCAGAGGATGTGCAGAACTCATCATTATCCCACATCATCACAGCTGTCCATGACCTGGGTGTTTGCATGAACAAGGAGGGAGGAGTACAGGACGGTGATTGGTTTACTTAGGCATTCAGTTGGGCCCCGTCGTGGCTCAGAGTGATCGTGAAGTTGTTGATGCCCATCATCATTTTCAGCCTTATTTTTTGCATGTGTCAACTGGGCCTTAGATGTTGTGCCAATGTGGCACCTAATAGCGCAAGAATGATGGTATCAATTGGGGTTTCAAAAACAGCTTGTGAGACAAAAGATATTGATGTACAGATTGATATCCCACAAAGTGGCCCCATAGTATGAAATGTTCCCCATCCCATATGGAGACGAAGTTGACCGTTTATACCATACTATTATTAACCCACCCCGATCTAGAAAATTACACATAGGTTTGGGTGGACGTGGTGGGAGAGGGAGGATGCATTTAAATTGATTTGCTCACCTGAACAGTACGCGCGCAAGGGGGAGAGTTTGTAGTCGGTGTGTAGGGCCTGCAAGCCAATAAAGGGAACTCAGCCATATGTGGAGGCAGAGAGGAGGGAGCGTAGAGGGATTACAGAGTGTGTTACTGCAGAAATAACAAAAGTGAGGAATGTTGGGAAGGGGTTAGCCCCATCCCACCCGCATAAGCAATTTAGAGTGAAGCGAGATGAATTTGAAGCACTATGATGGGCCGTGGGGTAGGGGGAATGGTGAAAGGACCACCTCCCAATACAAAGAACCCCACTCCAATATAATCAAATATAAATCAACCCACATAGTGTAGCACAATCCATGAGCAGAATTGCTATTTTGCCTGGATATTAGTACTCCGAGGTGGAAGGGAAGGCCTGTGCAGTCAATACAGCATTTTATGCTCTACACCCGAATTGGGAGATGAGGGAAATTGAGTTATGGTGCATATAGCTGACTAAACCGTAAGATCCCTGAATTCCATGGCACCAGGTGCCATTTGACCACCAACCCCAAAGTAACAAGTCCTGAAATGCTCAAAGAGGATGGACAGGGCACATTGTTGAGTGACAATCGTATGATTTGTATTGCAAGGTGCTTGGACGGATACATTATAGTAAAAAACGAGGGTCGTGACCTTGGAGGCGGATGGCACAGAAGGGAGTGAGTGAAATGTGTGTGTATGAACGTTAGAGTGTCCTAGAACCTCCTTTGTTCCATTCTTAAGGCCTGCCAGGTGCACAGTATAGTGATAAAGTAGTATTATGTGAGGAACATAGTTAATTTGTTCTTTGACCTTCGACATGAGAAGAAGACGATCACTGCAGCACCCACGTGATGGAAGAAGGATGGACTGGCCCAGGACCAATGACCTGGCATCTCGTATGGAGCAGGCAGATAATGAATAGGTGTACACCAACAAGACAAGCAGGTTTTTACTGGCTGTATTGTCTAGTGGAGCAATTATTGACTAGAAAGCATGTTCAGGCTCTTCCCCGTGCATTTCTCAGAAAAAACAAAATCATAAGATCAGAAAGGACACATTTGAAACTGCACTTTTTTCCTGAAAATGCAGCTGGCACATGAATAGTTATTTTTGTGCCACACAAGTAGGGAAAAAGCATTAGCTTGTACAATTAGTGTTTTTTTTTATTTATCAAGTTTATTGATTTTTACAAAATTGATGTTCTTCTTCTTCGTTGTAGTTGCTTTCGTGTTTAAGGTGTAGAATTTCCTTGCTTCAGGCAGTCTGCCAAGGCAGTTTCCAAGATCTTTATCGTGGCAATAGTCTAGCTTGTTTTCCTACCGCTTAACAGACGGGACCACCATGAGTCTTCTTCTCTCAGCGAGAAGGGATCGAGCAGAGAGGTTTTAGGTACGCATTCCTCAGAGAAGAGTTTTCCGGGCACGTCATCAGAAGGTGTTTTACTGACTAGATTTCGGAGGCGTTCTTGTATAGACGGCAGCTGTTGGAAGAGGATAGACCTTTAAGAGCTCTGATTTCATTGGTAAGCAGGAGGTTTAGCTTTGCCCTCAAGAAAGTTTGTCTCCTGCGTTTATCGGGGAAGCATCTGAAAACTTGATCAATTTCATTGAGCTTTTTAAATTGGCTTGGGAGGTGGGCCAGAAGTGTGTTTGAGGTGGCCTTGTCTTGCGTTTCTATCCAGTCCAAATTGCTTAGCTTTTTCTTGACTCGCATTGCGTTTTGGAGGAGGTCCTCCTCGTTGCAGCCAGAGTGCTCCAGTTGGAGTTTCTTCTTGAGTGCCCAGTTCGAGAGCACGTTGGAATTTCCCGCGGCTATTTGTTGTTTTATCAGTTTGTACTGCAGTAAAAGTGCCATTTCATTCCAGTCGACTGTTGCTTTTAGGGAGAGCATGCCCAGTTCTCTCCTTATTGATGGTAATGATGTTGACTTTGGGAGGCGTAGCACTTCTCTCCAGAAGTGGGCTTCGAGTTTGGCCCAAAGTGATTACGGGATTGTCGGGAAAGCTTCTCCTCCGTAAGTCAGGGACGGGATTACTTTTCCTTTGTAATACTTTATCACCGGCAAGAGTGAGAAGCGGCCAAATGTCCTATCCATTGCCTTCGCCTGGGAAGTGAGTTTCCCAGTTTTTTCCCAGAGGTTAACCTGCATGCTTGTCTCGTTGGAAGAGCTGTCAATCATGACCCCAAGGTATTTCAATTATTTTACTTGTTCAATTTTGGTTGTCTCAATTGTCCATTGGTTGGGTTTTCTTTTTGTTTTTTTTGTGGGTTTTGCGATCACCAGGATTTTAGTTTTTTCTTTGTGGATCTCCAGGTTGTTTTTTGATATGTAAGATGCCAAGCTGTTGAGTTGGCGTTGGAGTCCTATCAGCGTCTGATCGATCAAGATGATGTCGACCACGTAGAAGAGCCTTGGGACTCTGGTCCCCCCTATTCTAGGTGGGAATGTTCTGAGGGCTTTGCATGTCTCTTTGTAGTCTCAAAGGAATGCTGTAAAGAGTGCAGGCGCCAAAGGGCAGCCTTGCTTCACTCCTCTATTGGTCGGAATCTCTTCAGAGAGGGTAGCTTTTTGATTGAGCTTTACTCTTATCGTTGTTTTTATGTGTAGAGCGATGATGGGATCTAAGATCTGGTTGGGGCAGTTCCATGCATCCAGTTTGGACCATAGTAGGTCACGGTCGATCTTATCGAAAGCGTGGATTAAATAGACAAAGGCCATGAATACCTTTTTTGTTGTGTTCTTGAGATGCTTTATATTATGCTCAGTAGCATGATGTTGACTGTGATCCCAACGGTCTTGGTGAATCCCGCTTGAAAATGATTGTCACACGGGGAGTGTTTGGCCCAGCGTTGAAAGCTTTCTAGAAGACAAGACCTGTAGATTTTCCCTATCGTGTCTAGCAAAGCTATTGGGCGGTAATCTGAGGGGTCAGATCTCTCGCCCTTTTTGAAGATGGCGACTACTGTTGCTGTGGTTCAAGAGCTGGGGATTGTCTTTGAAAGGCTTATCTCTTTAAAGACAATGCTGATGAAGGAACCCCAGGCGCCTTGATGATTTTTCAGGTCAATGTTCGCTATCCCGTTCGGGCTTGGAGCTCTTGACGGCTTTAGCTTCTGAATTGCTCTTTCTATGTCCGCTTCGTTGGAGAAATCTTCCCAGGGTGTGGGGCCCGGATGGTGTGTCGGCTGAGGCTTGTGGGATGGCTTCTGGAACAAGCTGTTAAAGTGCTTAGACAATCTTTCCTCACTCACAGCTTTAGTTGTTGAAGGACTTGTGGTTTTGTCTCCATTTTACGAGGTCCCAGAATTCTCTGGAGTTTTTGCCATTGACCTTTCTTAGCATTACCTCAGAGTCGTGTTGGTATAGTGTGGCACGGTAGAGTTTGATCCATCCTGCGTATCTCTTTGCCTCCTCATGGTAGGCTTTCGTGGTTGCTGGTGAGTTTATCTTGTTCACTTGACGTTTGAGTTTGCGGAGAGCGCAGCGTTTCTCTACTAAGAGTGTATCGTAGTGGTGCAGGCCTTGTTGTGATAACCCATGCTTTTTTGGTGCGCCCGCTTGGTATGCAATCAGTAATGGTTGGTAGTCGATTTTAGAGCTTTTATTGTGCTTTGAGTTTTTCCTTGTAGTTCCCTGATAGTTCCAGGATTCTTTCTTTTGTTAACCGGTTATGTTTTCCTTGGTGAGTAGCCTCCACTGATTCTTTCATTGTCAGGTTTGGAGATCTTAGTGACCACCACAAGATTTGCAGGATGTTATGATCGCTTGCCTTGGCACGTATTGTATTGAAGGATGATACTAAGTTGACAATTGCCTCTGAGGCAAATATATATTCGATGGTGGTGTTTTGGTTGTTTCTTTCCCATGTTCGAATTTGGGATGCTTGAGATGAGATTTGGTCTGCGTTGAAAATTAGTCTGGAGTCCATCAGTTTCACCCATTTTTGCCCTCTGGAGTTGCCCCGCCACTTTCCAGTTACTGTGTGCAACAGAGCAAAAAATTATAATAAGACAATTGTCTAGTGATGGAACAAAAAGACAGACAAGATTGGTAATGTCAGGTGGGTGGCGGGGTGAAAAAGAGGGTCTAATCTGGCTGTAGGATGTGCTGGCGTGGTGCTGATCGCAAGATGTAGTAATTACAATTTGGCCAGACTGGCAGTCCTTGGATGGAAATTGCACAAGGGAGAACGATGGCAGTATGCAGCAATCATAACTATGTGTGCTAAGTAAAGAAGAGGTGCCATTCAATGCATACATTGAGGCCTTTTTTCACAGAGTGAAGGCAGTAGATCCATTGCTGTTCAAGTTTGCTAGCATCAGGTCACGATTCCCACTGCGGAATGGATTTTTTGTTGTTTGTAGGATAAACCAAAACATATCATTGTGGCTCTTTTTTTTGCCTCAAAATGTGCCACCACGTGTTAGTCTTCTATTTGGTTTTTCATGCAGAATCTGTGTTCACATATTCGTTTTTTGATTTCGCATTTGTACTTGCCTACATAGAGTAGGTCACATGGGCATTTGATGATGTATACTGACCACTTGGTCTTGCAATTGGTGAAGGTATTGAAAATCCAAGTCTTGCCGTTGAGGTTGATGTTTTGTATGTTTTTTGCAAGCCTACATGCTGAGCAGCTCCCATATCTGTAATTTCCTCTTACGGGAGGAAGGTTCCACAGTGTTTTGCAGGAGCACAGCAGGAGTCAGCTTTGTATTCGAATCCTGCCTGGTCTTCCACCACCCGCTGGAAGCAACAGGTGGAGCTGGCAAACGAGGCCCCAATGCCCACAATCCACAAAGGACCACGGAAAAGTGAGTATGCTATATGCATGGTAACATTTGGGGTTGGAAAATGTATTGTATGGTATTTAAGAAACAGTGAAGTTGATAAAGGATATCCCTAAACAAGGTCTTGGAAGGCTGCACAGTAGGGCCCCTGAGGGCCCAACCTTCTTTTGAGGGTAGAGTTAAAATGATGGAGCGATAAGGATACCCGGGGGCAGAAGAATAAAAACGGGAGACAGCTGTATTTTATTATGTTGTATTGTGCTTCTAATTGATTAAATTGTTGATCGCTGGCATTGTGTTGCGAGGCAGGTCCTGCAGAGGTAGTTTTTCTTTGTGTTTTTTTTAGTGTAGCCGATGGTTTTGTTTGGTAGAGGTTGATCGGGTAAGTATGAACATTTAAATTGTGAACAGATTTTGTTGTGTCCCAGAGGTAGGATTTGGATTTTGGCCCTAGACAATGAAAACTTTAATGGGTGGTTTATATATGAAGTGGGGAGGAGGTGTGAGTAAGGGACAAGTGTGAGAGAATTGTGAAGACTATTTCAGTTCTGATAATTAGTAAACTGGCCACTATTTGTATTGTTTATTCTGTGTAAGTGCCAAACTGCGCGCTGCTTAAAAGTCGTCATCATGTCAGATACCCCACTAATTCATCTGTGCAAAGCGTTCCCTAGATATAGTACCAAAATCATGAAGTATCATGATAAGTGGGTGAAAGGGACTGCTGGAATGATGTAAATGTCATGGCTACAAGAGGGCACTCACTGTAAAGATGTACTCCAACATACGTGCACATACTTACACACCATACAAAAGGACAGGAAGCTTATGAACAGGCTATGGGGTCATTACGAGGTAGGAGGTAACCATGCTGCAACTTGTGGCATGGCTACCCCCTTACCAGGTACTGGGTCCTGGTTCCTTGTATGAGGAATTACCGACCATTCCGACCTCGGAGGGCCCGGTAATTCCTCACTCAAGGAACCCGGTACTTCCCCATTCCCATTTCAGCAACCAGAGAATACAGTGCAATCACAACAAGCAGTGGCACAGAGGGATACAAACATTTTGCCACAGCTTCCCCGGATGGGAGGAGTGACAGCAGTTGGGGGACAGGACTGAACATATATCCCCAATAGGACAGCCCACAGAATAGCTTGATCTGCCTTATCCTATCAGTAACCACAGACCCTGAACAGGAACCGAGGGTGGAGGTATCTATAGGTGACCGGACTCTTTCCTTCTAAGCTGAAACTGGGGCAACAAATTCCTGTGTCAGAGAGGGCAGAATTCCAATGTCCGGAATATTCAAGGAGACTGAAGGCTTTTCTAGGGCTACAAATACGGTTCCTTTCACTGACAGTTTGCCTGTGACGGTAGGAGATCAGACTGTAGCTATCACAATCCTTTCTGTATTCCAGGAAGACACCTGTTAACATATTGGGAAGAGATCTTATGGCTAAACTCAATATGTCAATATCATTCACAAAGGACGGCATGATATGCTCTACACCAGGCATATATTTCCAAATAGCAAAGGAATACATACAAGCCATTCATGGGCAGAAAGTACAGAGGTGAGTACCAGTCTATCCTGAAATGTTTTTTTCTGGAGTGATGTTAGCATGGCTTCCCCGCATTGAAGGACAGTTAATCAGACTACCCACAGACTTTGTATTAAGAACAGAGATACCTATAGGTGTAACTGAAGGGGAACTGGTTGCAATTGAGCTAGAGATGGCTGTATTAAGAGAGGATAGAGTTATTTTACACAGCACTGATGAGGAAGTGGTGAGTTGGCACACAGTAATAGCACTTGACGCATCACACTGACTGACCCAGTTGACAGATGACTCGTTTGACTACAGTGACTCTGATGGTGAGGTGTTGCTTGAGATAAATATATCATGTCAATTGAGTATAGAGTATACAGAGGTGCCACAACAAATAATGCTAGCTAAAAACGTACCATAATTTATGGAAGATTTAGCAGGGGTACCCGGCACACTATGGATGACCAGTCCATATGATGTGCGTTTGTTAAAAGGCATTGCGGCAGTAAAAATAAAATTAAAGAAAGGGGCAATTTTACCTCGAGTGAAACAGTAACCAATTTCCAAGGAAGCAGATGAGGGTATTTGTGAAACAATAAATGCACTCATGAAGCAGGATGTGATAGTGCCATCAGAGTCTCCTTGCAACACTGCTGTATACAGAGTGAAAAAAACTCAGTGGGGTCCTGGAGATTCATACAAGATTTACGCCCCTTGAATAACATTGTTGAGCCTGAATTTCCAGTGGTACCTAATCCTGCTATGGTATTGTGTAATATACCTCCCACGGCCACACATTTCACAGTGATTGATCAGAAAAAAGATTCAGTATACCCCTTCATGAAGATTTTAGGTATTTAACCACATTCACCTTTAGGGAGTAAGACTGGAACACCGTCATCTCACACAGGGGTACTGTGACTCCCCCAGTGTGTTTAACAGGGTGCTGAAGATGGATTTGGGAAACATGCAAACTCCCAGTGCCTTCATACAATATGCAGATGCCTTGCTTGTATGCTGTGACTGTCAGGAACAGTGCAGAAATTACTTGGTGCAGCTACTGACATTGCTGGCTGAGAAAGGGTACAACGTTGGCAAACAGAAAACGCAATATTGTCGGGAAGAAGTACTTTATTTGGACCAAATAATCTCCAAATAAGGTAGGAGGGTTACACCTGAAAGAGCAGAGACAATCAGTAATACACCTCGTCCAAAAACAGTGAAGGAGTTGCAACAGTTCTTGGGATTATGCAGTTATTGCAGAGTATGGGTATTTGACCACAGCTCACACATCCGACCACTGTTAGAGGGGTTTAAGGGAGTACAGAAAAACAAGGATTCCACACAATGGACAAGAGAAATTAGCAGCACATTTGATGAACTAAAAAAGGCTATAAGTACAGCACGCGTGTTAGGAATCCCAGATTACGAAGCAGAATTCTTTATTTTCTCCCATTGCAATGGAGTAGTGATGATGGCTGTCCTCACCCAAAGGACTTCAATGGGACACCTTTGGCATATTACAGTAGGTTGTTAAACCCAGTAATGAAAGGATATTACCCATGTGAACAAGCTTTAGCTGCAGGTATTCGCAGTTGCGAAATTGTCCACTCTGATGATGGGCTGTTCAGTAACAATATGTGTAGAACATGCGCTTTTTGCTATTTGAGAAGCCTAACAGCACATTGACTACACAGAGGGCCTCAGGATATGAGGTCCTTCTAACAACTCCATCTATTAAGATTGTTAGATGCCATGTGCTGAATCCAGCAAAAATACATAGCAGATCCAGTGCAGGAAGATGATTATTTCCAAGACTGCACAACATACACAGATTATTATGATGATATACCTTGCGCCAAGGAGGTGGCCTTGAAAGAGGGGTAAAAGTGTTTGTTGATGGCAGTTCAATAATAGATGCAAATTCAGGAAAAAGAATGACGGCAGATGTAGTAGTCAGAGCAAACAAAAATGGAGAGTTTGAGACTTTTGAAAGCACAAGCAGCAGAATTGGAAGCAATGATTTCGGCACTAGAGAGACATGAGGATGAGGAAGTTACGGTGTACTCTGATTCCACCTATGTGACATCCACAGTGCATTCTGGACTGTCACAGAGGACAAGGAGGGGTTTCCTGCGTACTGATGCTACACCTGTGTAGCATGCTGCACTGTTAGAAAAACTGATTTCTTCACTATCCAAACCATCAGAGGTTGCTGTGGTAAAATGCTTAGCACATACCTGAAGCTCAGCTTTAATTTCCTGTGGAAACGCAGCAACAGATACCGAGGCCAAACGAGTGGCTTATTTGCCAGACATAGTGGCGGTATGAAAGTCCATGTGATCACATGCAAATATGATGGCAGTGACTGAATCTTCCAATGTACTGCCAATAGCACCAATTAATAGAGATACAAGGGTGGGCATTACCATAAGAGCAGAAGTTGTGGGAAAAAAAGAGGCTGTTCATTGTGCCCCATGGATCGTCTGTGGTGACAGAGAAACACAGGAACAGTCTGTAATGCCACTAGAATTACTTACAGTATCATTAGAACATTTACACTACCCAGCACATATTTCCAAGGAGTGCATTGTGTTGTAGATTTCCAGTGAGTGGTTCGTGCCCAACCTGCATGAACAAGTGAAACACTTCATCATCAATTGTGCAACTTGTCAAAAATATGCAGTGGGCCATACACTTAGGATCCTGAGAGAAATAATACCCTGCCCAACTGGCCCCTTTCAGACATCTGCATGTGGATTACATTGATATGGCGCACAGGGGTGTGTAATTGTGGTGGTGTAGCCTTCTCCAGATGGATAGAAGCAGGACTATGCACCCACCCAGATGCCATGTCAGCACCAAAATTCCTTGCACATGCAGTGTTCCATGATGGGGAGTGTGTGAGGTGCTGAGATCCGATAATAGACCTCATTTTGCAAATGAGCTCTTTGCAAAAATAACATCCCTGTTAGGCATAAACTCTGTTCGGCCTACCACCCACAAGCGAATGGGTTTGTGGAGCACCTCAATGGCCTCCTGAAAGACTGTATAACAAGATTGCCTGACACACTGCATAAGGACTGGATGCCTTCTGCTGGCTCTTTTTTCCCTATGCAATCAGCCAGGTTCAGAACATCACCCGACTCCTCAGGAGTTGGTGACAGAATGCATGTGCCCATTACTCCACCCACACACATGCAGACAAATGCCTAAAACACTACGACTGTGTTAGGAAATGAGTAACATGACTATTTGATGTCCATGACTAAATCTCTCTCTTTCGTTTCTCGGTAGGTAAATGAAAGGCAGGGAGGTATTGCAAAAGGCACAGAAGACGACGAGACAGAATTGGACACTGCCACAGTTATTACACCTCACCAACTGTTTCCTGGGGACCTCGAGCGGTGCCGCAACTGTGTGCGAAAGTGGCACCACCCAAGGTTCATGGGTCCCCATATTGTGACTTATTATATCCCTACATCAGTACAATTGCAGGACAAAAAGGCGTGGGTCCACCTTGCCGATGTAAAACCATACAAGAGTGCCACCTCCCTGCCCAACTACCAGGATCCTGAGGGAGAAGAGAATGAAAACAGACCCAGGACAACAGCTCACATGCATGCTGAGAAGGAAGATAAAAGGAATAAGGAACTTGAGAATAAAGGAGTTATAAATTATGCTGCACCACTTGCACACCGACGCTGAACAGTAAGAAAGGAGTTGATGCTGAGGACATATTGAATATATCACCAGCACAGTATTAAGGACTATTTTTCACAAGAGCATACATCTATAACAGACTATTTTGTCTATCTTTACATTCTTATTGAGACTATTTTTTATCTTCTATATTTTTATGTTTTTTATCTGCACTATTTTTATATTTTTGAATGAACCACATAGTAGTAGAAGTGGTTTGAAAATCATCAATCAAATCTTTCAGTATTGTCACTAAAACCAAGCTATTCTACTAGACTGATCCTGAATGGTATGAATGATGTTCCATGTAACCATGGAACACATCCACAACACTGTCTTTGAAATCCTGCAATCTTGTTCAAGAACCTGTTCTTAAACTGTAACTAAGTAAATGCACTATAAAAGCCCCTTGATGCGTTCGGGCCATGTGTGTGCTTTATAAATTCAAATAAGTAAACCATAACTAGTTGCAAATGCTTTGAAAAAGGTATATACAGCTCGCCTCACTCATCATTGAAAGATAAACCAATACTATTGCCCGGTACTAAGTAAACTGTACACATGTTTTCATATCCTTATGTTCCTGATATTGCCCTAATACCCGATAAATACACTGCAGGACACATGTACAAACTACTGACATTATGGCTATTGCGGTCCTTCTGTTTTCCTTTCTCTTTTGTTGTTTTTATTTCATCTCACACTGCATTTGTCTGATATGAGAAGATCAATGTTTCCCTATGGCATAATGGCATATAGCATGATGTTATAGTATGATGTTAGTGAAGAAGTTTAAAAAAACAGGTAGATTTCCAGTTACAGCAGGAAATGGTATTCTGCCCAGTTGTGGAGTAAGGGCTAGGGGAAGTATTGCAGATCACGAATATTACATGAAAACATATTTTGAAAATTCCATAAATATTGAAGAAAACTCATGGTATAGGGCAATGGAGAAGGTGGGGAGAGAGAGATCAAGGGAAAGCTGCTTTGTTTGCTCAATTATTTCCTATACCCTGACCACCTTTCAAGTATTTATACCTCAAGAAGTACCATACTGCTTGGTACATCTCGCAGTATGCCAGACCAGAGGACAATTTCAGGGACAATCAGCCATGATGAAGTATCTCACAGGATCAGAATTCCCATACGTTGACAACTATGTAAAAGAGGCACACATGATGAGAGTAACAGAATGAAAAGTAAGGTGCTCAAGTACATACTATCAGGTCCAAAAAGAGATGTCGAAGTAGTGGATCACCAATATTAAGGTGTACAGATGCCCAGTTTAATTTGATAACTCATTCTGCTGACAGACTACAATTAGAAATACAAGGAAAAGTATATTCCTTGGGAGGATGGGTTGATGGAATAATGGGAAGCAAAGCAGAGGCAGTATAGACTCCGCCAACAGAAGTGATAGAAAATGCAGTTGGAGTGTACCGTGAGGAATGGAAACAAATTGCAAAGTTTATAACATCAGTGGAAGATGAAGCAGGACCACTACCCATAACCAAACTACAAGCGCCAACATTATGCTTTACAAATAATGGTTCAGTAAAGCTTGGTAACAATAAAGGGTGCAAACGCATTACAGATTTACCAGGTATGAAAGTGGCAGAGCTGTACTAATGGACCATTACTGGGCCTGTAGTACAAGAGCTTATATGCAGCTTCCACCCGAATGGGGCGGCACATTTACAATAGTGCTACTAGATGCATTAGTAATACTACAAAGCAAGGTTCACATTGGGACTTTTCCTTCAAAGGCACACAACAGGAAGAAAAGATCCCTATGCCTAAAAAGCACAAAAAGAACAAACTATTTTTCCAAGGAGGCCAATGCTGCATTCAATGAAATCCCAGAGAGTCATAAGTTGTTTGGTAAAACAACAAAGTTTTTCACACCATTTCCAATGACTGGCCTGCAAGCAGCAGAAAATGCACATTTGGATCCAGATAACTAGGTGAGACCTGTTGCAAACTATTAATGCCACAATAAAAGGCTTCAGTGCCATCAAGGAGGAGCAGAGGGGTCAAATTGATGACACTACAGAACAGGTATGTTCTGGACCTCCCCACAGCCATGGAGGGAGGAGCGTGGGCAAAGATTGGGCCAAGTTGCTGTACATATGCACCCGCACATGATAAGGACAATGGGTCCTTCACAGAGGCCATATACTCCTTGAAAGAGCTGCATGATAAAATGGAGGAGGAGGTGGATGACATTGAGGATGATAGCTAGTTCAGTAATCTATTCCCCTGGATGCCTACCTGGTTGACAGATGCATTTAAATTTCTGTTGCCAATTTTGGGGCTGGTCCTAATGGCTTTTTGCATATTGATAATAGCAATAAGCCGATGTAAAAAAGACTGGCAATAAGGCACTCCAAATGACAGTAATGGTTAATGTAGCTGACACCGTACATCAGTACACTCAAACTGATGATTAATTTTACTGTCCCATGTACTCATTGGGCCAGCCAGCTTGACAGCCTCTGCCCCCCACTGCCTTCCTCAGAAGAAACAACATTAAAAGAATAGAAAGCACACATTTGAAACTGCACTTTAAATTCTCCTGGAAATGCAGCTGGCACAAATAGTAGTTATTTTGTGCCACACATGTAGGGAACAGATAAGGCATTAGCTTGCACAATTAGTGTGTTTTAAAATAGAATAGATTAGGTGACAGGAAGGCATGTACACAAGATAGGGACTCACTACACAAGTAGGGCAGAAAATTGCAGGCAGATAAGGTTGCGGAAGGGAGATAATGTGACAGGCATGCACCAGGAAATCAGTAGATAGAAAACCAAATGTGTCCTGAAGAGAAAAGATATGTGACAAGCATTTGCCATTTTAAACTGCACCAACACAGCAGATAATTAAACCCTGCAGCTTTAAGAGAGACCCCAGCTAAGCATGCTATTTGAACAAATACATTTAATTCAGGAAAATGCTGTGGAGGCTGGATGGTAGCTGCCTCAAAGGAATGTCAAGCCGCAAGACATCATAGGGGAGGGTAACATAACGGAACAAGATACCATTGTGAGCGTGCAACTGTTGGGGTAAATCAGGTTACAACAACACGGCAGACTATTTGAAGTCCATGGGATGAACTGAACATCCCAGGAAATGTCCTAAGTGGCAGACAGATTAATGTCTCTGCGATCGGCTAGGTGTGACAGAGAATCGTGGATGCAGCTAAAAAGACAAATAATTACCACGCTCATGGTGAAAGCAAGAGATATCAGCAAAGGACTGCTCAAAATAGCTCTGACTCTTACAGTTGCAAACAGGGCTTAAAAACCCCACAATCATAATATACAGTACTACTGGGTGCCACTGATTGAAGGCACCCTACACATGAACCTGCTTCATAGGGGATGGCAGGCGGTAATTGGTTAGTTCTTTCCTGTCAGTCTGGATGCACGTGGGTCAGCTGGGTGGGCTCATCCTTGCGGTGAAGGTCGGGGTGCACATTAATACACTGTTACTGTCTAAATTAAACATGCTAAGCCTGGTTATCATTTCATTGTGGCAGGCACTTGGGGTTGTACGGGAAATAGTGCCCGAGGGAAGGAGGATAACATAGTCACACTGACCCACACATTCAGGGCTTCATTGATACCGCAGTTCCAGCATTCAAGGTCTACACCTGGGGTTTTCATCTTTATTGTAGCCCTCTCTGTACCTCGTGTTACAAGGAATATGTTTTCATGCTTGAAAGAAATAAAACTGTGCATGCTTAGATCTTCTTCAAACACTTGATTTGTGTTGGGACAGGGAGGTTGCTTGCTTATCAGGGAATGCAAAGGTGTGGGGGTCAGGTCAGTGGAGAGGGGCTGGAACCGGACTGGCTGGGTGAGGGATAGTGGCCTAATGGCAGTTTAGTGGAGACGAATGGACATAGCAGAGAGCCTAGTGTTGTCAAACGCTCTTGCAGGGTGCATTCCTTTGAAAGATATTAAATGTTCGCAATGCTGGAGGGAAAAGGGAGAAGTGGACTCCCGTGGGAACAGGGCTTTGCGGAGTCAGTGTGCCTTAGGCCAATTAGGCCTGGTGAGCCGGGAACATGAACAGAGCAAGCCTGCAACTTATGCCTTTTGGTCCTAATACAAAATGGAGTCATACAGTTCCTATGGGGTTTTTAGTGCTGCACATGTTGCCTGATAGTGTGGATTACTCCTTCCTTGTACACTATGCTACATCACCTCATATGATGTTCGCCTTACCTGGAAGCGCCTATAATGGTGGAATAGGCTCCTTTACATCCCAGCATTCCCCCATTTTGTTACTTATACAGTTACAAATTCTCCCCCTCCATGTTTACACTCCTTTGCAGCCTTTCTGCTTTGTCCCACGCTGATGTCTTAAACTCTCCCCTCACTGCGCATACTGTTCAATTGTGCAGGTAATGTATATGCACCCCTGATTGCCCGCCAAATCCACCCACACTTTTTTATAGTTTTCGGGATCTGGGGCGGTACAATGGTTGTGTAGTACAAGTTGTCAACTATAATGCCTCTAGGGAAGGGGCCCATGTGGTGAACGGGGTGGTAATTTTGCTCAGTGCAAAAGATCACCAGGATAACCACAATGATAGGGACAGCATTTTCACCAGTGTTCCAAGCCACAACGGTACCCTCTTCTTGGACCCTTGCTTCTTTCATCATTTTCACCCCTAGCTCGTGTACAGCAGCTATGACGTGTGACAATGCCCCATTTTCAGCACCTTCAAAAGGTGCGAATGTGCAACATGAACTTCCAATCTTTTTGCAAACGCTGCCCTCCATAGCCATCAGAAGGTCCAATTGTATCTATTTTGCATCATCATAAGTCTTAGGGCTCTTAGTTCCACCTTGATTACGTTGAACCCTTGTTCAGTATCATTTTCGAGCTGGATTAATTCCCATCAGATTATCTGGGCCATTTGGCATTGGCCCATGTCTGGATGCTGGGCACTAAGGATGAAAAAAAAGTCTCTGCTGAATTGTAGAGCTTATATTCGTCAGGTATTTATGCAAGCAGCTCAGACGAGTCGTTGGAAATGTAATTTGATGCTCTTTTTCTTCTGCATAGTTGATCATAGAGCTCTTTTTCAGGGAGCATGCAAACGTTTTGTGGTGGCTCTCTGCGTCAAGCTTCTTTGGTGGGGGCACAGTGAGAGCTTCGAACAGGAGTTCCCCCTTTAGGTGCTCTTCTGGCACGATCAGCAGGGTGGAATGCAGCATTTTCTAATGAACAGCAGCCCCTCCAAGAAGGTGGAAGGTGCAAGTATGCTTGTTGGCCACAGATCCAGTAATAATTCATCAGTACAGCCATGCCTTTCTTGGGGTTGGGCACTATGATGGTACGATTGCACTGTTCATTTGACCCAACAGTCATGGTCCCCTCGCTGAAAAAACAAAGTTTGCATGATTTCTGAGGATGTACCTTCACTGGTTTCTCGAGGGCCGCAATCCAAGTTAATTTTGTGATATGCTCTGTCCGTGTTTGCTCGCATATCTGCTCCACGAGTATTGCACTTTTCTCAGACAGCCCAAGAAGTCCTTCGGCCCTGCATGCATGTGTTGTTTCTTGCACCTCGTTATTGACATATCTTGCTCCATCGATCACTAAATGCGATTCCTTGAGGCAGTTGGGATTATTGGAACTTGTTTTACATTTTCTACATTTTCAAGGACCAGGATCAATGAGTTCTAGATGGACGTGCGTGCCTGGAAAATGCCTTTGATCCTACATAGTGCAAGGTGAATCAGCCATTGGCCCTCATTACAAGTCAGGCGGCGGACCATGGTGCTACTAGCACCATGGTCCATGCCGGATTCCGCCATGGTGGATGGCGGAATTACCGCCCCATTCCAAGGTGAGTGGGGCGGTAATTCCCCATTCACCATTTGCCCTTCCCCATTCCCATTTTTGCCCCATAGGGCATAACGGGGATGGGGAAGGCGCTAATTACGGCACCGTAAATTACGGTGCCGTAATTAGCACCAAAGGCGCCGTTAAACCCTTAACGCCTGACTTGTAATGAGGGCCATTGTGTTTCTATCCTGGGTACTTCTTATGGTACTAAGACCTTGGGTGCCCCAGATGCATGCAGTATCAAGGAGCAGACTTAACAACTCCCATTAGTTGTTGACCTCCCCATTGCACTCATGTCAGAGTATCAAATGTGTGAGTGTTCGGGGTGGTGAATGTCTCCCACCACATCTAGTCTTAAGCCATGATATGTATCATATTTGCATTGGGGTGCTTGCCTTCTCTTTCTGTTACTGTGCAGTGTGGGCCGTCTTACCACTGGTAGTGTCTCTCTAGTAATGTTAGTATTACATAGGGTTTGTTTTACCCCTGGCATTAGTAGTTTGAACATTTTACTATTGCATATCGTCATTTGAGAGTTACTACTATTTACAAGGCTATCATTTATTTATTTATGTATATAACGCACCTAATCCGGAGGTATCTGGGCACAGGTTACAATTGTGGTATAGGTAGTTTCGTTACATGCAGCATGATACATAATTTGATAATGGAAGCAAATGATAATACACCAGCATAACAGTTGCAATAAAGGAGATACAATTGTAATACATCAACATAACACAGTTACAATAAGGGAGCATGTTGTACTGAGTCCACAGACGCAGCAAGATGAACACTAACAAGTTTGTGATGACAGGGAGAAACAGAATAATTATTGTTCCTGTGCAAACAGCCATGTGTCCAGAAGGCCCAGAAGGCTGGCTCAACTCTTAGGTGTGAAGGCAAGGCTTTCCGGAGTTTGGCAGCTGGGACGGCGAAACTCTGACCCCCAGCTTTTTCAAGTTTATATCTGGGTATCATTAATAGGTTGACCCGAGAGGCTCTGGTAGGTCTATTAGAGTGATTCCTTGTAAGCTTACTATTTAGGTATTCAGGGGCATTATTTGAAAGGCATTTGTGGGTTAGTGACAGCATTTTAAAGGCGATTCTATGCTTCACTGGTAGCCAGTGGGCCATTTGTCTAGCAGAGGTGATGTGGTTGGCTCTAGGGATAGATTATTATTATAACCTGTTTATTTAGTTGGCCTTGTGGGTAACACAACTGCTGTTACTGATGTAATTACGTTCATCCTTTCATTCTGGTAAGCAAAGGGGTAGGGGTGATTTTAGCTATTGTAGAATACTTAAGAATAGAACTGGGGGCATGGGATGACATTTCAGTTACATTTGAATGAGATACAGTAACATTTGTGGATATTTCTGTTTCATCCAAATCTAATCCTGTAACGTTCAAAGGTGTACTCCTGTTCCAGGTCCAATTAGACCCGTCCCACCCTTCTTTTGGATGGCCAGCCCAGATAAAAGATGCCCCCTAATAAATCCCTTATACAACCATAAGTATAGTAAACAGTATGGTAAACAAAATTGCTGTAAAATTCAGGCTACAGACATAGCTGTAGGCCCTAGTAATACTAATTCTACTACTACTATCTACAGTTCAAGAATTTCTCAGTTGTGCTATCTCCATTGTTGGTGCACTTGCGGAATTAGGAAAAAACAGGGAGGGTAGGAGATGGGGAGAAGAGAAAGAGTGAGAGAGAGAGAGAGAGAGAGAGAGAGAGAGAGAGAGAGAGAGAGAGAGAGATTTTGTTTACATAGCTCGTGCTCTAGCAGCAATGCATATACTGTGATTATTCTCAAATACACAAATATAGTCAGCGAAGAGCTACGGTTTAAAGGTAGTGTCGTTGTTCTCAGTCTGGACTCCTGGTGTCGCATCCTGTGGTGCCTTACTAACATGGGAAAGGTATATCCAATATCTCAGCCCCTTCACCTTTACTGCAAGAGAGGTGGACAACACCACTTCATAGGGCCCATGGAACCTAGATGTGTTTAATTTTTCAGACAAAACTTCTGAGACACACCCACTCCCCTGGCAACAATGGCTGGGCAGAGGAGGACTCTGCCAGTGGGACAGTGGCCGTCCCCCTTTCTTCTTTGTGGGACGGCACCATTTGTTTTGTGATGCACTGATTGCCCATGTGAGTTGGGTTAGGCACAGTTTGAATTCTTCTCCCAATATCATAGCTGCTCTATGAGCATCTGATGCTCTACGTACAGGGGAGAGGGGTGTTTGCATGCATCGTCCAGTCACTATGTCATGAGGGGACAGGTGGTGGTCTTTACTGGGCTGTATGAGCAAATGGAACAGTGCTAGGGGCAGGCAGTACACCCCATTCTTTTTCAGGGTGTTACATAATTTAGAAAGTCTGCTTTTAAGGAGGTCGTTGATTCTCTCCACCACTCTGTTTGCTTGTAGGTGGTAAATAGAGCACATACAGTGTTTAATCCCCAACAGAGTAGCTACCTCTTTGAAAAGTTATTTCAAAAAAGGTATCCCATTGTCTGATCGTATGACATCACACACTCCCCAACCGGGGAAAACCTCTCTAACAAGAAATTTTGCAGCATACATGGCATCTGGGTGGGCACATGGGCCAGCCTCAACCCATCGGGAGAATGGCCACCGCACCACAATTAGATATTGTGCCCCATTGTACCTTTCTCCCACGTCTGCATAGTCAGTGTGCAGCTCACGGAAGGGACCTACAGGGCAAGACAATGTCCCCCTCAGGGTTCTTAGTGCCATTCCCGTGCTAAACATTTCACACTTCGCCAGGTGCTCCTGTAAATTTGTGATAAAGCAATCTCCCTGAAGATCTGCTGCAACGTGTTTTTTAGAGCTTTGGGGTGGGAAATGCAACTCTTCAAAGGCTGTGTACAGAAACTCCATGGGCATCCCTACTCTTCCTGTGGCCTGCTGTCTCCACAAGAGATCCGTGGGTGATTGCATGCATCCACGTTTGAGCCGTAGATCCTTTTCTTCTGCAGTGCCTTGTGCTGTAGTTCGAAGATTTGTGCTATAGGGAGGGCTGTTTTTATGCATCTGTGTGTTGTTCCGTGTAGGATGCAGTCATGATGTATTCTGTTGATGTTGGTAGTGAGAGGTATGCTGCCTCCCTGGCTGCCATGTCAGCGGCCGGGTTTCCCAATTATATTTCGTCTGTATTGTGGGTGTGTGCTATGCATATGTAACGCCTGACACCAAAGAAGGCTCTTTGAGGGCAGAAATCAATGCGTAAAGTAAGTCAGCTTGTTGTACTGGTGAGCCATCTGATCTTCTGAACACCCTCCTTCTCCAGTGTAACAGACCTGCATGCACCGTAGCGGTGACATAAGCAGGGTCCGAGTAAATGGTAACATAGCACCCCTTAGAGGCCTGCAGGACTTCTATGAGTGCTACAATTTCTGCTGCTTGTTCGGAATAATGCATGGGTAATCTTTTCATTACCAGTTTTTCGTATTCTCCCTATTCTCCCTCTCCCTCTTCTTCCCACCACTGCCACCCCTATGTGTTTTTCACCTGTGTCCTGGTCAATTGATGCTGACCAATAAACAAAGAGTCCTAGTTCTTCCTCTAATGGGCTATCTTTAGCTTTGGGGATATCATCACCTTCCCCTTCATATGACGCGCAATCATGCTGTTGTATGTCCTCAGCCGTCCACTGCTCTGTGAGAAACGTGGCGGGATTTAGTTTTCTGCACCGCACTACATGGATATGTGGGCTGGACAGTATTATTTCGTATGCTGATGGTCTTTATGTGGTGAGTGTGGTCCGGTCTAGTAAAAAGTGAATGCTCGACATATATCAACTATCCCATGACAATTGTAAACTTTTTTCCAATGGCAAAGGCTGCGGCAGCGAGGGCTTGTTCTCAAACGAACTGTCCCTGCATGACAGAATTGAGTGTGCCGCTGTAGTACGCTAGTGGTTTGTGCCCATTGAACTTTTTTGTGTCAGTGCTGCTGTCAACAATGTGCCCTTTGAGTGAGAGAAAATTTAAAATTCATGTGTGTAATCTGTGGTGGCGAGGACAGGAACTGTTGAAACCCCCTCTTTTAGAGCATTAAAATTGATCATCATTTCTGCTGTCCACTGAATCGTGCTGCCCTCTTTCTGGGCCTCTTTGAGGCCTTGTAGGACCTGTCTGGTATATGCTGCATAGTCTAAAATCTAAGGTCTACAATAGTTAGCATAACCCTAGGAACTTTTGCATGTCTTTTGTTGTGAGTGGCGCGCACTGTAGCTGCCCTGTCTGGAATTATCCTCTTGCCATACTTGGGGATGAGCTACCGTAAGTAGAGCACTTCCAGTAAACAGTACTTGAGCTTTTTCTTATCCACATTGTACCCTTTCCTTGCTAGCAACTGTAGCAGTTTGATGGAATCCTTCTGACAGCTCTGTTAGCTGTTGCCGCAGACCAGTAGGTCATCTACGTATTGAATGATCGTGGTGGGCACCAGAATATTCCCTAGTTCTTCATGCAATATCCATTAAAAATACTGGGGCCTTCACAGTACCCCTGGTACAAACAACGGTGTTCATAGCGCTTTCCTCCCAGGATGAATGCTGTAAGGTACTGTGAGTCTGATGAGGGTACTGAGAAAAACACATTCTTCAAATCAACTACCATGAAATGGGTCACTTCTTTGGGAATACCACACAAAATGGATGCCAGTAGAAACACTTTCTGTACAATCTCATTAGGGGGTCTCAAATCCTGAATCATCCTCCAACTGCCCTGTTGCCTTTTTGATAGGGTATATAGCCGTATTACATTGTGAGGTGGAGGGTACTATAATTCCTTGCTTTAACTGGTCCTGCAGTGTTTCCTGAATCCTCCTCCTCTGCCTCTCTGGACAGGGGGTATTGTTTGACCCACAGGTGTACGGCTCCTGGTTTATGTTAAGCTCACCTAGTATCCACAGGGATGCCACCCAGCCGGGTTACTCGTTGTTATGCTCCTCAACTTTGCCCTGATGTGGTCTGCAGGGAAGGTTCTGCCTTATGGTAGAATTAGGCGTGCTCTCCGTCCTGCCATCTTTGCAGGACGGAGAGCACGCCTAATTCTACCATAAGGCAGAACCTTGTCTTTCATGGGCGAGTGCGGTCCAGTTACTTCACTGACGCCGGCCTGTTTGATATTATTCAGGTTGGTCTTATTGCTATACTGCATGCCTTTCTTTGTTTAAAATGTCTCTTTTTCTCCCTTAGGTATGCAGAGCTTCAGCACGGCGAACTGGCTTGGTTGAGCCCTGCTGGTAAATGAAGGCGCATTAAGAGCACTATGATGTGGTAAGTAAGCGTTATGTGCAGCGCTGCGAAGTCTTGCCTTTGCTAACCTGTGTTCTCCTTCCTTGCAGGTCGCGGTGTTCTTCAGTGCGAGTGGAATGTCCGGAGTGATGCCAGCGAAGAGGCGACCAGCCAGGTAAGCCTTTTGAGCAGTTCATAATTTGTAAATGTCTCTACTGCTTTTTTTAATGTTGCCTCTATCTTCCTCTTTCAGGTCGTTCTGTCCGGGAGGCGTGCAGATTGAAGGAAGCTGTTCTCAGTAGCTGCAAGTGTTTAAAGATGAAAACTGTAGGTAAGATGCTACTGCTAATGATGTTTCTTTTGTCTCCTTGCAGGTTCTGCTTCTCCGAGGTTCGAGGGAATAGCTGGACACGGTGAGCATCACGTTGCAAGTTGCAAAGTAACGCGAAGCGTGTTGTCTTTCTCGGGTGTGGTTTAAATAGCCCCAACAAAATAGTCCAGGTAAAGTAGTTCCTAGGCTACCACACCCAAAACACTAGACCGCATAGCTGGGTTCTTAGGAACCAAGCTATGTGGAGGCCTCCATGTTGGCTGACAATACAATAAAGTAGTTCCCAAGTACATTGTTTTTCATGGTGTATGAATCTGGCGCCATAGGCATCAGGACTGGCCCCATGAGGGCTTTTGAAGAGGATGCCAGGCTCTAGAGGCCCGAGTCCTGACTCCACCTGGTCAATGGGTTTGCCAGAGGAGGTTCTGGGTGAGGGTCGTGACAGTTTGAGCATAATCTTTACAGGTGTTACAGGTCTTACCTCTTTCAATATGCCCACATGAGTGCAGTTTTGTTGTCCACAAATATGCAGGGACATATTGAAAATCATTCTCACTGCATGGGGGTGGTCCACAGACAACGGCCAAGAGGGGGGGGGGCTCTGCACCCATGGTGGTCAGCTCCTAGCACTACAATCCCTTTAGCAGACACAAGCAAGCCTTCCAGATGTAATGACAAGATTGTACCAGAAACCCTTTGGAAAGTGCCACAGGTCAGTAAATGAAGTCTACAGGTACTCGCCATTCCTTTCTGGTAATCTGGGGGCTAGCTCTGGCAAGTACTCTGATGCCATAAACAAACATGGCTGGATTGGCAGGGATGCCCCTCACTACGACCTAATTTGCCACGGCATATATTACCAGCATTGCTTTTAGAGAGCACATGCCAGGTGTGGCACAGACGATACCTCTGTCTGTGAAGGATATTGTCATGTTCAATTTGCTAAGCAGATCCTTAACAAGAAGGTTGACAGGGGAACTCTCGCAGAAGAGGGGCGCTCATACAACCTTCCCTCCCACCTTGACGTGTAAATCCTTAGTGTATGGAACCGTTAAAACAGCCCCAGAGAATCCCTAAGTGTCGAGAGTCTTTCCTGATGGCGGGAAGTTTCCTTCACCAATGCACGACTTCTCCGCTCCTGAGTCCACCATAGAGATAAACTGTTTATTTCCTATCTCTGCCCCCACCAGTGGTTCCTCTTCTGGATGTACGGTCATTAACAGTATTGGACATGCAAGTGCTCTCTGTGGGCTGTTCTAGACGGGCTAGGTGCATGTTCCCGTGAACGAGAAGGCGTTTCCCCCTACTGCTGTTGCTCCCTGGTAGGGGCTGCTGCTCCATTGGGTGCAGTAGCAAATGGGTGGCTGCTTTCCGTGGCTTGTTGATTGGGGAGGGACTGGTGTGGTTGTATGTTCTGTTGGTGGTTCGATGGTTGGTAAGGGCCGGGAATTTGGGGAGGCAACTGCATAGATTTCATACAGGATTAAGGCGGTGCTCTGAACAGGCCCTTGTAGGCTACATGGGTGTGGCTACCCATAGGGTCGCTAATTGTAATTATAATTCCCTCCCTGTCTGCTGCAGCATTCTCTCAAAAAGTGTCCCCACCTCCCACATGACTAGCACTGCCCTGGGATGCCACCGATTGGTCCTTGTCCACCGAATCCCCCTCCTCCTTGCCACTGGGGCCCCAAAAAGTGTTGGTTTCCTCCCCACTATCCTTGTCCATTGTCTGCCCATACCGCTGCCATCCTCGCTTCTGTTGTGATGGAGGCACACCCCTCCTCTCCCATCTGTTCTGGGGACAGCAATGTCGACACTGCTGCTACCTTCACTAGATTATTTTGAACTAGTTTAAAACAAGGACGTAGATTGGTCCCAGGTGCTGCCTGTTTCTGCTCTCCACATCTCTTGAACCCTGAGAATGTAATGCACAGCATCTTCCTCGTCCCCCATTGTGCAGTGCATTATTAATTGTAAGTCTGGGGTGTCTGGGAACATCTGCCGCAGTGCATCCCATACTCAGGCTTTAATCTTATTGAATGATGCCGCATCAAGGGCATCATTTTTCAGTGTTACTCCAGGGTACCCCACTTTAATCCTCACTGTCTTTGCCTTACCTCCCACTGCAGCTACAAGCAAGCTCTTAATGTCCCCTATGGCTAGCTGCATCTCTGCAGTGTTTTTCTGAAATGCATAAATTCATTTCACTGCTCCTGCGGTAAGTTGTGGGAGGGCCTTAAGGAGACTGTTTTTGTCCATTTGCGTCCAAGGGACATAATGGGGTCGCCCTGCGCCTTTATGTATTGAGGGCATTTGCAATTTCACCTTTCCTTTCACAATCTTTACAACACTCCCCTTCTTCTTTGCCAATGCTATCCCTCCCAAAATGTTCCCTTAGTCTTCCATCCCACAGGCTTTCTACTCAAGGTGTAGTCACGAGCGCTTGCTCTGCCCCTCCCTCTGTGTCTTCTTCATTGTCATCAAAATCTCTCCAATACTCCTCATCCCCTCGCCTGGACCCCACATTCTCATAACCCAGGCTGTCTGTTTCTCCCTCCCATTCTACATGAACAGCTCTTATGGGCGCACTGTCAATTCTAAATAGGAAGTCACCCGGCTTCCATTCATCCCTGGGTGGCTGTGGGGGTGTTCCTGGGGGCAACCTCAGAACCTCTGCCACCCGTGTCATCTCACAAGCTGCCCTCATCCTTGCCAATTCTGTACGCATGGTGGCTAATGCTACCTCGAGGTCTCTTCTGCTAGCCCCTGTATGGGTGGACACCTCAGGGGGTGCAACATACGGTGGGGCAGTGTTTGAGCCTGCCACCATCATACCCCCGGTCACATATGTTGGGTTAGTTTATCCTGCTGGCCATGTGGCGAGCAGATAAATCCCCTTCTTCGTCTCCCCACTTTTCCCAGTCTCCTCTTGACTAATTTGCTTACTATTGTCAGGTGTTGCCCTATTCCCCTCAGGGACCTAAGTTTCCTCAAACATTTTCCAGAGGTCCAATATCTCCCTCCTATTCTGTAATGGTCTCCCCTTATAATAGGATATGATAGGATATTTATAACGTGCTTAATACCCAGAGGTTTCTAAGCGTGGACCCGGGGATCGAACCTGTGTTGCTCCGTGCCATCTTGCTTCCAAGGCACGCACGTTGCCGCTGAGCTATCCTTCTGAGAATTATCTTGCATTTAAGTACGTGGACATGTGGTCCACGGTGCACCTGCCAAAAGACCCCCACTCTGGCCAAGCATGGGGAATTCCTTCTCCTTTAGTCTCAGTCACCCATTGGTTGTGGCATTTCTTGATTTTCCCACAGTACAGGAGCAGGGCTTTACATATATGGTCTAGGGGTGTGTCTGTCCCTATGGCTACGTCCAGTCAGTATTGTGTGTCGGGGATGTGCTTGTACAGTTGTCCCACAATGAAACCAAAAATACGATCCGTCCAATATTACTTGAAACACATGTACTATTAATGTGTCAGTACTATCAGTCAATTCTGTCAAAATGTTCATAACAAAGAAAACAACAATTTCACTTTTTCCCCCCTCAGTTGTTTCCTTCTAGAGCATTTTCATTCACTCCCTACACGCTCCCTTGATGCGCTCACACATGGATCACACACGCCTCTACTGGACGTCCTCCGTACACATAAAAATACTGTAACAAAATAAACTAAAATTACAAGCTAAAACCACTACTCTTCCCAAGCTCTCACATTATATGGCTCTCCTATATTTCTTCTTGTATTTCTCTCTCGCGCTGATCAGGACAGTGCAACGTGGCGCCACCTTCTCACCTTACCCGGGGAGGATCCCGTATTCCTTTTTTCTTATTCTAAATATATCTAAAAAAATAAATTGGACAAATTTGGCCATAAAAACTTCCACAATCAACAAGTCAAACTATACTTTCACTTCCATTCACTGGGTGTTCCCCCGTTTCCCACTGCTCCACATCCTCATCCGAACATTGTTATCCCTTGCAGGTTATACTCACGTTTTTCAGACTTAGTTCACAGGGAATCCACAACAGGCCAGGGCCTCTCCCTGGGGCGTACCCCACTTCAACGAGCAGGTGGGAATTGTGCAAAGATGGCACACGCAAGGCCAAAGAGCGTATGTGTTTTGGGACTGGTCACCATAGGTGGGCACAGCCTTTCTGGAGAGGCCACCTGGATACCTCTGCAAGTACGGGTGCGATGGAATCACGTTGTAAGGGTCAACAAATGAAGGCAAGTTCGTTTCTAACGCACACTCCAGAATAAAGACAACCCACTAGGGAAAAAAGTCAGGAGATACAGTTGCAAGGATAACAATGTATAATTGTACAGAATACAAATATCAGCAAAGGACTGTGCTGCTCAAGAGCGCACTATTACAATCGCAAAACAGGTCTTAAAACCCCACAATGATCATAATATACACCACAAATGGGTGCCACTGATTGGAGGCACCCTGCACATGAACCTGCTCCATAAGGGATGCCAGGCGGTAATTGGTTAGTTCTTTCCCATCAGTCTGGATGCACGTGAGTCAGCTGGGCTCATTCTTGTTGTGAAGGTCGGGGCACACATTCATAAATTGTTTCTGTCTAGACTAAACATGCTAAGTATGGTTATTATTTCATTGTGGCAGCCACCTGGGGTGGCATGGGAAATGGCGCCCGGGGGAAGGGAGGATAAAATACAGTCACACTGACCTACACATTCAGGGCTTTATTGATACTGCAGTTCCCGCACTCAAGGTCTGATGTTTAATTTATCCCTCCCTGTACGTCATGTTACGAGGGATATGTTTGGGTTTCATGCTAGAAAGAAATACAGCTGTGCATGCTTAGATCGTCTACAAACACTTGATTTGTGTTGGGACAGGGGGCTGTTGCTTATCAGGGAATTCAAAGGTGTGTGGGTCGGGTCAGCCATGTGGAGCTGGCTCCGGACTGGTTGGGTGGGAGAAAGAGGCCTAATGCCAGTTTAGTGGAGATGAATGGACGTAGCACGGAGCCTAGTGTTGTCTCACACTCTTTTAGGGCGCTTTCTTTTGAAAGATTCTAAATGTTAGCAACATTGGAGGGACGAGGGAGAAGTGGACTTCCGTGATGACGGAGCTCTGCAGAGTCAGCGTGCCTTAAGGAAATTAGGCCTAGTGTGCCGGGAACGTGAACAGGGCAAGCCTGCAGTTTATCCCTTTTGGGCCTAATACAAAATGGAGTTATGTGCTATGGGTTTTCTAGTGCTGCACATCTACTTCTGGGCATTACAGTGCCTCTACATGTTGCCTGATAGTACAGATTACTCCCCCTTGTACGCTACATCACCTGGAAGTGCCTAGGGGGGTGGTATAGGCTCATTTCCATTCCAACAACCCCTTCCTTGGAAGACCCACTGACCGTCACACACATGCAACAGGCACCCAAGATTCATCCCCTGATTTGGTTACAAGTTTTATTTGAATTGAAGATGGAGGTGTTTCCCAATCAAGTAATTCAAGAGGTGCTAGTGGTAAATGCTCCAACTGCGAACTATTTATAGGAGCTAAAATGAAGTTCAATGGTTGTAGAACAGGCACATTTGTAAATAAGAGATTTTTTATATGGTTTTTAGAATTGATAAGAGATTCTCCAGCACGGTTTTTGAAAATCAGAAACAGGTCAGGCACCTTCCTATGAAACAGTTAGGTCCTGAAGAAGATGGACATCAGTTCTAATTTTGTTCTAGATGTTTTCTGTTCAAACTAGAATAAGGGAAGTTTAATATTGAATATTGAGGAGCTGTTTGCTCCTCTTACCCTTTAGTAGACAACTATAAAGAATGGTGGTGTTGCACTTTGGAAATGTATATTTCTTATGGATAGAGAGGTGTGCAATAACAAAGAATATTGTATTTCCATATTTAGTCTAAATATATTGTGGCAGTGTTTAGAGTAAAACTAGCTGTTTTGCATATTTGCACTTTCTATGCGTGGTGTTGCACAGCTGATTTATCTATGAGTATTGATGCTTTTTATGGAATGTTATTGTCCATTGTGTATGTGTTGCAGAATTGGTTTGTGTATTTTGATAAAGAATGAATAAATAAAACATGTGCATTCTTGCCTGTATGGATTGTTTGTCCCAATCAAGGCCCTTAATTGAAATATGTGAATATTATGCTTGCAAGACACCACCCTTGGTAGAATGTGCTATTGCTGCTTCCCAAGTGTATGCGAAGTAAGGGAGAATACCCACACATAATTTAGAAGGGGAATTGCACCAGTCACTGTGCATTTCTGCATTTTCAGCGAAATCACACGTGTCACTAAAACCCAGTCACTGAGATGTTCTGTTCACTCAGTGAAAAGCAAAACCACTCTTAGCAGAAGCACTGTGATGTCCTGCTACTTCTGGTGAAAAAAACAGGCCTGTCCCTGTGCATATAGTCATAGTAATGTGCTGCTGCTTAGTAAATTCAATTCTGTTTTTTTCTTCCATCAGGGAAAAAAAGAGCTGTCACTAAAACCCAGTTCCCGATTCCCCTTTCACTTAAGAAATAAAATGCATGTGACACTAAAATCCAGTCACTGTGATCTTTTTCTGTCCCCTCGAGAAACAAAGATGTTGCTTCCAAAATGTCCTTCACTCCATTTTTTTACCCTCAGAAAAAACATGCGTCTCGGCCTGAACCTTGCCACTGTGATTCTCAGTGGCAAACTAAAGCATTGTCATTATCAATATTGCTCGGCAAGTTAAAAAAGATATGTATGTCACAAACATCTTGTCACTGAAATCCTGTCTTTTTTTTTGATGATTTAGTTTGTTTGTAAACTTTTTCATCATTTTCATCGTTATCTGTAGGTGGTAAGAGGTAGTGGTTTAAATTGAGTCTCACGTGTTCTTTTGTTGAGTTCCAATATAGTGCTTAAAAATAAAAAGAGTGATTGTCTATGTATATTTGTTGTTATGTCCACTGAGCAGGGCGGCCCATCTTTCTTGAGTGTTCATTTGTTGTGCTGAGAGTAGAAAGAACGCTCCAAATTGTTTACACTAAGAAGAGAGTGATTGGCATTCCATGACCAGATGAAATATGGTTTCTGGGATTGCTTGATCCTTGCAGAATCGACAGTAGTTGTTTGTGACATTTGCAGGTAGAATGTTCAGACGTAATATTAAGAATGTTGTTCTAATGCTCTGGTCTGGGAAGATTTGAAGATATGATGGTAGCTCATGAATTTTCCTGTTATCTTTGGTGCATTGAAGATTCTGTTTGTAGACATTCTTTTTTTTAATCGTTTTTATCCAATTGTTCTGGAAAAGTTTTGTTTTTGCATATTGTGGACGAAGAGTTAGCAGTTCTTCTGTTATGTCTTCTTTTTCAATTTCCTTCCTCATTGACTGTTTCCATTTTTGTAAATACTGTGTTGTTGAAGGTATTAGCTTGGGCTTGGAGGATTTGAATAGCTTGGGTTTTTTTTGGTCGGTAAGTATTTTTCGCAAAATGTCTAGTCTTTTCCATAGTACAATGGATTCAAATGACTCGGTTGCCATTTCATATCGAATTCTTGGCATTAGATATGACTGTGGTAGGTGGAGAATTTTGCGCCAGAAGATTGATTCAAATTTCATCCAGTTTATTGTACGGGCATTCAACATTGCTTCTGTTCCATATGTTATTATCGGGATGTACTTTTGTCTGCAATAGGCAATAATGGGTCTGAAAGAAAACTGGCCGTATTTCCTGTGAAGTATACATCCTTGTCTTGCTAGGGTTTGTGCAGTTTGTTTGATTTTGTCAATCCATTGCTCCTCCAATTTTGATTGGTTTATTAGAACACCAAGATATTTGAAAATTGTAACATTTTCTATTTGTTTCCCATTGATATTGAACCTTGTTTGGTATGGTATTTTTGTGAGTGGTTTGGTTAAGGTCATTGTCTTAGTTTTTGCAATGTTGATCGTTAATTCATTTTTTTCCATGTAGCTACTCAAAGCTGTCAGGGATGCTTGTAATCCAGTGGGTGTTTTGTCCAACAAAACAATGTCTCGTCTGCATATGCCATGGCAGGAACTGGTGTAGAATTTATTTTCAGTGGATTGATTTTACTGTTTGTTTGTTTGTTTGTTTGTTTATTTATTTATATTGCGCACCAGACCCTTAGGTTACCGGGCGCAGCAACAAGTATATGCGAAGCTTACAATGTTACAATGTTATATAAATGAATTTACAATATTACGCCATATTACACAAATTACTAGAATATACAGATAAAGAGTTGCCGTATTTACATGAATGTACAGTTAAAATATACATGATTAGCAGTAATAAACATAAGGTTGATGTCGCGTCGGGTGCATTAGGTAGGACTACGCTTGTGAGTGTTCGGGTGTTAAGTCATTGTTGGCGATAATGTGTTTGATAAGGTTCCTTCTGAAATGGGGGAAGGGTTGGTCAGCTCTAAGGTTAGGTGGCAGGGCGTTCCACAGGTTAGCAGCTTTCACAGGGAAGCAAACGCCACCAATTTTGGCAAGTCTGAATCTAGGTACTGCCAAACAATTGGAGTTGGCGAGTCTCATGGGTCTATTGGAAGTTTTTCTTTTTATTTTGTCCATCAGGTAGCTAGGAGCAGCATTATTTAAGGCCTTATGGGTTAATGAGATCATTTTTAGCTGGATTTTATTCTCAGTAGAAAGCCATTTATGTTGCCGCCTAGTCGAGGAGATATGCTCCCTCTTTCTTATTCCTAATGCAGCTCTGAGAGCATTATTTTGTAGAGTTTGAAGTCTTAGGGTAGTGGCTTTATTGGCGCTACTGTATAGGGCATTACAGTAATCAAGTCGGGAAAGAATTAAGGCTCTAGCCAGGATTAGGCAGCTGGTATTGGACAGGAAGGGCTTGCCTGCTCTGATCAATTTACAGGTGTAAGCAGTGGTGGAGGCTAAGGAGTTTACCTGTTTAGTGAAGGACAAGGTAGAGTCGAGATAAAAACCAAGTGTTTTTACTTCCCTCGAGACTTTAATGACATTTCCGTCTATGCTGAAGGCTGAGTAATCTGGGCCCAATTTGTTAATATTGGCTTGTGTGCCCAGAATGATCAACTCTGTCTTATCATCATTCAGGCAAAGACCGTGAGTGGCCATCCATGCCTGAATGATGAGATACACTCTATTCACCAACTCCCCATCCTCACTGTGATCCCCAGAAAGTGGGAAGAGAATCTGTGTATCATCTGCATAGTTAGTGTAGGTGATACCGAGATTGTCCAAATCATCGAACAGAGGTTTGGTGAATATGTTGTAAAGGGTCGGAGAGACGCAGGATCCCTGAGGGACACCACAAGTAATGGGTATAGGGTCAGCTGCTGCCGAAGGGGAAAAGACTCTCATAGTTCTCTCACTCAGAAAGGATTCTATCCAACTGATGGCTTGGGTGGAGAAGTGAGCGGCAACGTCCAGGTGTTTGCAGAGGACTTTGTGGTCCACAAGATCAAACGCAGCTGAGAGATCTAGTAGGAGGAGGAGGGCTGTCTTACCCTGATCTCTCAGTTCGTCTATTTGGGCCTTTAAGTCAATCAGGGCTGTTTCCGTTCCGTGTAGTGGGCGGAAGCCAGATTGTCTAGATCCTAGTAGTTTGTGCAGTTCGAGGTAGTTTTGAATCTGTATATAGGCCACTTTGTCCAGGATCTTTAGCAGAAACGGAACTGTGGTGATTGGACGGTAATTGGTGGGGATGAGAGGATCTAAAGTTTGCTTTTTAAGCAACGGGAGCACCCAGGATTGTTTTAGGTTAGCTGGGATGATACCTGTGGAGAAAGATGCATTGACAAGTTTGGAGATAAATGGTGATAGGTCTCTGGCAGCGTCTTTTATTAGCTGTGCTGGGCAGATGTCACCTTTGCAGTTGGATGGTTTGAGGGTGAGGATGATTTTTTCAATCTCGAGTGTGGAGGTTTTGGTGAAGGAGAATTTGGTATGTTGAGGCATGTGGATCGCCTTAGGTGGTGACAGTGTAGGGAGTTTAAGCGAGTCTTTTTTAAGTTGAATTTTGTTTTGGAGGGTAGTAATTTTATTAGTTAGAGCATATTGGATGTCAGAACACCAGGTCTGATCTTTAGTGCAGGTGTCTGGTATGGCAATAGGTGACTCAAGTTCCTTTAGGATGGAGAAGAGTTCCTTCATGCTTGATTTGGAGTTGGCGATACGATCGTTGTATGAGTTTTTCTTAGCCAGACAGACTGCGTTTTTGTATTGACGGGAGATAGATATTAGGTTAGCCTTGTTCTCAGCAGTTGCACTTATTTTCCAGTTGGATTCAGATTTTCTCTTGGTGAGACGTAAAGCCTTGAGTTCGGGCGTGAACCATTTATTTAGATGGGCTTTGGGTTTACTTATACGCATTTTAAGTGGGGCAATTTTGTCCAGAGTATCAGTCATAATTTTGTTATACTCGTGAACTAAAGTGCCGGGGTCTAAATTGTCAGGCAAGGCGTTTAAGGTTGGAAGAATAGCGGGTATGACATTATCTATTGTCATATTCTTTTTGTTTCTTGTGGGGCATGAGGGTGCCATGGGGACGACTGTAGAGGATGGTTGGGAGGTTAGGAGGTCAAAGGACACTAATGAGTGGTCAGACCATGATAAAGCTGAGATAGAGGAGATGACTGTAGTACAGTTAGAGTCAGCGACCCAGTCTAATATTCTACCTTTCGTATGGGTAGGGTAGTTGACTTTTTGGGAGAACCCTAGAGAGTTAATAGCTTGGGAAATAGTCGCGGCATGCACATCTGTTTTGTCATTGAATCCCAAGTTAAAATCGCCTAATAACAACAATTGAGAGGTGGTTTTAGCATTGAGGGTTAGTAACTTGTGTAGATCCTCTTCGAAGGTCCCAAGTGGGCCTGGAGGTCTATAGATTAGGTGAATAGTTAGGGATTGATTATTGTTGATAAGGAGTTTAGCAGTGAGGGCTTCACAGGATTGTAGCGTTAGTGCAGGGGCTAGTCTTAGTGAAAGGCTTGATTTAGAGATAATGGCAATTCCGCCTCCGCGGGTGCCCTCTCGGTCTTGTCTACATATAGTGTAACCGTCAGGTATGGCTAGCATGAGTGAAGGGCCTGCTGCCTGGTGTAGCCAAGTTTCAGTTATAGCAATGAAGTCCAGGTTAATCTCAGTGATTAGATCAGCTATCTCAAGGGCATGTGCAACTAGTGACCTGGCATTGAGAAGTGCTCCTTTATAGGAATGTTCCTTAGTTTCCTCTTTGGTATGTGTAGGATTAGGAGTGTTTTTTGCGCTGGATTTTGTCTTGGGCACAGATTTTTGGGTAAGCGTTGAAGCTCGGGTGTGGTTAGAAGCGTAGCCTGTATTGCCAATTTGAAGTTTCATTTCAGATTTTGTAGGAAGGAGGAGTCGTCTAGGTGTCTCATGGAGTTTGTTAAGTCTAGCGCGTAGTTTGCTATTTCTATCGTGGGTGGAGCTAGGCTTGGAAGTGTAAACTAGTGGTTCTAACAGAGTTTGGTGTTTAGAGTCAGTGTAGGCATGAGTGTTAGTAATAATATCTGGTGATATATGTGATAGAGGTGCATGTGAGTAAAGTGGGGTTTCTGTGTAGCTGCTTAGCTTGCTAGTAGCAGGAAGTGTAGCAATAGCCATGATGCAGTAGAAGCTAAGTAGGCTGGACATTGTGCGTGACTGGTACTTAGTTTGGTGGGTGAATGGTTTACAATACAATAGTCTCTGGGCGACCATAAGGCACTACACAATATCACAATGGTCTCTGGGTGACCATAAGGCACTACACAATATCACAGTGGTCACTGGGTGACCATAAGGCACTACACAATATCACAGTGGTCACTGGGCGACCATAAGGCACTACACAATATCACAGTGGTCACTGGGCGACCATAAGGCACTACACAATATCACAGTGGTCATTGGGCGACCATAAGGCACTACACAGTATCACAGTGGTCACTGAATCTTAAATGTTCCTCGATGTCCGCGGTGAAATGGTTGTATAGTGTTGCTGCCAAAGGGCAGCCTTGCTTTAGACCATTTACTGTTGGGATTGCATTGTTGGTGGCGCCTTGTTTTGAAAATCTCACTTTTATGGTGGTTTCTGAATAGAGTAGAATGATTGGCTCGAGGATGTTAGGTGGACAGTTCCATGCTCTGAGTTTTGACCATAGTTTATGCCGTGAGATGGCATCAAAGGCCATCTTCAAGTCGATGAATGCTGCATGTATTTTCGTGTGAGAATTGATGGCTTCATGCTTTATTAGTTGGAGTAATATCAGATTAACATTGGTTCTGACATTGGCAGTGAAGCCTGTTTGCCTGATCGAAAATTTGTCGTTTTCAAGTGCCCATGTAGTTAGTTCTTTCAGTAGTACTGAGGCGAATAGCTTCCCATGCGGGTCTAGTAGGGCAATTCGACTGAAGATTTGGGGTTCATCTCTTGGACCCTGCTTATGGATTGGAACAATTATTGCTGACCTCCAGGAGTCTGGTATCAGGTTGAGTGTGTTTATCAGAGTTATGATATGGCACATGAAGTTCGCCCAGGCAGGCGGGTCTTGCTTGATGACGGCATTTGATAGTCCGTCAGGACCAGGCGCTCTAGACGTATTCAGGTTTTTGATGAGCTGCATGAAGTCTTCATATTCAGCATTTACATACCATTTCGATTAGTTTGTGAGCATTTGATCTTGAGGTTGCGTTTTTCGGGCTGCGTAGATGGTCGAGAAATGCATGATCCAAGTTTCCTGCGCAACGTTGGCTGTTAGTTTGTGCTGTTTTTGCAAGTTATCGTTGAGCAAGTTCCAGAGCTCTCTCGCATTGTGTGTCTTGTGTAGTTTCATTATGTGTTCTGCATCTGCTTGTTGGAGGATTTCTTGCTGAGATTTTCTCCAGTTAGCGTATGTATGTTTCAGATTTGTAATCTGTTTCCAGTTTTCCGCAGATGTTATTTTATTTAGGTGTCGTATTGATTGAGTTAGGCATTTTTTCTTGTCAGCTATTTCTTGGTTGTATGTATGGCGATGATCTGTATGTGGGCAGTTTTTGAATGTTTGCCGGAAGGGGAGTAGAATCCATTCATAATTGACTTTCGCAGAGTCTGTCAGAATGTCACCATGAGGTTTCTTTGGTAGGTTTGGCATGGCTGGTTGTGGGATCCTTAATCTTGATGTTCTGCCGTCGAGTTCTACAGAGGCTATTGGTGCTGGTCCTCCTTGTTGAGTTGATGAACGGGAATAGACAGTAAGTTTGTTATGGTCATTTTGTCAGTTATTAATGTTTGAGCTTTTATGACAGATTCATATAAGTTGTATGATAGAAATATGTAATCGATGATTGCATTTGATGATCCTCTGGTCCAGGTTGGCGTGTAAACTGTGGAGTTGTTCTTTGCATGGTTCAGGAGGATGAGATTGCGAGTTGTAATTTCATTTATCCATCTGCTCCCTTTTGGGCAAAGATGTGAATGAGTTTGGAGAGATCCGTTCTGATTGTATAGCTTGATATTCAGGTCCCTGCAGATTATTATTTCTGGTATGTGGTGGTTTGTCATGACCTTGTCAATTGCTAGGAACACACCATCAATTAATGCTTCCGTTGATATTGCTGCAGGATTCCAATATAGGTTTAGTATTGCAACTGTTGTGTCCTTTTTTTCCGTTTGAGTGGTTATTGGTGCACATTAGTTTTGTTAGTTGGATCCAGGGGTTGATATTTTCAGTGCTCAGAACTGTCCAGTGGGTGTTTATCTTGATTAGGTTAAGGAGCCCTGATGCTGGTCTTCCTTGTTTTTTGACGATAGCAGGATTGAGAAAGGTAAGAAAGCCATCGCAGGCTGGAGGTTCGCTAAGCCAAGGGGTTTGTAAATAGATGTAAGTTTCCTCTGGTATTCCACAAGCAGAGTGACCACGTGTATCCCAGGTTCGTTGATTGTTATGAGCGGGAGTTCATTGAGTATTCTGAGGATGCGGTTTCTGCGGATGAAGTTTCCGAGTCGTAAATTCTTCTGATCGGTCGTTCGTCTGTGCGTGGTTGTTGTGTTTGTGGTGATTTGCTCCGCTTTCTGTCAGCTTCAGGGTGATCGGTGGTGTAGTTGTTCATTTGTGATCTTGATTGGTGTTGCCAGTTGTTGTCTGTCTGACTTTACTCTATATTTCGGTTTATTACGTAGTCTTGTGGTTGTGGCAGCCCAGCATGTGAATCCAAGTTTTTGTAGCTGGGAACGTCTTGACTAGATCAGTTCCTAGTTGTTAAAGTCTGCTAGCTCGACGACAATCTTATCTAATTTTAGATCGTCTTTGAATGTTATGAATCTTTTGTTGCTATTTTGTTCAGGTGCAGTATTGCTCCAAAAAGGCGTAAAACGTTGTTTCTGTTTAGAATGAGAGGTTCCGGTCTATTGGTTTAGTTTTCAATGTGAATTTTGTAAATTTGGTTTTGTCGTAGCGGGTTGACAAATGATGGAAAATTGAAACTGTGTTCAGTAGGATCTTATGATCTTGTTGTAAGTGAATCTGATGAGATTTGGTCGTAGATTTCCTTTGTTATTTCATCCATTGTGTCATTTTCTAGGGACACATCTGAGATTTCTTCTAAAGAGAAGTCTGAGATTTCTTCTTGGTTGTCCTTTGTTGGTTGTTCATGTTCCAAAGGGTATTCGTCAATTATTATGAAGCTGGCATGGCCTGTGGGTTGGATGGGTGGCAGTATGTTATCTGATTGGTCTTCGTGGGTAGATAAATTAAGTAAATCTTCATCTATGGATGATTCAACTGGCGCTCTTCGTGGCACTTGGGACTGTGTCTGGGTTTTAGGGCTTTGTTTTCCTTGGATTTCGATGGTTGGTGATGTGAGTAGACTGAGTTTTGCATTTTATAGCTATGGGAAGATGGTCAGTTTGTTTCACGGTTCTTAGGAATGCTCTCGAACCCATTTGTTGTTTTTTGTTGTTTTTTGATTGTGTAGGTTTTGGGTCCTTTGAGTTTTTTTATTTTGCAAAAATCTAGTATGTCTCTGTGGGGTTCTTGTTTGCTTGTTTAGGTTCCATGGTATCCAGTTGTGAGATGGTGACATTTCCAGCTGTTTCTTTCAGCACATGCTGTTCATGAATCAGTGTTGCGACAGTTGGTTGTTGCAGTAAATTCGCAGGAGTACTGTTCCTTGATCAGTAGGTAGGTTGGGTTGCGGAGCCGGTTGTTGTTGGTGGTGTACTTTAAGTAACTGTAGTAGTTCTGTTGTTAGCTTGTTTTTTTCTTGGCGATCGCCTTTCGCTATTTCGGCTAGTCTTTGTTGCCAGCGATGTGATTCTTCTGATTCGGCAGTCAAGCGAGATTCAATTGACAAGGCAAAGTTCTCCATATAGATTTGTTTCGAGTGTATCAAAGCTAAGAGAGTTGCTTGGTCTTTGATGCTGTCTTTCATATTTTCATGTAGTTTGAGGAAGGGATTCATCGCTTGGGAGAGTATTGCAATTAGCATGTTTTGTAGGTCTATCATCGTGGTCGGAATTCTCGGGTTGATATTTTCCTCAGAGTGATGCTCTTTTGGGGTGGTATTGGTGTTCTTGTCTTGTAAAGTGATTGGTTTTGAGTTCTTGGTTGTAGGATCTGGGGTGTAGTAGGAGTCATCTGAATTGTAGTTGAAGAGTGTTGGAAGGGTTTGTTTCTCAATATAATCAGATTGTGGTTCTGTTTTCACAGGTAGTTTTTGACTATTGTGTGTAATACATGGAGTCGAGGTTAATTGGAGTTGATGTATTTTTGTTAGGTTACCAAATATTTCCTTTCTTATTTCAATGCTTGTCATTATTGACTCATTTTCAGTGATGTCCATTGATAATCTTGCTGCCTTAGTTTTTGTTTTGCCTGCGGCAGCGTCTAATGGTTGTGCAAGCTTGATGGAGTTGTGAGTTTGTAGCCACGCCATTTTCGCTAGTCTTGCTTTTTCTTTCTTCGTTTGTTGAGATGTCGTCCATGGTGGTTTATGTGGATTAATGTCATCTGTGGATTCAATTAGTTGGTGCGTTGGGGTGTCTTTTCCAGGGATGTAATTAATTAGGTTTTTTGTTGCCATTTTGTTGATGGTTTCTTGTGTTGCGGGGGTAGGTTTAGAAGGTACTGTGTTTCTTCGTTCACTTATCATTTGAACTTCTGGATTTGCTGTCTTGATGTTGTCGCTAGATTGATTCGAGTTATTGTTTGGAGGTTCGATGTGATCAGATGTCGTTCTAGGTTCTTGATTGCCGAGTGTAAATATTGATGTTGCGTCTTGTGTCGTGTTACACTGAGGACTGGCTTTTGCAGTTCGCTCCTTTTCGTTGAGCTGGGCGAAAATATCAATTACCTGATTGCTGGGAGATGACAGAGAAGTGTAGACGGTTGGAGGCGATGGATCTTCTTGTTGATTTGCAGTACAGGGATTGTGAATTTGTGCTTTGATTTGAGTAGGTTTTGTTTCTTCGGGGTTGAATTGGTGAATAACCTCAGCAGTTTTTTTTCTCAAATTCTGGTTGAGGGTTTTCTTGGAAAGTGGTGTCGATGTTGGGATGGTCCTCTATTCCGAGGTAGTCTTCTCGTTTGGCTTTGGAGCTCTTTGGTAGGACTTTTAGATTTCCTTTGGTATTTGGTGCTCTTTGGAATGATTGTTCCATAGTTAATTGTGACGAGTCTTGTTCGGATGAACCAGCAGTAGCAAGTTTGGTTCTTTATCTTGTTTTTGACCGTTGAATTGTTTGTTGTTTAGTGATTCTATTTGTTGACATTGTTCGTGAATTGATGTGTTTCCTGTTAGGCTCCAAGGTACAAGCCCTTTCGGTCTCTAGCAGTGCTTGAAGTTACGTTAGGATTGATATAGTCTTCAGGATCCAAGGGAGATGCCCTTTCGGTCTCCTGAGCATTAATAGAACCAAGTCTCTGATTTGACTGTAGCGTGGATTGATGTGTCTTCCTTGTTGGGATGCAAGGGACAGGCCCTTTTCGGTCTCCTATTGGTCTTAGACTTTGTGTTGAGATGGATGTGTGACGCAGGATCCAAGGGACGTGCCCTTTCGGTCTCCTGTATTTGACTGGCACAGAGCTCTATCAGAAGTGTCAGGTATTTTATTGAAGCTTCTTTGTTGGGATCCAAGGAACAAGTCCTTTCGATCTCCCAACCTGGCGGTATTCTGTTGTTTTATGCCTGTTTGCAGAAGTAGGTGAGGTGGACTAGATATTTGTGGGTTGAGGGGTGAAAAGGTGTTGGCAGGGGATTTGGGGTAAGGGTAGTACTGAAGAGGAAGTGGAGGTATAGAGGGGAACACAAAAATAAAAAATATATGACTCAAAGTAGACATTCGAACAAATTACTTCGAAGTAAAAAAAAGGAACCGTCGCTGTTATTGTCGGTGCTATCAGAAAAAAGAGCAGTGTCATTAAAAACCAGTAACATCAGTTTTCTGATTTATCAGGGATAAAACAATGTCACCAAAACCCACTCACTATGATTACGTGTCTCACTGATATGCAGCCACTGTTATTTTATGTTGCTTCAGGAGAACACATGTGTCACTCATAACCCAACACTGATGCCCAGCTCTTTCAGGAAAAACACATGCTACTAAACTCCAGTCACTGCGAATTTAACTTCACTTATGAAACACACACGTGTCACGTGGGCCTTATCACTGGGATGTCTTGTTTACATCAGGATACAAATTGTGTCACTACAACACCAGTTGTTGTGTTTCTGCTCAATAGCAGCTCTGCTCTCTATGGAAGCAAATTGCGACTATCACTAAAACCCCTAGCTAATGTGTTAATCAGAACTCGGTCTATGATTTTGTACTCCCTAAAAAAATGTGAGTGTCGAAGCTCAGTAGCTTTGATTTTCTGCACTCTCACGAAAAACAAAACGATTGTCACTAAAACCCAGTCACTGTGATTTTCTCACCACTCAGTAAAGAGATATGTGTCACTAAAATCCATTTGCTCTCATGTTATGCTCCCTTAGAAAAAAATAAACTGCGTCACTCGGAACGCAGACTGGACATTTCTCCATCAGGAAAAGTGAGTGAGTGAGTGTGAGTGTGTATGTGTGTGTATATATATATATATATATATATATATATATATATATATATATATATATATATATATATATATATATATACTCAGTAACTTTGATTTTCTGAGCCCTCTAGAACATGCATGTCACTAAAACCCAGAGACTTGAATTCCCTGTTTCTTAGAAGAAAATAACGTGTGCTCCATTCGGAAAACACTGACTGTGCTATGTTGGTGCTTCTGGAAATAAACAACACTCTCAATGTGACTTCTACTTCATGAGGGAAAACATGCGTGAAGATAAAACTCAACCACTGTAAGATTCCGATCACTCTAGAAAAAAGAATATTCCATTGTGAACCTAGTCACACCTGCAAACACATCCATGTGTCACTAAGACTCAGCCACTGTGGTCATCTCTTTGCAGAAGGACAAGCAAATCAAATATTGCTCAAATTACCTTGATCAGATCTTGTGGTAATAAACAAAACAGAGGTCTCATTCATTTTTGTGCAGTCATTTTATTGAATGAACAAGTTACTCTCTTACCTGGTAACGTTCTTTCAATGGGATGGTCCGACGACGTATTCCATATCGCTCGTTCCCTGCCTTCCCCACTACAGAATTTCTTGTGCGATTGCAGCTTACGTTTCCGCAAGGCTTTGTGTGGTCTGGCTGGCAGAAGACTGGTGCCACACGTTGTGGGAAAAAACTATAACTGAGGCTATGGGTGTCGTGCGTCCTACTTATAACATCGGATGACGCCGGCCGTCGGAGGAGGTCCTCGAAGACAGTGTATCAACGTCATCGGCGCAGAACGCAGTTGGCGAAAACTTTCCAAAGCAGCACAACTGTGGACATTACTGTCATAGATATGGAATACGTCGGAGGACCCAATCCCCTCGAAAGGAAGGTTTGACAGTTTGTTATGAAATCACAGAACTACAAGCATTTGGTAACAGCCTCTTCACCTTCAGGTAGTAACACAAAATACAACACATTGGGCCAAGTACAGAGAAGGAAATTCCTCTCCGCCACCCTGGGGTCTTGATACCCCGGGGTGGTGGTGGGGGGAGGCTGGGGGAGAGAAAGAGACAGAAACAGAGAGAGAGAGGAGAGACAGGGAGAGAGACAGAAATAGAGAGACAGAGAGAGAGAACTCAGGAGACCCCAGGACAGACTCAATCGGAAACATATTGAATCTCTTAATAGTGCTGCTATTGGCAGCATGATATGCTTGTATGCAGAAATGTATGTATGTGTTGTTTAAATGAACTAACAAAGGATATTCTTGAATAATCAGAACTTCATGTCTGCCCAGAGTGAGCTGTAATGTACATTGTGTCACTGTTCTTAATATGTGCACTACTGTGCATGTATTGCTATGCCCCACAGCTGTCTAATAATCAATAACAATGCCATCAGATCAGCAAGAGACAGAGGACTTAGTGAGAGCAGGTCTTCATGGCGCTGGTCTCCAGAAGGACCCCCTGATGTGGCCGAGTGGAGGGGTGATGCCAATCTGGGACCAGTCTCGCATCTCTGGAGTTATGGTATTGGTATAGCACCTAGAAACAAAAAATAACAGAAGGACTAAGCTAAGAGACTTGCATGAAAATACAGAAATAGCAATATGCCTATTAAACAATTGCAACATTGCACATTACTGTATAAAAAAAACCTCATGTCTTAACATTGCAAAATCATTGGCCAACGTTCACTAAGTAAGGGGGTATTAAACACCCTTTGCACTGGTGTAAATGTAATTAGTACCAGAGCAACAGTTACCTTAGGGCAAACATCATCACAAGCTCGGCGGTGCAGGTAAAAGTGGCAGCAATTTCGCCAACACCACTTTTTTTGGCAGAAATGGTATTACCGCCCTTTTCACTGCACCGTGAATTCCGAGTTTGGAGGTAAAGTGCAAGATTCACCTCTGCCTCGACTTTACCACTTTAACCCCAAAATGTGTGAATTTACTGCATGTTATTATCACTCAAGGTAATTCTGCCAAAATCCCTGAGCCGTGCTCTGGACTCCAAATACTTACACCGCTCCCTCACCTCCCATAATTCTGTGATAATGCCATGGGACCCAGTTGCGGTAATGGTAAAAAAGGTTGGTGGTAAATCGGCAGATTGACTGGCGATTAACTACCAAACTTGCAAGGTCTTTCAAGGCCTTTTTGAAGTAGGGACCAGATCTCAGACTGGGGTAACCTTTGCCCTGGTGCAAAGATGCATTTAAGGAATGTAATGTTTCACTAGGTGCTCTTGCACACTAGTGCAAAGTGTCTATCCTCGCGCACAGAGGCCCTAGTGCAGCAAGCCCTCTTCGCTACACACAAGTCTTGTGTGTCTGGAGTCTGACATGCTTTCATACATTACCTGCATGGAGTTCCACCACAGGCCAGTCTGCATATTTGGAATTGTCCTCTCTAGGTCACATTTTCTTTTAGAAAAATGGCAGTGATTACTATGGTACTTTTCAAAGAGACCTTTGTGTTATTATTGTCTTAAGAAGATCATGGTTTTATAGAGATTTCCCGTTGGAAGAAAGTCATAGCATTTCTAAAAGAGAAAAAAGACCCCCAAACAAGAATTCTCATTCACTTGCCGACTTGGAATAATTAGAATTGTTCTTTTATAATGTGCTTAATACTGAGTGGTTTCTAAGCGCGGGATAGGGATTCGAACCTGCGCCGTCTTTCTTCCACGCATTGCCCCTGAGCTATCCTTCCTCCTCAAAAGCCTTCAACGCATCAACAAACGCAGATTGAAGTCATCCACTTCCTTACATTTGCATGAAACTTTCTAAATATGCTGTTAGAAATCCCTAGAAGGTCTCACTTGTTGGCAGTCCAGGACTTGCAGAAGCAAGATCGAGATTTCCAGCTCGCATATTGATGATGACGTAGCCTCACATTCACTACTTTTTGCGTTAGAGAGAATATGGTGCAGCCTTCGCCTCACACCTCATGGCACGTAGGGCGGCTAGACCATTCCCTAGAAGCCTCCCAGTGTGGCTGGCTCCCCTGTCTGGTGAGATGCCTTATGAGACATGTGCCATGTAGGGGACTCGGCTCCATGAGGGGTATGTTCACATGAGCAAATCCAAAGCCCTGGCACTGGGGCAAAGAAAGTGTCACAAGCCCATTGCGGGCCCGGGGATGGCAGGTCAGCAGGACGGGAGGCCCCTCTTCTAATAAGGTAGGGTGACGGTGGGCAGGTATGATGGCTGACTGGCGCGAGCGTGTGCGGGTGCACGACACCGCTGCAGCCTGTAAGCAAGGGCCTACCACATAGGAGGCAATTCCTGGCATGAAACAAGGAGCTGTGAGCACGTGCCAGCCCAGCACGTGCAAAGAAATACCTAGCACGTGCGAGAAACCAAAGCCCCAGCGCATCTAGCACCAACAGGATGTGGCTCAGGGCTATAAAATCACACCCTGGACGACACCCTGTGCTTAGCGTTTCGTCTGCTACTAGCAAGAGTAGTGTTCTGCTCATCGCTCCTGTTGTCAGTATCCTTCAGCATCCCTTCAGTTGTCGTTCTGGTCTTCAGTGCTCTTCCACAGCCTTCAGTATCCTGGTTACAGAAGTTTATCTGTGGACTTTTGTTTCTTTGTCGCATCTCTGCTTTGGAATTTGGTTCTTCCTCTCACCTTCGAAGCCTGTCTCACCTGCAGTATCCGAGAACCTGGAAAAGCAAGCAACTGGTTGAGACTCTGCATCCTGCTCCTACCCTGGTCCTACCCGCCACCTCGAGAACTCAGCTGTGCCTTGAAACTAGTTCTCTTTCTTTGGCTCTCCACTTCGGTTCCTCCGTTAGCTGCTCTGCTCCTGGTTGGGGCACAGGACAAACGACAGTTCAAGGCAAGCCAACTATCGTGGGAAAAACAAACTCCTGTTCCAGCTCAACGTGTTACAAATAAACTCGCCTGTTCCCTACCGTACCCTGTGCTCTGCAGTCATCTAACCACGCGTCTTCAGTGAAGGAACTGTAGATCAATGCGCCCTAGATGCCTGCAACCATCATCGATACAAATAAGGTGAGCCACGCCCACACGCCTCAGTCAGCCACGTCCTACAGAGGGGAACAAAGGGGGGAGATTCCGCTAATATACAGTAGACTTACTCTGTGTTCATCTCCAGGTTCAACTAATACCCCCAGAACACCACGAGCTAGAAGTCCCGAAATGACACAGGCCCCTCCCGACCTCACAGTCTCTTGGAGGTTAATCCTGTTGGCCGGTGGGGGAAGGTGTGGCTGGGATAAATGTCTGGGTGAAGGTCACCAGTAAGGAAGCTACTCTGCATTACAGATCAGACCAGGCACTCTTGCAGGGCACCAGAGGTAAACATGACAAAAAGGCTAAACCCACGTCATAAGCCCTGCCTGAGTAGCATGGATCCTGGGGTGGATCAGTTGTCCACCCTTTTGGGGGAATTGTGGGTCGAGGTGCACGCAGCCCGCTCTGAGACAAAAACAATAAACAAAAACAACATATCCAGGTTACCACACCGCATTCTGTTCCTTTGGCCTTGCCAGAGTGATTCCTAGGGGACCCCTAGCGGTATGCAATGTTTATGAATCGGTGTAGGCTACACTTCTTGTGCCAACTAGGGGCCTTCCCCTCAGACCAAACCAAGGTGGCCTTTATTCTGTCCTATTTGGGGGGTCATGCGGCCAATTGGTTGGTACTCTTAGTGAATAGAGATGACCCCATCCTGCATAATTTTGGAGCCTTGCAGCAAGAACTGGACAAACTGTTTCCTTGTAAGAATCATGGGGCTGCATTGGATGGCGAACTACTGGCTCTACGGCAGGGGTCACAAGACCTGTTGGTGTATGTCACGAACTTCAGCCGACTCATGGCCGAAATGAATTGGCCAGAGGAAAAAAAAGGACCATCTTGTTCTACCGTGGCCTCAGAGGAGAACTGAAAGACGTTCTGGCGCAGGTGGTCAACCCACCTGAGCGCTGCACTGACTACATCGATTTAGTGATCCAGTTCAATGACCACCTACAAGAATGGAAAGCAGACCGAACCAAGGCGGAGGCTCGGGCAGTTTATGTGCGCCCACGTGAAGTACAAGGGCGCCCCTCAGAGAATGCCCCAGAGACCATGCAGTTGGGTAGTGCATGAGGACCCCTCCTCAAAGGAGGACAGAGAAAGACGACGGCAACAACAGCTGTGCTTGTATTGTGGCAAGGCAGGCCACTTCTTGAAAGACTGGACTAGTAAACCGGAGAAATGGGCTGTGGGAGTCACTGGGGAGGCAGCAACTGATGTAGAGAATTCAGTACAGCCATCAAAAACTGCTGGACCTGACAAGAGTAGGGATCGGCTTGTCGAGAGAAGTTAAACCAACTACGGTCTCACACCTTACTGTACCAGTCATCCTGATCAAACCAGGGCAACCTCACAAAATGCATGCGCTGGAAGCGTATATTGATTGTGGAGCCATCAGCAATTTATATTGATATGGGCGTGGCTCGTAGAATTGGCTTACAGGGGCAACCTAGACGAAGAATAGACAACATTGTTTCAGTGGATGGCTCGCTGCTGATATCGGGACCCGTATCATTGTGCACCGAAGATGTTGAGATGCTGTGTAAAGACGGCCACCGAGAGAGTATGATCTAATTACTGCTTTGCAATTCCAGCCCATACTTGGCATGCCCTGGTTAGAATGTCATAACCCTGTCATTAATTGGAAGGCCCATACCATGGTGTTCCCGTCAGAATGCTTGCACACATGTTATCCGTACCTGCCTCCAGTCCATAGAGTGCTTAAGTTGGGGCGGCGGCGTTACCTAGCACATCAGGGCAGCTACCCCCCCAGATACCAAGAATTTGAAGATGTATTCCAAAAAGAATCCACCGATACCCTTCCGCCACACAGGCCATACGATTGCCAGATTGACCTGATACCTGGTACACAGCCCCATGCAGCCGTATCTATGTGCTCACCGAAAAGGAAAATCAGCACCTGCGGGAATATCTAGACCAATACCTCGCTAATGGGTTCATCCGGCCATCCAAGTCCCCTGCATCCTCAGTGCTGTTTTTCATACCAAAGAAGGAAGGGGGACCTCTGGACGTGTATTGACTACAGAGGGCTGAACAAGATTAGAGTGAAAAACAAATACCCCCTGTCCCTGATTCCCACGCTATTGTATCAGGTTAAAGACACAAAAATATACACAAAATTAGACTTACGAGAGGCATACCACTTGGTCCGCATAAAAGAGTGGGACGAATGTAAAACGGCCTTCTGTACGAAATATGGGTTGTTCGTATACACAGTAATGCCCTTCGGCCTGTGCAACGCCCCGGCGGCCTTCCAGTTCTTCATGACGGATGTGCTACGAGAACTACTGGATGTTTGCGCCATGGTCTATATTGACGATATACTCATCTATTCCGCAACTGAAGAGGAACACGTATAACACGTGACAGCAGTCCTGAAAAAACTTCAGCAGCACCATTTGTTTGTAAAATTAGAGAAGTGTTTTTTCCACGTCACAACAGTGGATTTTCTCGGCTTTAAATTAACCCCTCATGGTATTCAGATGGATAATAGGAAGGTGGAGGAAATTCTAAACTGGCTCACTCCCACTTCAATTAATACAGTGCAGCGCTTCCTAGGTTTTGCAAATTTCTACGGACAATTTATACCTGGGTTCTCAGATATAGCTCACCCCATCACCTCACTACTGCGAAAGCGCAAACTCTTCAAATGGCCACCTAAAGCTGAAAGAGCCTTTAGACAACTCAAGACACAGTTTACCACAGCCCCCATCTTGAAGCACCCAAATCCTGAACTAAATTGTGTGGTGGAAACGGACGCCTCCGGTGTTGCAATGGCGGTAGTACTGTCCCAGAGAGATCCAATAACCACTCATCTACACCCTGTGGCATTTTGGTCAAAAAAGTTTTCGCCTGCTGAAATGAATTACTCTATAACCGACAAGAAGCTCCTGGCCATCAATGCAGCATTTAAGGAATGGCATCACTACCTGCTGGGCGCACGACATACTATCATGGTCTATATCGATCATCGAAACCTGCAGTATTTACGAACCGCACAGTCACCCCTCCAACACCGATGGGCTCAGTTCTTCTCTGAATATTACTTTGTCATTACGTTTCGCCCTGGAGTCAAGAATGGAAAAGCCAACGCCTTGTTACGCATAGGATGGAGTCTCGAAGGGAAAGATGCCTTAGCAGTCCCCGAACCGGTGTCCATCATCCCAGGAAGCAAGCTACTGGGGCTGATAAGCCCACCACTACCACCTCTAGATCAACTCCATCATGACATCCAGCAAGCCCTAACCCTGGAACAATGGTAAGAATGGGTGACTCAAGATCTGCAGCGTTTCATTGAAAATTGACTTCCGTTCTACCAGGGACGACTGTATGTTCCAGAACCCCAAATGCAAAATGAAATATTATGCAACTTCCATGACACATTGTTCATGGATCACCCTGAAATTACCAAAACCCTAGGAAATATCCGACAGCACTATTGGTGGCCCACCTGGCAAAAGGACATGTCTGCTCTCGTAGTAAGACACCCAAGACTAGATCCTCTGGATTACTCCACCCTTTTACCGATACCGCCGGTTCCGTGGCATGCTATTTCCCTGGACTTTATTACAGCGTTGCCCCCATGTAATGGATACAAGACCATTATGGTGGTGGTGGAGCTGCTAACGAAGGTGGCACATGTCATTGCTCTAAGAGGGCTACCAAATGCAGGGAACCTTGCACACACTTTCCTGAACAACATTTTACGAATACACGGTTTTCCATCAGTCATCATCACTGATAGAGGAAGCTAAGCTCTGGAAGCACTGCTGCAACAAGGCCCAAATTGATGTCAGGCTGTCTACTAGTCACCACCCACAAACGGACAAACAGAGAACTAACCCAACTCTGGAGCAGTACTTGCAATCTATGTTTCCCCAGGCTGAAGACAGTTGGGTTAACCTTCTCTGGGTGTCAGAATATGCTTACAATAATAGCATCCATAGTGCCCCCGAATTCTCACCTTTATACTTCCTCTACAGACGAAACCCAAAAACCACTGCTTTCGATCCTACTACATAACTGGACATGCCTGCAGTCACGTCATTGCATACCAATATTAAGGAAACATTACAAAAGGCCTGTGAAACGCTTCAAGAAACTAAGAACACTCAAAAGTGCTTCGCTGATAAAAAAGAAAGGAAGCCCCCGAGTATCAAGTTGGCGACAAGGTTTGGCTTTCCACCAAGTATATTCGACTAAAAGGCCCAAAAAGGTTCCACCCTAAATATATCGGCCCCTACTCTGTGCTCGACATTATTAACCCTGCAGCACTAAAACTTGATCTCCCACCAACTAAAAATGTACCCAGTTTTTCATGTATCCCTGCTCAAACCAGTATACCCCAGAACACAGAATTCCTTAAGTAATCCTCCACCAATAGAGGTCCAAACGAGGGAAAAAGAGTATGAGGTAAAAGAAATTCTTGACTCTAAAATCAGTAGGCAGCATTTATACTATCTGGTAGGTTGGAAAGTGTACAGTAATCAGGACAGAATATGGGAACCTGTGGAAAAAATTCATGCCCCCGGTTGGTTGCTCGATTCCACCATAACCACCCCCACAAACCAGGACCGGGAGGGGCTCTCCTTGGGGGGGTCTTGGAGGGGAGTGCTGTCACGATCCCATTGTGGGCCCAGCGGTGGCAGGCCAATAGGAAGGGAGACCCTCTTCTAATAAGGTAGAGAGACGGTGGGCAGGTATGATGGCTGGCTGACGCAAGCGTGTGGGGAGTGTAACACCGCTGCAGCCTGTAAGCAATGGCCTACCACAGAGTAGACAACGCCCGGCACGAGCCAAGGAGCTGTGAGCATGTGCGAGCCCAGCAGGTGCAAAGAAACAGCTAGCACGTGTGAGAAACCAACGCCCCTGCACATCTATCCTCGACACGATGTGGCACAGGTCTATAGAATCGTGCCCTGGATAGCACCCTGTGCTTAGCGTTTTGTCTGCTCCTAGCAAGAGTAGTGTTCCGCTTACCGCTTCTGTTGTCAGTATCCTCCAGCATCTCTATGCTTACCATTTTGGCTTGCAGCATCCTTCAGCATCCCTTCGGTTGCCGTTCTGGTCTTCAGCGCTCTTCCGCAGCCTTCAGTATCCCTGTTACAGCAGCTCATCTGTGGCCATTTGATTCTTCGTCGCATCTCTGCTTTGGACTTTGGTTCTTCCTCTAACCTTCGAAGCCTGTCTTGCCTGCAGTATCAGAGAACCTGGAAAAGCAAGAAACTGGGTGAGACTCTGCATCCTGCTCCTACTCTTGCCCTACCGGCCTCCTGAGAACTCACCTGTGCCTTGAAATGAGTGCTCCTTCTCTCCACTTTGGCTCCTCCGTTAGTTGCTTTGCTCCTGGTTGGGGCACAGGACAAAAGACAGTTAAAGATAAGCCAACAATCATGGGAAAAACAAACTCCTGTTCCAGCTCATCATGTTACAAATAGATTTACCTGTTCGCCACCGTATCCTGTGCTCTGCAGTCGCCTGACCACGCGTCTTCAGTGAAGGAACTGGAGATCGATACGCCCTAGACGCCTGGAACCATCATCACTACAAATAAGGTGAGCCATGACCACACTCCAGTCAGCCATGTCCTGGGGAGGGGAAGAAGGGGAGATGATTCTGCTAATATACAGTAGACTTACCCTGTGTTCATCTCCAGGTTCATCTAATACCCCCAGAACCAACGTCACGGTCCCTTGAAGGTTAATCCCCAGTCGGCCGGTGGGGGAAGATGTGGCTGGGATAAATGTCCAGGCGAAGGTCACCATTAAGGGGGCTACTCTTCATTACAATCGGACCAGGCACTCCTGCAGGGCACCAGAGGTAAACATGACAGAAAGCGCCCAAAGCCAACGTTCATCCTTAAAACTAGCTCCTAGAACATGGGTCTGCAACCTCTGGGTCTCCAGATGATGTGGACTAAATCTTACATGCTCCCTTACCATTAACTGTGCTGGCTAGGACCGATGGGAGTTGTAGTAAAAAACATATGGAGAGCCAAACTGTTGCAGACTGACCTAGAACGTGTAGTGACATAGGTTACCTGGAGGAGAGTGTGGACTGTGTGTATAATATTGCACAAGCATGAGTGAAGGTGTGTTAAGCCTCATTTTCTCGATGGGAGGGGTAACAGATTTACTCCGAGTGGTTACCCCTTTGTGGTAAGACTGGTGATTTTTTAAGGAAATTTGGAGGATTCACCCTCAACTTTTTTCCCACTTAACTCAAAACTAGGATTTTCTGTGTGCAGGAAACTGGCAGTAAAGTGGCCATAGTTCTGTTACTATCATTTTACCAACATTATTTCCTACGCGGCTAAGCTCATGATGAGACCTAGGGTTCCGAAATCCCAAGGTTATTCCCCCGCCATGCCATACGAATTACCACCATTTTTACCCACACCGCCAAACTCGTGATGAGGCCCAATGTGTCATGAAGCTTGCCAGTCTTTACGCTCTACGTTCAACATTCTACAAAGCAGACACACCCCCGCGGCTCTGCGCGTCTCAACACTACCGCTCGGAGCTGTCTGACGTGTGTTGCAGAAGTTCACCCGGAACTTCCTTCCTAGTCCTGTTTTCCCCGATTCCTTGAATCTACTTCCTCCTTTTCCTTTCCTCGAACCTACCTTACGATTCTTCCGGGATCCTCACCTGCGCTCGAGTCACGGCGTCTCCTTCCTGGTTCCTGGTACTGGACAGCCGACCGCCTCCTGAAATAGGACCGCTATCCCCACGCTGGAACCAGACGACCAGCAAATGAGTCTCTACAAAACCCGGACCGTGCGAAAGAAATCATCGAAGGAGGTCGCAAGCAAGGAAAGACAGGTGAGAAGGGGAGAGACTTGCGACAGATTGAGATGCCTAAAAAAATGATACGAATACAGAGATGGAAGCCGCGGTTCAAAACCTCATGCAAGGTATGCAGGAATTAACGACTGAAGTCCAGAACTTTAAGGCAGAGAACGCTGCTTTAAAGCAGCTAGTCTTGTCTCGTGACTCTACTAAAGAAAGTGTCTTATTGGGAGGAGTGGTGGACAAATATGATGGCTCTTCAAAGAACCTTTGTGCCTTCCTTGACTCATGTTTGGTGCATTTCACCTTTAAGCCCTAATACTTTTCCACCCCAAGAGCCAAGGTGGGGTTTATGATCTCACACCTCACCGGTAACGCCTTAACCTGGGCAACCCCCCTAGTCAATTCGGGCGACACCCTCCTAGATGATTATGATGGTTTTGTGGAAGCCCTAAAAGCCATGTTTGATCGCCCAGAACTTGTTTACAGCGCTCAGGAATGACTACTCGAATTTCAGCAAGGATCCCAGGATATGCTTACCTATGTGACCCGCTTTAAACAACTTGTAAAAGAGGCTGATTGGTCCCAAGAAGCCAGCTTCACCCTCTTTCGAAGAGGCCTAAATGAAGAAATAAAGGACAAGCTAGACAGGGTAGCTCGCCCAAGCTCCTTCCAGGCCCTCATGGACTTCTCCCTACAAATTGACTTTCGTATCCATTAAGGAAAGGCAGAGAAAAAGAAGTCTAAGTCAACATCTCAAATGGCTGCCACAGACCATTCATACAGACCAGAGCCCGCAGCTTCTCCTACCCCGGAACCTGAACTGATGCAACTGGGGGCCACAATAAAGGATGTGCTGGATTCACACTGGACTGTGCATGTACTGCGCCTCTCATAAACACCTTGTGAGAGAGTGCCCTATCGCTCCACCACGGCGTTCGGGAAACGTCAGCTCCCGATCCTAGAGGGGGCACAGTTTCGGGAGAAAGGTGTCTGCTCCTCATCAATTCCTTCCTTGAACTCTCCTGGACAAAACAATCTTGTGATTCTACAGGCATTCCTATCACCTTCTAAGAAAGAATCCTACCCCATCTTGGCACTAGTTGATTGCGGAGCTATGGGCATATTCATCGATCATGATTGGGTCACTTGTCACAACATCCCCCACGAAACACGAGAGACTAAGCAACCTGTTGAAGCTATTGATGGGAGACCCTTATCTTCAGGACCCATAACCCTTCAAACCAAAGAGATTCTTCTTTCTATAAATCACCATCAAGAAAGGATTAAATTTGATATCATAAGATCTGTTCACTATCCTATGGTTCTAAGCATGCCCTGGTTACAGAAGCATAACCCCTGTATCAACTGGGCAGCAGGCTCCTTATTTCTTGGTTCAGAACATTGTATATCCCACTGTTTGTCCCCAATCACTTTACCAAGTTTCTCTGAAGACTCTCAAGAAACTCAGCAAATTCCAGTCACCGTCTCTAACATTATCCGGATTCCCAGGGCCTACCAGGCATACACAGATGTATTCTCAACAGCAATTGTTCAAGTTCTGCCACCCCATAGACCAGAGGATTGTGTCATTGACACTGAACCTTCAGCCGTGATCCCTTTCGGAAGAATGTTTATTTTGTCAGAACCAGAAAAAAGGGCCCTCCCGGAATGCCTGGACACCAACTTGGAAAATGGAACAATTCGACCATCCAAGTCTCCAGTGGGCGCTTCCCTTTTCTTCGTTCCTGAGAAGGATTTCAAGGATCTCAGGCCGTGTTTGGATTACCGTGGGCTTAACCAATGCACTCAAAGATTGTTACCCATTGCCTCTCATCTCGGATATCCTGGAAGCAGTGAGAGGTGCAGTCATCTTCACAAAACTTGATCTCAAGGGTGACTACCATCTTATTTGTATAAAAGAAGGTGATAAATGGAAAACAGTCTTTATAACACCCTTCGGCCATTTTGAATACTTGGTCATGCCTTTTGGACTTGCTAATGCCCCTGCAATTTTCCAACGTTTAATGGATCGGGTCTTTTCTGATATGTTGTCATTGTTTACTTAGACGACATACTGATCTACTCCAAGGACCATCTGAAACACGAAGAGCATGTAAGGGCAGTCTTACAATGTTTACGAGAACACAAGCTCCTGGCCAAGCCAGAGAAATGTCTTTTCCATGTATCAACTGTTCACTATCTCGGATTCATTCTTAGCCCAAAGGGGATAGGGATGGATTCTTCCAAGGTTGACTCCAGTCTATCTTGGCCTGTTCCAACCAATGTAAAACAAATCCAATCCTTCCCGGGGCTTGCTTATTTCTATAGGAAATGTATACCTGTGTTCTCCGAGATTGTGCATCCCATTGTCACACTATTAAAGAAAGATACTCCCTTTCAGTGGACCTCAGCCAAGATTTGGCATATCAACGGTTGAAGTCGGAGTTCACACAAGCTCCCATCCCAGCTCAACCTGACACTGACAACCTTTTCTTGTTGAAACTGATGCCTCCAACTACGCCATCGGGGCAGTCCTGAAACAAGAACTTGGCGACCCCATCGCCTATCTCTCCCGCACCTTGACTCCCAGTGAAACTCATTATTCCGACCTGGAGAAGGAATTGTTAGCCATTCCTCAAGCCTTCACTGAATGGCGTCTTCTCCTTCTGGGATTCGAACACCCGGTACAAGTCCGCACGGACCATCGGAATCTCAAGTCCTACAATTTGTGGAATGTCGAAACAGTCGCCAAGCCCGTTAGGCCTTCTTTTTTGCCCAATACCAATTTTAAATCCATCGTTTTCCAGGAACACATAACATTATTGCTGATGCCTTATCCAGACATCCTGATTACGAAACCCTTGAGGACCGGACATTTCCTAAAATGTTTCCCAACTCAATATTTGTTGCTCAAGCATTCACTCTCCTGAAGGATATTCAAGCCCAAACTCAGTCCTCTGAACCCTGGAAGGAGTTTAACAAGAGCAATCGGTGGAATCTCAAATCAAAAGACGGATATCTCTTCAAGGACAATTGACTGGTCATCCCTACTCCTGGACTAAGACAAAAGATCACAAGCCTATGCCATGATACTCTTCATTCAGGACACCGTGGCATAGCCAACACCCTCCATCTTATAAAAAGACAGTTTTGGTGGCCAAGGATGAAGAATGACATCAAGATCCATGTCCAGACTTGTGCAGTTTGTAATCAGAACAACCATGACAATACAAGACCAGCAGGTGTCCTACACCAACCAGCACTGCCAACCAGACCCTGGGAACTCATTGCCACAGACTTTATTGTAGAACTACCTTCTTCCAGAGGCTACACGACTATAATGGTTACCATTGCTTTGTTCACACATATGGCTCATTTTACGCCTCTATACAAACTAATATCCTCATCTGAACTCGCTGGGATTTTTCTAGAACACATATTCTGGCTTCATGGATTACCTTCCAAAATCATTTCCAACAGAGGACCCCAGTATATATCCCAGTTCTGGAAACAGCTATGACGTATATTGGGAATTCAACGTGCATTGTCTTCGGGTTATCACCCAAAGACCAATGGTGATACTGAACGAGTAAACCAAACCTTGGAACAGTATCTTTGTTGTTTCGCCACCAAATTCCACGATGATTGGTCACTCTTAATACCTGTGGTCGAGTTTGCATACAACAATTCTGATAATTCTGCTATCAAGACCAGTCCTTTCTTCTGTAGTCAAGGATTCAGTCCTACAACCTGTTCTCCCACATGCTACCCCAGTTCCGGCGGTTGATTCCTGGATTGAAACACTTATCAATATACACAAAGAAGCAAAGCAACACCTAGAAAAGGCCCGAAGAGACATGAAACAATATGCAGACTCCAAAAGAAGGCCTGGGCCTTCCTATTAAATTGGCGATAAGGTCTGGTTATCCTCAAAACTCCTTCCTCGGCACTTACGACCAAATAAATTGGCTCCCAGGTATTACAGACCCTTTTCCATAAAGGAAATTGTTAATCCAGTGGCCTTTCGACTTCGACTACCAGAGTCATGGATAAGGATTCATCCAGTCTTCCACACTTCTTTGTTAAAACCATACGTTCAGCCCTCTCGAACTGCTCCAAGATCCACCCCAGTGATTATCAATGACCAACTCGAATATGAGGTCTCCAGTATTTGTGACTCGAGGTACCGACGTGGTCAACTACAGTATTTGGTCAAGTGGAAAAGATATCCTCCCAGTGAGCGCACCTGGGAACCCGTGTCAAACATGAATGTCCCCTGGCTGATACGAAGATACCATCTCATCCATCCAGGCAAACCCGGAGGAGCTGGGTTTCGGAGGAGGCATACTGTCATGAACCGCCGCCTGCGACCATTCTGGACTTCATGGTCCCTGACCCATAGAGGACTGAATTCTGTGATCCTTCCAACATGGCCGTTTGGTGCGGAACGCAGCTTGCCAGTCTTTACGCTCTACGTTCAACATTCTACAAAGCAGACACACCCCTGCGGCTCTTCGCGGCTCAACGCTACCGCTCAGAGCTGTCTGACGTGTGTTGCAGAAGTTCACCCGGAACTTCCTTCCTAGTCCTGTTGTCCCTGATTCCTTGAATCTACTTCCTCCTTTTCCTTTCCTCGAACCTACCTTACAATTCTTCCGGGATCCTCGCCTGCGCTCGAGTCACAGCGTTCCGTGCCTCTGAGCTTGGACTTAGTCTCCTTCCTGGTTCCTGGTACTGGACATCCGACCGCCTCCTGGAGTAGGACCGCTATCCCCACGCTGGAACCAGACGACCAGCACACGAGTTTCTACAAAACCTGAACCGTGCGAAAGAAATCATCAAAGGAGGTTGCAAGCAAGGAAAGACAGGTGAGAAGGGGAGAGACTTGTGAGACAATGTTCCATAATTCCAAGGTTATTCCCTCTCCATGCCAAATAAATTACCACCAAGTTTACCCACACCACCAAACTCATGGTAAGACAGAGGGTTCCGAAATCCCAAGGTTATTCCCTCTACATGCCTAACAAATGACCACCATGTTTACCCTCACCGCCAAACTCACGATGAGACCCAGGGTTCCGAAATCCCAAGGTTATTCCCTCCCCATGCCAAACGAATTACCACCATGTTTACCCACACCGCCAAACTCATGATGGGACCCAGGGTTCAGTAAAACCAATGTTATTACCTCTCCATGCCAAACGAATTACTACCATTTTTACCCACACCACCATACTCGTGAGGAGGCATATGTTTTTTTTATCCCACAGTTATTACTCCCCATGCCAATCGAATTACCACCATTTTTACCCACACCACCAAACTCATGAGGAGGCATAGGTTTCCTTAATCCCAAAGTTATTCCTCATCATGCCAAACAAATTACCACAATTTTTACCAAAGCTCCTTAATCCCAAGGTAATTCCTCTCCATGCCAACCGAATTACAACCATTTTTACCCACACCGCCGAACTTGCAAGGAGGACCAGGGTTTCTTAATCCCAAAGTTATTCCTCCCCTTGCCAAATGAAGTACCACCATTTTTACCCACACTGCCAAACTCGCAAGGAGGCCCAGTGTTCCTTTATCCCAAGGTTATTCCTTCCCACACCAAACATTTACTGAAAGATACCGTATCACTCAACTAATGGGCATTCATTGAGACATGGCCAGAATGAAGCAATCAATGAGTAGGTGTGGTCAAGGAATGGTTGTAGGTAGGCACCTTTGCCCTGTTTCTAATACTGGGCAACTCCAGTACTCTTCATTACAGATCGGACCAGGCACTCCTGCAGGGCACCAGAGGTAAACATGACAGAAAGCACCCAAAGCCAACGTTCATTCTTAAGACTAATAATGCAGTTGAGGTTAATCATTTTATTATTATTATTAGGGTATTTATTGAGCGCAGACCAATCTTCAGGAAGCAACAGCGCGCTTTACAATCATTAGGCAAAGAACAAGGTTAGGGAGCAGAGAATCAAGGGGTGGGGATCTAACAGCAGGGGAGGCAGGGCAATTGTCAGCAATGGGGTCTACATGTGACCAGGGGAGTAAGCAGTGGGGATCAGATCACTCAGTCTCAGATATGTTGGGGAATGCAGGGTGTGTGGTCCTGGGTGCTAGGGAAGAGGCATTCCTTGAAGAGGAGGGTCTTGAGCTCCTTCCTAATACTGCAGAACAGAGGGGGCAAGTCGGATGTTGAAGGGGAGGAGGTTCTAGAGTCTTCGCACGTAAACAGGGAAGCCTTGCCTTGTGGTTCTTTCCTTCCTGCATCAGAGTTGAGGGTAGGGGTGATCTGGCCGAATTTGCTGAGTCCTTTGATGGGTCATGCTGCAGTATGCAGGACACATCTCAGGGGAGCTAGGGTAGTCACTGGATGCCCTTCCAAGAGGGCATTGCCATTAACCAGGTGGAAGAAGACCAAGACTTCGACAGTAATGACCCTGCCTTCTAGGAAGGAAGTGATCCATTTTGTTGTTTTCTACGAGACGTACGCCTGGGAGTTGAGGTGGTGACACAGGTTTTTATGGTCTACCATGTCAAAGGCGGCTGACAGGTCCAGAAGGAGGAGCAGGGCTGGCTTATCACTATCCCTGAAGTAATCATTCTGGTTTTTCAAGTCCATCAGCGTGGATTCGGTGCGGAATCTGGATAAGCAAAGAGCCAGTATGTAGTGGGTTTCCAGGAATTGTTGAACCTGTAGATAGGCGGCTCTATCTAGCATTTTCACTAGGAACAGGACTGTTGTTATGGGCCTATAGTTGTTGGGGGCCATGGGGTCCAGTGAGGGTGTTTCTTTAGGAGAGGAAGTACCCAGGCTTCCTTGAGGCTGGCGGGTACCATGCCTGTGCTGAAAGAGGCATTTATAAAGGCGGTGAAGAAAGGTAAAAGGACTTCTGAGCAGTCCTTGATGATCGTGACGGGATAGACATCCCCTTTGCATATAGAGCGTTTTATGTTTTTCATGATAGAGAACACTTCTGATTCCTTGATCTCCTTGAAATGGAGCCGTGGGACATCAGAGATCGTAGGGTTAGTGGCAGCAGCTGAGATTGTGTCATGCAGGGCGAGATCAGTCTGCTTTGATTAGAGAGAATTTTATCGTTCAGCATTTCTATTTTGTCCAGCAGTGCCGTTTGGATGCTGGAGCACCAGGCTTCATCTTTAGTAAACGATTGAGGGGGCAGATGGGGGCTACAGTTCTTTAAAGATGGAGAAGATCTCCCTAGCATCAGATTTTGCACTGGAAATTCTCAGGTTGAAGGAGGAAGCTTTGGCCACGACAATCGCCCGTTTGTAGGTGTTGGATGTCTCAGTGAATTTGAGTCTCGATGTGTCGAGAGTTTCTTTTGCCAGGTAGAGTGGGCCAACCGTTTTTTGTTCCTGAGTTTGAGCAGGTATGAGGTGAACCAGGCGTTGGCCTGTCTGACAGCTTTGGCTTTGCGGGCCTGAGCGGGGCAATGGCGTCAACTGCCTGACAAGTGCTGAGGTGTAAAGATCAGCAAGGATGTTTGGATCTTCGGAGAGGGGGGGTTTGAGTTTAGGGATGTCCAGGAAGGGCAGTAAGCGCCCTTTCGTCAGCTTGCGTGAGCTGTGAGCTAGTGCCGTTGCAACGATGTTGTTGAGGACTTACATTTTTTGGGGTCGGGGATGGAGAAGTGCATTACGTGATGGTCAGACCAGAGGCAAGTGTTGGAGTTGATTAATGTTAAGCAATTGACGTCCACATTACAGTCCAAAATGCAGCTTTGGAGTGTGTGGGATTATTAATGCAGAGCTTGAAGTCTAGAGTTTCAAGGGCTGTTGAGAGTGATAGGTTGAGGGTTCTCGGGATCATTGAGTCCCAGATTTAGGTCACCCAGAATGTTGCGGAAATCCTTGTGGAAGTTGAGCATAGGGCCGGGAGGGCGATGGCCAATGTGGAGAGTGATGGTGCAGGTGGCTGGTGTGGTCAGCTTAAGAGACAGGATGTCACTGTTCTCTTTCAGAAAGGTGTTGACCTGCCTAATAAGTAAGGGCTCTTTGGCCACGAGGGCCCGAAAAAATCCCCTTTTCTGGCCTTGGGACAGTCTTTTTGTTAGATTGTGTAGTCAGTGAGGAGGGCTAGCGAGAGGGCAGTGCCAAAGGCGCCACTAAGCCAGCTTTCGGAGATGGCTAAGGCATGGAGGTTGTGTGAGTTAAGTAGGTCATTGATGTCCAGGGCATGTGCTAGGAGAGAGCGGGCATTGATGAGGGTGCAATTCAAGGGTGAGGGGGGCTGGTCCTTTTTCCTAAGCCTGGTTGGGGGAATGGAGGTAGGAGAGTCCAAGTGGGTATGGTTGATCTGAAAAGTGACTTTGTGTGGGTTAGAGGAGGCAGGGGCAGTTTTTGAGGGAGCCAGGGCTGAACAGGGACCAGGATGCAGTTTGTGCACAATGTGTACTGTTGGGAACAGTACTGGTAATGTTGCAAATAGCAGGCCTAGAAACTTGGGCAGAATTGGCACTCGGTGCAGCATGGGCAGAATTGCAACTAGCAGGCTTAGAAAGATTGGCAACATAGGCACACATGGGAGCATTGCAAATAGCAGGCCTAGAAACATTGGCAGAATTGGCACTCATGCCAGCATGGGCACCACTGCAAATAGCAGGCCTAGAAACATTGGCAGAATTGTTATTCATGCCAGCATTGCAAATAGCAGGCCTAGAAACATAGGCAGAATTGGCACTCATGCCAGCATGGGCACCACTGCAAATAGCAGGCCTAGAAACATTGGCAGAATTGGCACTCGGTGCAGCATGGGCAGAATTGCAACTAGCAGGCTTAGAAAGATTGGCAACATAGGCACACATGGGAGCATTGCAAATAGCAGGCCTAGAAACATTGGCAGAATTGGCACTCATGCCAGCATGGGCACCACTGCAAATAGCAGGCCTAGAAACATTGGCAGAATTGGCACTCATGCCAGCATGGGCACCACTGCAAATAGCAGGCCTAGAAACATTGGCAGAATTGTTATTCATGCCAGCATTGCAAATAGCAGGCCTAGAAACATAGGCAGAATTGGCACTCATGCCAGCATGGGCATCACTGCAAATAGCAGGCCTAGAAACACTGGCAGAATAGTTATTCATGCCAGCATTGCAAATAGCAGGCCTAGAAACACTGGCAGAATTGGCACTAATGGCTGCATTGCAAATAGCAGGCCTAGAAACACTGGCAGAATTGGCACTCATGGAAGCATTTTTTTCACAACAGAGATATTTTTTCTAGGAGCATATGCAGCGGGATTATCATAGGTGATAGTATTTTTCGCAATGAAGGTCTCAAATTTAGTATCATAAGCAGCAGAATTAGCACAGATGGGGGCATAGCTTGTGTTTGCAAACACTGACTTAGAAACAGATTTTGCACAGTTGGTGAATATAGAGGCATTTGACAAAAAAGTGGCATTCCTGGCAGAAAAGGCACAGATGGGGGCATGTTTTGCAATTATACTGGCAGGCATTGACGTATTTAAATGGGAGTTCACATTGCTAGGGGCATTTTGAGCAGCAGTAATTTGAGGCGTAGCAGCAATATTTGTACGGCTAGTCAAAGAGTGATGGGTAAAGCATTGTTTATTAATTATAAGGTTAGACATATGCAAAGGTACATTTTTTGCATGGATAATGTACTTTGTAGCCACCGGCCGGAGGCGGGGACTGCATGGTTTTCTAGGCCTTAGGCTTGGGGTGCGCACTCCAAGCATGTGATTTCTATCCGTGGTGGTTTGTGGGATAGACTGGCGCTGCAGAGGCTTGGTGCGAGCTCTCAGGGCGTTGTTGCAAAGTTTCCGTGGTTGAGTGGTGAGGGCCTCGATGTTGGAGCGCTTACCTGCAGGTGATCCGTATAGGTGAAGATTATGCTGGCAGGGGGCCGACAGCCATAGCTGAGGAGGGGCTTTTTTGATGGAGACAACAAGGTTCTGGACGAATGACAAGGAGCTCGGAAAAAGTTATCGACGTACCCAGATTTTTGGCTGCTGCTGGTGCAGAGGGTATATAAGGATTGTTTGGGCTGAAGGACAGGCGAGCGGCACGTGGTGTGGTGCAGATTTTTCAGCATTTCTGGCTACGGGTGGGTAGAAATCGTGGGTGGGATGAAGCGGAAGGGAGCGGGTGTAGCGATGTGCTCAGGATAAGTCAGATTAGTGATCCAGGGAGAAGTCTATGATATGTGCCCAGAACGACTGCAAAGATGGCATCCAGCCTTCAGCTTGATATGATATGGCATTTATAACGCGCCTACACACACGTGTTTCAAGGCGCAACAAGGCAAGGGAGAGAAGACAAAGACAGCGATCTTAATAGGCCAGGTGACAGTGAGATCACGCAAGTGCGGGGGGGTAAGGAAATGTGCGGGGGAGGCAGTGCAATACATAGGAACAGTAAAGAATAAATACAATAAATAAAAACAATAGGTAAAAGTGAAGCCCTGGCAAGTGCAGGGGTAAGTGCAGACATAAAGTGTCAAGAGCTGGGGGGACTGTTAGGGATACAGAAACAGCCCCCAAGTGCAAGTGTTGCCAGGTGTGCAGCTGGCGGGAGATGCGACCTGGTTACGAGATCAGGGGGTAGCCAGGTGACCAGTGCAGCTTCAGTCAGGAGTCCAGCAGGGGAGAGGAGGAGGGAAAGCAGAAGCAAAGAGGAAGGCCTTGAGATGCTTCCGGAACCGGAGATGGCTCTCCAAGTTTTAGGGATGCAGGGAAGCTGTTTCAGAGGGAAGCACAAGCTGAAAAAAGATCCACCACCAATTTGTTGCTTGGAGAAGCAAATGACCCGGAGGAATTTGGAGGAGGATGAGCGAAGAGCTCCAGAAAGAAGATATTTAGGAAGAGAGAGTCGGAGGTATTGAGACCCCAGAAGGCCTTGTGAACAATGCAGGTGGTTTTTAACTGGGAGCCAGTGGAGAGATTTCAGTCCTGGAGAGACACGATCCCAGTGCTTGAGGCCAAGGACAAATCTCACAGTCCTGTTCTGAATAAGTTGCAGAGGGCAGCGGAGGCGTGACTAGCAGGGCCATGGAGTAAGTCGCAAGACCCTTGTGCTCCTGTGATCCGACATCGATCCTGGCCAGAAACTGATGTGATACTGACAAAAACTACTTTGCCCTGAAGTTGTGAGTGTGGGAGTGTGTGCAAGGAGCGGAGACCGACTAAATACGTACCCCTTGGAGAGAGCAAAGCAAGTTTGGAAACGGGCAGCCAGTACGTCTGTATAATGAAGATGGCGCAGCTGCAGCAGCGAATGGAACTTTAGGCTGTGACTAGATCCGGTGGAATAGCCTGCAGCACGGGATATGCAAATCGTAGTAGCCCAAATACACATAAGTGCAAGACTGTGGCCGGCAACACTGACGCTTGCAACTTCGAGCCGAAGGAAAAGAGAGCGATACATTGTACCGAACACTGGTACATATGTGCACACTGAATCGGGCGGTCTGCAGAGGATAGCGGAGGTGTGTGCGTACGTGGGCTGAAGCGGTTACATGAGCGAGGGCCCGTATGACAAAGCAACAAAGTCAAGGAAGCCTGTAACGGCACAGTACGGGTGCCAGCAGACAGCCCACCGAAGGACGTGCAGTGGAAGCAAGAAGGCGCCTGGACCATGATGAGAACAAAAGATCCAGCGTTATACCGTGCCGCGCTCGAGATCAGATGCAGCGGAACTTTATAATCACAAGATTAAGACTGGCAATGTACAGGCCGCACAATAACAACGGACTGAACAGTGAGGCGTTGATGCATTGTGTGAGTGGGCACACCCAAACAAATCGAGTAACGCGACCTGCCGAAGGAGGAGGGCGGCCACGGGGGCGCAGGCAGGGGAGGTGAGATGAGTTTGGGCTCGTATAAAACAAATAGCCCAATGCAAATGATGATGATCTCTTGGACCTCGAATAAATATGAGTATTGATGTCCCAAACAACTAACAAAAGAAGAAGACTGGAAATGCAGAGGAGGCAGACGTGTTACAATAAGCAGCCCTGAGGCCCATGAAGCATGGGGAGGACTGTGCCTGACCATTGTGCACAAGGGGCAAGGGAGCTCACACGGAGTTGCTTCTGTAGATAAATAAGGTGCACCACTCGCGAACTCTGGGACTGTGACCTGTAGATAAATTGCCGCCACTCCACACAGCGGACCTGACATAGTGGGCTAGATACATTGCACCTTACAAAGAGCACAATGTTGTGAGGGGAGGCGCAGACTGTGATGTAAAAGGCGGATATGTTAAGTGGAGGACACGTGTCACAGAGGAGAAACTAAATACACAAGGCAACAAGACAAGCAGGGGCCACACAGCCAGCCAAGCCCACATGGTCACTGGTGGACTAACAAACGGGTGGCAGGTGAGTGACACACGAAACAAAGAAGGGGATAAAGGGCCGGAAGAGGAACCGAGTACCTCATGGTAAAAAGCATTCATTAACTATTAAGCACATGAAGCCACATCCGGGGCACGCATATGGGTCATAGGCATCCGACACGTGAAGGAGACGTCACGTGGAGCGGAATATAACGCACACGCTTACATTACCCCAGAACTCGAGTTAACAGATGTGGAGAGGTCGCTGCCAAACCTATGAACACAGTGCATAAGCCAATACGATCACACAGCCACAGAGACACAAGCTGCCCTAGACACAGGCAATGGCAGAGACGGAGTAGATAGTTGCACCAGTGGCTTGGGCGGCATTAAGTGAACCCCTGGTAGGACACAGAAGCAGACCAGGGCCATAAGAAGCCAAGACTGACAGATGACGAAGGGGATGGCGCTCAAAGGCAGTAAGCCAAAGTGAACCAACGCACAATGGACATCTTTACCAAACCGCCACCACAGTCACCAAACACGTCCACACAAGTAAGGAATGAAACACAGAGGACAGCAGCCCCTTCGAGTACTGATCACCTGATCCTGGACGCGATAACATAGCTGAAATCCTCATGGGGGAGCACACTGGATGCAGGCATAGCGGACCTGAAAACAGAGCTGGAACTCAAGATCGACGCAATAGGTGTGGATGTGAACCTTCGAAGACAGGATGTATGAGCATTGGCAGGGCGCAGGAGCGCCCTGGAAAGTGCAGTGAAACCCAACACAGAGGTCAGCTTGACGAATACCAAAGAGATTCACATATTGGAGCAACAGGTGCGCCACCTGGAAAATATAGCAGAAGAAGTGGAAGCGAGGGCAAGACGCAACAACATTCAAGTTGTGGGCCTACCAGAAGGAGAATAGAGTTCAGACCAGACGAATTACCTAGAAAACATGTTGATACAGGAGATAGGTGCTGGGGCGCTCACTCAAGGGTTCTCAATCGAAAGAGCACACAGAGCCCAGACCAGAAAGCCCCAAACGGGAGCCCCTCCCAGAGCATTCACTGCTAAAATACTAAACCATAAACATTGGGAGAAAATCCTGGAATATGTTCGAAAGGGTGGAACGATACATAGAGCGTCAGCTACTTTCACAGCGTATCTAGATTAGGCCATGCTAGTACAGAGACAACGCTTCAACTATGTGGCTGTGAAAAGACAACTGGGAACAGCTGGCTTCAAATACATGCTCTTGTGTCCTGCGAAACTCAAGGTCCTGCACTAAGGCAGGGCTTACTTCTTCGGACAACCGAGGAGACAGCGAGATGGTTAGACGCTCAAGGCTGCACGGAGGAAGCAGAAGACCTGGTTCGAAAATGGACACGATAAGTGAAACTACTCTCGATGTTGATTGCCCGGACACATTTTGGGAAGTGGCCTGATAATGATATTGAGGCGAGTTAATGCTAAGCAGTAGGAAGGCGCACTGGGTATGTGAATTATACTGACCACCACGCGCATTAGTCATGTGGACCTTTTGAACTTAAAGATACATGAGTGCAAAGATTTGTATATGTCAGAAGGGTAACATACTAAGACTTCAATTCAGAAGCTACAAGGGAAAGTCGATGTTACCCCCCATAATTGGATTGGTTGGGCCACCAGTAGGGTGGTACCCCCTGCTGTGTACAGAGTACCAGCCCAGGCCAGAAAAGGGCTAGATGCGGGGTAGCCTGAGATCCAGGGATGGAGCTGGACACCAGTTGGGGAAGGGTAGGGTGGGTGGGGTTGAGGGGTTTGGTATAGGTTGTGTTGGGTGGGAGGGAGTGGGAGACAGGGAGTTTGAAGAATTTGTTAGGGTACGATCTTACACCCACACACTACTGCGCGCGGTTCAGAAGATAAGGGAGGATAGAGGTAGGCTTGGAAATGGATGAGAGATGGGAGCAACCCTGGAATGGCAGGGGGCTCAATAGTTATCTGAAGAGGAATAAGATCATGATGTATCTGAGGAGGCAGAGAATAGACATCGTCCTATTAGAAGAAACTCACCTTATGAAGGAAATCCTGGATGTGATAAGGAAGAAATGGAAGGGGACCACCATAGGGGCAGCATACTCAGCATACGCCAGAGGGGTAATCACTTGGATAGCACCACATGTCCCCTTTCAGTTATTACAGTCTACCGTGGAATCTGATGGGAGGATGGTGGCGACACAGGGATTGATAGAAAATAGAGAGCTGTGTATTATTAACACATATGCCTCGAATCAAGAAACTGCGGCCTATTTTAATACCTTATATGGCAAAGTTAGCCTGTACCTCAGGGGCGCAGTTATATGGAGTGGACAGATCGGATAGGAAGCTAGATAGACCTACACCTGCAGCCAAAACCTTGAGGACCCTGTTGGGAGACTTTCATCTGGAGGATGTATGGAGACTGCACCACCCACATGAAAGACAGTATTCTCATTACTCGGCCCCACAAAACTTGTATCCATGGCTAGACTATATGTTTGCTACACCGGAACTGACAGGGGAGCTAGTGCGGTCGGAATACAAAGCGAGGGTCCTCTCAGACCACTTGCCACTGATCTTAACATGGCAATATTTGCCCCCTAGAGCTAGGATTCCAATGTGGCGGCTCAGAGCCAAAGCATTAAAAGACACAGTGTTCAGAAGAGACTTGTGAAAAGAAATTGTAGAATATTTCAAAAATAACACTTAAAGCATAGAATCGGCTGTCAGGCATTTAAGGTGGTGGTGAGGGTAGCAGCTATATCTAAATCCAAAGGTCTGCAAGGAGGTATAATGCAGGAGTTGCAAAAGGCAGAGGCGACATTAGAGGAAATTGTGCATAGGGGAGAGAAAGAACTCCCTTGAGGAAGCCAAACCCATAAGTCAATTGCAGCAGGAGTGTGAAGAGCACTGGGAGAGACTATGTAACTTGAACTACAAGAAATATATAGAGGCGCTAGATGCTGGTGGGGACAAGCCAGGGAGGTTGCTAGCATGGTTGTATAAAAATGAGACACCCAGACGAACGATTAGAGCAATAAAGAGGGAGAATGAACAAATACATGACTCCCAAGAGGGCATGAACGGTAGGTTCCTTGAGTTCTACCAACAATTGTATGGAGACGTTGAAGGGGGTGATTGGAGTGAGATAGCTGTAACACTGGAGAATATTGGCTTGCCTAAATTGGGAACTGAAGAGAGGGAGAACCTAGGAGCCCCAATCACGTTGGAGGAACTAGAAGCAGTGATAAAGCAATTACCTACGAGCAAGGCCTCAGGAGCGGACGGAATCCCCGGTGAGTTCTACAAAACATATAAGGCGGAAGTGCTTCCCCCGTTACTGGCAATGCTGAACCTAGCGTTAGAAATAGGTATACTGTCGGGATCCCTGAGAGAGGCAATAATTATTCCGTTTCTTAAGCCAAATAAGCCGAGCATGGACTGCGGGTTGTACAGACCACTATCCATGCTGAACCAAGACAGCAAGATACTCACGGCCGTGCTGGCAAGTAGACTGAGACAGATTATTCACAAACGTATACATCCGAACCAGACCGGATATGTCCAGCACAGAAGCATAACCGACAATCTCAGAAGGCTCGACCACGTCATAGAGCAAACAGAAAGGGACTTACATGAAGTTGCAATTATCACAGATGCAGTGAAGACCTTCGATTCAGTCAAATGGCCTTGACTGATGTCGTCCCTAAAAGAATATGGAATAGGGCCTGGGTACCTGAAGTGGATGAAACTACTGTACATTATGCCACTAGCCAGAGTCAAGACAGGAGAAATCATTTCAGAGCGGTGGCAACTCAGTAGGGGCACCAGACAGGGATGCCCTTGGTCGCTGATGCTGTTTATCCTTGCATTGAAATCCTTAGCGATATATCTAAGGCAACAATATGAGGAGGTGGCGATCTACACGAAAGAAGGGCCACACTTAATATCAATGTATGCCAATGATATGCTGTTATACCTGAAGTATCCTGAGGAAAACCTGCAATACATCTTAGAAATAATGGAACGATTTGCTGTGCTCTCTGGCATTACAGTCAATCTTAAGAAATCACGTATATATAACCCTTGGGGGGAGATATAAGGGGATTCCACATGAAAAGCTACCAGTATTATAAATACATTGGGAGACTAGAACCTTTATATACCTGGGGATTGATATTTATCACACAGTAGAGGATGAATACAAACATAACACAGAGAAGGCAGTGGCAAACATTGAGAATAGCATGAGATTCTGGGCTAAACTCCCTTTGGCCATGGTGGGGAGGGTGGCGCTTCTGAAGATGGTTGTATTGTCAATGTTGTTACATTTAATTGGGAATGTACCATATATGACACCAAAGCGATTCTTCGTTAAACTCCAAAGCATATGTAGAGGGTTCATATGCCATAATACCAGGAACAGAATAGCCCTGTGGAAACTGCAGAACATGTATGACAAAGGGGGCATGAAATTGCCCAACTTTGAGGTTTATTATTTGGCCAGGCAACTACAATATGTGGTCAACGGAAGACTCAACATCTAAGTCTAGATTGTTGAGGTCTGAATGTGTTCTGTTTTTATGAAAGAATGGATATGGCTGCCAAAACAAGAGCTAAAGGGGGGCACAAGGATGTTGGAACTGGGATGGAAGATCTGGCGCAAGGCCTGCCAGGTCATGGAGAACCCGACCCCGTGTCCTCCGCATGTGCCGCTAGTGGCATTGACCGGGGGCGGGGGGGATGAGCAACTGAGGAAGACAATTCGTAAGCGCAAGATGGGAAGGTAATGGAATTTAACGCATTGGTAGAAGAAACTGGTCTACACTTAGGGCAGTACATTACTTACACCAGATTGGTGCGCTGGGCCAAAGAGACATGGTCAGGAATAGTGCTGGAAGGTCAACCCAACACAACCATAGAAACAATTTACGATATCTCAGAGGGAGGGCACAAGGTCTCTCGAATCTATGAACTGGTAATGTCCAGGGCGGGAAAGGAGGTTACCCAGCTGAGACGGGATTGGGAAGAGGAAGCAGGGGAACCCATGAATGATGGGTTGTGGATGAGGGTTCAGAGGTACCACAAAAAAAGTGACCAGGAACGCGAAGCTGCAACAGATCCAGCTATATGTTACTCACAGAGCGTACATGACCCCCCCAGAGGATTGCTCATTTCAAGAACGCAGGGATACAAACCTGTCCCAAATGCGGTGAAGTGAACGTAGGGATGATACATATGTTCTGGGCATGCCCGGAAGTTGGAAAATTCTGGGAAGAAGCAACCCACCGCTTAACCGAGAAAAGGATCACACTAGATGTGAAATCTGTGTGGGCATGTATGGTAGTTTTTTTTTCTAGACCTCACAAACTGAAACACGTGAGTAAACCCAAGGCTTGGCCTATATAATAGCCAAGTGCAGAATTGCCATGGGTTGGAAAGCAAACAATAGACCGAAGGCAGATGTTCAGTGGCACGGTCTCCAGAAGTCGGCAGTACCGGAAACGGTGGTATGGAATGAAGCGGCCAATAGAGGGGGGATGAGGAAGCAGAAACTCTGATGGCCTGGAGACACCTAGTGGCCACAACTGTCCGGGTCCACACAGGCCTGCCTAGGTGAAAATGATTCCTCCGGAAATACAGAAGGGGAGGTACCCATAGAGGAAAGAATGGCAGATGGCAAAGTGGAGTAGGCTCGTGTTTGGGGGGAGGGTAATGGGGAGGCAGTGGACACTACACAATATTGTATACAATGCTTGCTTCATATGATAGGCACTATTGGGTTTTTTCTTTATCTTTTTGATTGGTTGTTGTAAAAGTTAATAAAAATTGTTAAAACAAAAGTAGCAGAGGGTAGAGAGTAGAAGCAGGCAGATTATGAAAGAGGCTGTTGCAGTAGTCCAGCCTAGAGATAACCAGAGCTCTGGAGACAATGAGCTTCTGGGGGAATGAGAGGAATGGAAGAATACCTCTGAGGAGGTGCAGCTGGTAGTGTGACTTCTTAGAAACGTCAGAGATGTGAGAAGAGAAGGAGAGAGTGAGTCGAAGATGACCCTTAGGTTTTTAGCCTCACAGGTGGGAGAAGGAAGAGGGCCAAGAGAGGCCGGCCAGAGAGCAACAGGAAATGAGGGAGCAGGTATGCCCATGAGGAGAATCTCAGTCTTACTAGTGGACAGACAGTCAGAGATGAGAGAAGGAGAGGAGGTGGCAGAAGGGAGCCTGAAAATGAGTGGAGTGTCATCCGCATAGCACTTAAAGTTGGGGCAGAGAGTGACAATGCGGTGGGCAAGAAGCGGCAGGTATTGGTTTAACAGCCAGGGAAAGAGGTTAGACCCCTAACGAACACCACAGGTAGAGATAGAGGAAAGGAAGGACCCAAGTTGGACCTGGGAGGGTTGACCAGAGAGGAAAGAGGTCAGCCAAGCCAGGGCATGATCGGTGATGATATACATTACTCACCATAATAGCATTTCTGATGATTGTATCTGCTTGGATTAACATGCTGTGCATATAGTCAGACATCCAGTGGTAACCACAGAGTATTGCATCCTGTCTTTCGAGGATCGAAAGGGGATATCAACATGGGTGTGCCCGTAACACTATCCCTAACGTGACATGTAGTGTGCCCAAGATCCCTCACGCATTCACTTCCCTTTGATTGTATTTTTTCTGCCATGATGGAGCCTAATGACTATCATGCGTGAGTACATAAAAGAGAGAAAGCAGTAAGACGTCTATGTTCCTTCCGCCAGAGCGGGGAGGTAGGGTGGGCGCATATGAATCTAAGCAGATATAATCATCAGAAATGCTATTACGGAGAGAAATGCATGTCTTCTGATGATTGTTAATCTGCTTAGAATCACATGCTGTGCATAGACTAGCAAGCAGTGCCCGGAGTTGGAGGTGGCTTGTGAGAATGAACAGTAGTGAAAAGATGTCTTAGTACTACTTGCCCCACCTGAGAATCAGACCTAGAATGAGTATCTAGGCAATAGTGTTTTGTAAAGGTGTGTACAGAACTCCAGGTTGCCGCTTTGCAAATTGATTCTAGGGAAACATTTGCAATGAATGCTATGGAAGCCCCAGTGCCTCGAGTAGAATGTGCTCTAGGCTTGAAGGGCAGTTCTCTCTTAGCAAGAGTGTGATGCAATTGACAATCCACCTTTGTGAAATTATGTTTAGTTTAAGTGTCATGTGGATATGCATATTGGCCTAAGCACATTTGCATCGCACTACAAACCTACTGCCACACTAATAGTGACCACGCTGCAATTTTGTTTTATTCACCATCTTGGATGCAATGTTCAGTTCAGCTCCCTGTTTAGTTTGCCTTTCTCACTCTGAACGCTGTGGAGGACCGCGGCATGAACCTTCTGTTAATTGCCAGGCAGGAATGCACATTCTGCTGAGCGCTTTGTTTGTCTTACACTGTAGAACCTTGAAGCCTCTGTAGAAGCATCGCTAATCTATCAATTAGGTGCGTCTGTTTCAACCATGTTTCCCCACTGAACCATTCATTGTAATAATGTGCAGCTGCTAAATGCTTCTTCAGAGGAGATCCCTATTCTCAGGCTTTAGAGCAGACTGACCTTAGGCTCTAGGAGTAATACAGATAAACTGTACAGCAAATGTTACCTTGTACCAGGGAGCATGACATGCCCCACACACTGTTTTGCCCTGCTATAAAACTGTAAATGGTCAATAGGAAGACAGAGGAAAATGCAGACTCGTTGCTTTAGTAACATTACCTAACTGGAAAGGTCATGAACCCTATGGACCCTGTCACATGAGGGGGCTGATCAAGTGTTTGAAATGTGATACTGTTTGGTATATGTGTATGTAACTTTGATTGTTCGCTCTTGCCACATGTCTGTACGCATGCATCGCAGGGCGCCGAAACCCCAGTCCGGGCTGAAATAAATGACATTGTAAATCTTGTGACAGGCTATTTCCATTTATTTGTAGTAAGCCTCATTTTGTGGTCTTTCAGATGGCGCCTGAATAGGGACCCTCCCGTTGATGTTCCATTCATGTTGGACGAAGACAAAGCTGTCGGAGCGAGATCAGTGAGTAAAAGGGGCCCTGCAAAAGAGATGTGTTTCCTCGCGGACTGCTACACCCGATTTCTGGACGATCGCAGCGCAGACGGTATATTGCAGCGAGGGTTCCGGAATCGAGGCTTGTTCTGTCGCTTGGAGAAATTGCCAGCCATGAAGATTGTTTGATTAAACTTGTTTGGAAATCAGGTGAGCATGTTTCAATAAGGGAACGGCATGGTGATTTTGAATTTGATTGGTAGTATATTTGCGCGTAAATATTGTTGACCAGGTAAGACTGTGATTTTAGCATGCCTGGTAAGTTGTCATCCTGTTTTGCAATGTTAGGTTGCCAAGGAAGACAACCTCAGAATTTGAAACAGTCAACCTGCACCACCCACGGGGGTGGCAGCGTATGACATGTATAGATCGTATGGCCTAGGCGCGATTGTATTTAATGATGTTTGGCACTGACAAAGCAGACATGCACCCGACCCTCCGTGGCTAGTACTGGGTTGTTTTGAGTTGGCAAGAATAGAGTATTTGGAATCAGTATTGTTACGTAAGAAAGCTAGACCAGCTGCGGTTGACGCTGTTAGATTGGAAGAAGGAAGCGAATAAGCGACTCAAAAATAGAGAGAAGCATGCACTTAGACCAATGACAAATGCCGAGAAGGCTTTAGTACACGATCAACAGAAACAGAGTGCGGCCATTAAGAGCATGGATAGGGCCTTTCAATTAGACATACAGAAAATATATCCATCACAAGATTTGCATGTGTCAGATGAGTTGCTGAATAAGTAACTGAATGAGCCGATTCAACTGCACCGCCTCCTTATGTACCTCCCCCTGAATCTATGTCCGGTCCAATTGTAACAGCTGCCGTTACACCTATTGTTCCCACTGCACTGGCATTTACTCCACCGCCGAGTGTGCATGACTTATTTTTGCTTTCTTTACCAGCTGCCTCCACATCCACTCCCCTACCAGTGATCAATACTGAATCAAGGACAGTGACATGTAGTACGATATCTTCAGAGAAAAAGAAGGAGGAGCGTTATTGGGCTGAAAAGTACATGGAGGGGGGTGATGAAACTGCTGCGGTAAGTGCAATGTCTGACCATGGGGGTATTCCTGAACAGAAAGTGTTGATAGAAAATGGGAGTGTATCTTGCTGAAATATAGAGTGATTTGACTGATTCAGCTATTCCACAAGAGTTGCAGGATTTGAATTTTTTGCCTCGATCAAGAGATAGCGTGACTGAAATACACAAGCATGTTGTGAAACTGTGTATAAGAGGGAACTTGATCGATTAAACAGGGATGAATAAGGAAAAGCAACACATCGTATGTACAGAAGCAATTCTTGCCTCCATTGAAATCTGTTAGTGAATAAATGCGCATTTGCACAAGGGATGCGCTTAGATGGATTCCAGATGCCTCTATTCCCCCTATTGAAGTGCATGATACATGCAGCCATCATACTCTGGATATGCAACGGAAGGTGTTACAAGTGATGGGTGAGTATTTACAAGACAAATGCATGAAAAGAAATGTGTGTTGTCCTGCAGACATGATTGTGATTTACAAAAGAGCATTTTCACCTGACACCACGATATCTTCCTTGTCACTTGATTTGGTTCTATTGCTTGATAAGCATTCAGAACTCACTACTCTACAGTTGCCTATGAGAGAGGTTCCTCCAAACACTAGTCCCGAAGTAGAGATCCCAGCGGTAGATCAGGCACCTGCTACCACTATCCCAGCACCCTACATTTCACAGTTGGTTCACATTCCATTTTCAAGACAGGAAGTGAATAGGACTAAGCAGTCTATTCCAGACATTAGGAAGAATCCCACGAGGTTCTATAAAGAGATAGAAACAGTTTTGAATTTGTCAGTTTCCACCTTAGGGGACATTGACTTATTGTTTCCTGTGATCCTACATGCAGATTTATGGAAACAGATTAGAACTGTAGATGACCAGGCGAGTATGGGTGATACTTGGGATGCATTGACACAAGCCGATGGGGGTAGGAACGCAGGCAAGAAACAGCCTCAGTCTACATTGACGTTTCCGAATAATATAGTAACCAAAATGAAAACATTAGTCCCGAGAAGTTAATTATATGGGACAAATTGGCCTCATGCATGCCAGGTAAAACTGAGGGTGCAAATGAATTTTTTAACAGGTTTGAACAAGTGTTTTCAGATTTTAGTGGGCAAGATCTGAGTAAAGAACTGTGAAAAAGATTATTTGTCGACAAATTTGTGAGAGGATTGTTGCCTGACATTCAAACTCAGATCATGACGTCCGAGAGTGCATGGCAAGCAAAATCGCAATCCTAAGTGCTACACATGGCTCAGTATTATGAGAACAGAGTAAATACGGAGAAGGTGGAAAAGAAGAAAGGTGATCTGAAGGCTAGAGTCCTTTTACAGCAAATAGTACGGGGCTCAAGGGGTGGGAACACGCAACCGAGAGGGTCCTCCACACATGAATCAAGGCCATTCGAGGGCACAGTGTCCGTCCCTCCAACAGCGTGCTAATAACCCATATGGCACTATGAGCAGGCGAACGAGGGGTCGCCCTTGAATTACGGGTACTGGTAGATACCAATTCGCACAGAATCAGCAGAACCAACCACAAGATTGTACTGTTTCACTAGCACATCCCGAAGCAGAATCTGGAACCAATACCTATTCCCGTAGATCAAAAGAGGCCCTACGTCAAGATGAAGGTAGGGAATAGGGAACATATCTTTCTAGTGGATACCGGGGCACAAAAGTGCTCCATTGATCATATGCAGGTTCCAGATATCCCATTGTCAGGGCAGAGAAACGTTTGTGTAGTGTTCTCCGGTACGCCAGTAGTTAGTCCGGTCTCTCGGGCGTACCAACTACATTGGGACCATTTACTGAATCATGTCCATTCTTGCTGACAACGAATTGCGGGGAAAATTTCTTGGGAGTAAATCTGTTGAAGAAATTGAATGCTGTGATTTATTGTTCTCCAGATGGAATGTACTTGATCATTTCACCCCAACAAATGTCACCTCACAGTTTTTCTCTATGCCTTTGCCAAGAGAATTCAATGAGGTACCAACACACTTATGGGCAGTGAATGGTAACGATGTTGGAATTTTGAATGTTGAGCCAGTGCGAATAATTTTGAAAAAAGGTATTACACTGCCTCGTATTCCAAAGTCCAAAATCTCAGTAGAAGGTGAGCGTGCATTGAAAAGTATTGTTTCAGACTTTATACACTGAGGTGCGATTGAAGAGATTTCTGGGAGTGTGTGTAATAGCCCGATTCATCCTGTATATAAGTTAGGGGATAATGTCTTACCCTACCATTTTATAATTAATTTGCGCACAATTAACAAGATTGCAGCGCCACAGTTTCCCATTGTTCCTGATATTACGACTATCTTAACTATGATTCCGACTACGGCCAAACATTTTAGTGTTATTAATTTGAAGAATTTTTTCTTTAACATTCCTGTACACACAGGTAGTAGGTATCTGTTTGTGTTTACCTTAGGTGGATGCTCTTTTACATTCGCACGCGTACCTCAGGGTTACACTGAAAGTCCAAGAATATACAGTAGGGCATTGAAAGAACAGCTTGATATGCTTGAGCTGCCGTCAACCTGTACATTGCTGCAATACATTGACGTCTTGCTCATTGCCGCAGATTCTGAGGATGCTTGCAAGGAGGGAACTGTTTCATTGCTTATTAATTTAGCTACACATGGAAACAAAGCATCATTGAAGAAGTTTCAGTATTGTACACAGGAGGTCATTGTACACAGGAGGTATACGAGGGCATCTCTGACATGTCTGTTCCAAACACACAGAAGGAAGTCAGAGCCCTGATTGGCATGGCTTCTTACTGTAGACAGTGGATCCCTAATTTTTCGCTTTCGATCAAACCTATGTTGGCATTGACAAAGAAGGATGTTCCTTTGCCTTTGCCATGAGACATGGATTGCCAGAATGCTTTTGATCTGCTTAAGGCTGCGTTGTGTTCAGCGCCAGTTTTAGGCACACCAAATTATGAGAACATTTTGTTTTGTATCTGCATGAGCGAGAGGGTTGTGCTTTGGCTGTATTGACACAGGAACATGGGGGAAAGAGCAGACCGTGCGGCTACTTTTCCTCCATGTTGGACACTGTTGTATGCGCTTTGGCAAAATGTTTGCAAACTGCTTCTGCTGCATCAGTAAAACAAAGTGAGTGTATGGTTTAGGTCACTTTTGACTGTGATGATGCCTCACTCAGTTTATGTTCTATTAATCAGAAAGCAAGCACAGCATCTCACTTCTGCTAGATGTACGAGATACGATTTGATTCTGTTTGCACTGCACATCCAAACTAAGAGATGCTGTACTATGAATTCATCTGAACTTTTGCCATCTCCACAAGAGGATGATCGCACCAATGACATGTCCCATGATTGCCTACATGTTACAACACAAGAAACAAAAGGCATAATTGATTTGAGAGATACACCTTTGAAGTCTCTGGATGGGGAACTATTTTGTGATGGATCTTGTTTCAAGCTACCTGATGGTACCTCCATGTGGCCTATGCAGTTACCACACTAGACACTATTGATGAGAACAGAAAGATACTGCATAATTCCGCCCAGGCGGCAGAGATTGTTACATTGACTAGGGTGTGCAAACTTTCGGAAGGACTTAGTGTGAACATCTATACCAACAGCCAGTACGCCTTTGGAGTGGTTCACCATTGTGGGCGATTATGGGCAGGGAGGGGATTTTTGACATCACATGGCACCAACATTCAAACAGTACTCTAATGGTACGATATTTGTGAGCGCTAGCGCTTCCTACACAGTTAGCGATAATGAAATGCACCACACACCAGAAAGAGACGGACGATGTAGGAAGAGGAAATGCTTTTGCCGACAGAATTGCCAAACAAACTGCCACCGATCCACACTCGGGAATGTATGTGTTAGACTCGGCTAAATGGGTTACTGACACAAATTTGATGGAAGAAGGGGTCAATAGTGTGAAAGAAATTCAGGCTGAAGCTACAGCAGAAAAGATCAAACAATGGGGGAATGGTCTGGCGGGGTTGGCTGTTGAGGGGTGTTGGGTGGACAATGAGAAGCAGTGGTGGATGCCTCCCAATGCTTATGTCACTGATGTAGTCACTATGGCTCATGGTCAAGCACACACTGTCATGATTCCTCCCCTCATGTCCCCAGCATGTCCAAGATGTCAGGGTGGAGCCAGGCCACGATCACCTACATGGCCCTCAAGGGCCTCTCCATCCCTCCAAAGACCCACTTGGAGTCAGAACTGGTGCTTTTGCCACCAGACTCACTTACTCCCATAGGATAACATTGGGGATTGGACTTGGAGTGCATTGATGGGGACAAGATGGATGTCCCCACATATTTGTTTCCCAGAACTGCATGTGTGGTCTAGTCTTTTGGGTGTGGTTCAGCCCAGAGACACCTGGGATACCCAGAGACTAAGCCGCACCCAGGCTGAGAAGCATGCTTTGCATTTTCTGCACCTGCAGCATGACACTCACTGTGTTCGGATTGTCTCCAGTAGGACTGCATCTTTCTTCTGCGCTCAGCTCCTGCAAGAACAAGAACACTGTTAGGAACAGCCTTACCTTGCAGCGCTTCTGCCCATCATTCATCACTCCTTCTGTTCTTCGGGCATCTTCGGCTGTGTCATTCCATCCCGGCACGCCGCTTCCGAAGGAAAAGGGAAAAGAACAAAAAAGACATTAGTAAGCATTCTGCAACTCTTTGCTTCATTTTAAACGGTACGAGCTTCAAACGCTTACCTGAATCCCAGCCGCTCTGGGGGAACTCTGCCTCCAGAGCTTCTCATCCATCATCAAGAGGGAAAAGACACTCCAAGTTAGTGTGGAAACATCTAGAGGTGCCGGATACCGCACTTACCCACCGTATTTGTTCTTCATAACCGGCATCCACGCTGAAAACATCGCGGCACCTAAAAGACACAGAAAAAAAACTTAGCTCTATGAAAATACAAAAGGGGTTCATCGCGCTCTCACTCACCTTCAGCGCTACTCATCTCAGCAGCACGCCGCCATCACTGGACACCGGCCATCATCTAAGGAAGGAAAACAACAAAGTTAGAGAACTGTTCAAAAGACTCATTATATTTACCTGTCGGACTCTTGCCAGTGAAGTAACTAGGCAGTAACGAGCCTGCATCAATCAACGTGCCCCTGCACTGAAAGCAGGATTGAGAGCGCACTATCCAAGAAAACAAGGTGAGCTGTGGATCAAAGTGAAGGGTTGGAACCCGGGGAGTAAGGGGTTCATGCACACAGAGACAATAGGGGGTTAACCTCTGCCAGTCCTGTGTTTCAGGCCCAGTCTCCAGTTAAATAGCCTCCAGGGAAGGGTTTGAGGTTGTAAGAGGTCAGAACATGCTGAGAGACGTCCCCGTAGATAGCAAGTGAGCGTTGCACACGCATGTGGGAAAATAATATGCCAGCATTTAGACCATGATTGGTACAATAACAATATCGTGAAAATTGCTGAACATTTAGTTCAGAATTGAATGATATGCCTGCAATACAACATTGAGAAGGGCACAGAAAGACAGAAAGGTAGTTTTGGTCCTCCCTCCATGCCATTAGAAGTGATTCATTTTGATTTTATCGAGATGGAACGCTGCCAAAATTAAAGATGTGTATTGGTTGTGAGTTGTGCTTTTAGCAAGTGGGTTGAAGCTTTCCCCCTGAAAGACAATACTGCTCTGTTGATGGCCAAAGCCATGTTAAAGGAATATTTTCCTAGGTTTGGTTTGCAGAGAGTCATTTTGTCTGACAATGGACCACACTATCGCTGATATCATTCTGCAAATCTGTGCGGGATTACAGATCGATAAATGTTTTTACTCAGCAAGACATCCTCAGAGTGCCGGTTTGGTGGAATGCCACAACGGTATTTCAAAGAATAAACTAGTGAAGGTGTGTGCGCACAGCAATTTAAAGTGACCCGACGCTTTACCAGTAGACTTGCTCGCAATGCGGACATCCGCACAGTCAAAAACAGGACTTCCCCACGCAAAATCATTATGGGAAGGCCTGCAAATGTATGGAATGCACCAAGATCTAGAAAATTGGCCAACATCGAGCATTACTGTCTGATTATTGTGACCAGTTGACCAAAACTTGCATTTGATTCACCAACAGGTTCGAGCAGCCCTGCCTGAAAAATATGCGGGCCCAGGCCATCGAATCCGGCCTGGGGAGTATGTTCTGTTAAAGAATTTCAAGAGGAAAACGCCTTGCACTGCGCTCGAAGGGGCCTTACCAAGACCTATTGGCTATGCAGACAGCGGTACGTGTGTCCGGCAAGAAACATTAGATACATGCAACACACGTGAAACGAGTGCAACTGCCTTTGCCTCTAGATCAGAGCGAAAAGAAATAGACCGATCACCATGTGCCTATTCTGGTTGATGCCACGAGCGATACGAAACCACTTCCTAGGCCTGAGGAGCCTGGAAAAAAGTTCTTTCTTCTTCTTCTGAATAGGCTGACATGGTTCCTTCAGAAACTGATGATCCTTTGTTCATCGACCATTCAGTACCTGGAGTTTTGAGGTACAACCTTCGACCACAAAATCCGATTTATTTCAGGGATTGACGTTACGTTTTGTAATAGAATAGAAAAGTGTAGGATTGCTGCACCAACGAAGAAATCAACGTTGTTCCATTCCCTTGTCATTCCTCTCCGGATAAGTTAAGGGGCAGAGAGCGGCAAAGAAGACTACAATCAAGATTGGCCTTGTGGTCAGGTGCCACCAACGAATGAACTTATAAAGTCTATCAGTGAGGCTTCTTAACGGACGCTGAAGAACTATGCCCGCGTTTGGGACTGCTCGCTTAAATGAGGACATGGTACATTTGCAGTTTGATGGGCCTGTATATCAAGGGCCATGAACCCCAAGGACTAAAAAGATAATTATTTTGGTGATAACCTGTGTTATGGTGATATTGATACCGGTGCTATGATATTTGGATAATGCACATCCACTTAATACTCTTGTCAGTGCATCTACAATGTCTCCCTTACATGTGTACGCACACACACTTTGTCCACGTGATCTCAGTCATAGAGGGGGTTACCATAGCAACACCCTCATGTTGATTTTGACCCATGCGATTTTGAATAAAACCAATTGCTGGGTTTGCACACATTTACCACAGCATGGTGAGAAGGGGATGGATTGGTATATTCATCCTCTCCCTCTGTCTACTGCATGATACTCTGCATTTAGGGCACTGTTCTTTGGACGATGCAACGGCCGTGCCACTGGTAATTTTAATGGAAAAAATATAAATGAATTTGATCGATTAATATTACTGCCTCTAGGATGCTCAGTATTTGCAAACAGAAGTACACTGAATACTGTCACTGTTAGACATTCCAACAAATATTCCAGACCTTATCAATCTATGATCTGTTTTAAAATGACTCCAGTGGGCAATAAGGGGGTTGCTCCACCATCATATACCATTAATCATGACCCTGATTCTGTCCCATTCTGTATATGGAAAGAAGATTCCCGACCCATGGGCTTGTATGATAAATGCATGAACACAGCTGTTCTTGTAAAGGAGGAAAGGCCTCTGTATATAGGGGGTTCTTTCTATTTTGTTTGTAGAAGTGAAACTTATACTTGGTTGCCTAAAAATTGGCAGGGTACATGTTATATGGGGATACTCTTACCTGGGGTATATGTCACTTCCACTGCTGATAACCTGAAAACTTGTCCTAGAAGGGAAATTGAAGGTGACACCTCCCTACAAGTACTGTGGGACATTGCCAAATTATTGGTCCAATTCTGGGGACAAATAATTAACTCTCAGGACATTAGAAAACTTGCTAGGATTTTGGAGAAAACTATCAATGAGACTGCCGATATCATGTTTAATACGACACTGGAACAAAAGGCCATAGACTAGTGGCCCTTCAGATCTTGATGGTGTTAGACGTCATCCTGGCAGAGCGTGGTGGTGTATGCAAAATGGTCAGTCCGCCCCACCATTTTACAAGCAATAAAGAGACTGAACATTTAGAGGTGAATATTCCCCGAGGGGATTGGGATCTTAGTACATGGTTTGGGAGTCTGTTACAAACTTGGGGTTGGAAGATATTCTGTCCTGGCTATTATCCTTGGTATAGTTCTATTCTGTTGCTGATGTATCCAATGTCTGCCTGTACTGGCTTCCGTGGTAGGGGATTGTTGTGCATGTTCATTAGTGAAATTGGAACCAAACCCACGTGTGCCAATATATGTCACCAACACACTAGTCATGCAGGAGGCTACTATAAAAGAGTTTATGGCCATCATTGTTTATAATAGTGATGACTCAGGGTGTTCTCATGACGACTCAACGACCTGGTCGTCCGAGGATGCCATATTTGGATGATGCTCTGGGCTTAGGCCAAAAGGAGAGTTTGTGAAAATATGTTTAATTTAAGTGTCCTGTAGATATGCATATTGGCCCAAGCACATTCCCAATGCACTACAAATCTACTGCCACACTAACGGTGACCACACTGCCATTTTGTTTTATTCGCCTTCTTGAATGCAATGTTCAGTTCAGCTCCCTGTTCACTTTGCCTTTCTCACTCTGAACATGGTGGAAGACCGCGGCATGAACCTTCTGCTAATTGCCAGGCAGGAATGCACATTCTGCTGAGCGTTTTGTTTGTCTTACACCGTAGAACCTTGAAGTCTCTGTAGAAGCATCGCTTATCTATAAGTTAGGTGCCCAGCTGTCTCAACCATGTCTCCCCATTGAACCATTAATTGTAACAATGTGCAGCTACTACATGCTACTTTAGAGGCAAAACGTATTCTCAGGCTTTACATCAGACTGACCTTAGGCTCTAGGAGCAATACAGATAAGCTGTACAGCAAATGTTACCTTGTACAAAGGAACACTATATGTCCCCACGCACTGTTTTGCCCTGCTCCCAGACTGTGAATTGTCAATAGGACAACGGGGGAAAATGGAGACTTGTTGCTTTAGTAACATTACCTACGTGGAAAGGTTGTGAACCCTATGGACCCTGTCACATGAGGCGGCTGGTCAAGTGTTTCAAATGTGATCCTGTTTAGTATATGTATGCAACTTTGGTTGTTCAGGGCTCTCTCCCGCCACGGTGCCTGTATGCATGCATCCTGGGGTGCTAAGACCCCAGTCCGGGCTGAAATAAATGATATTGTAAACCTTGTGACTGGCTATTTCCATTTCTTTGTAGTAAGCCTCATTTTGTAGTCTTTCGCTTTGCAAATTGATTCTAGGGGAATATTTGCAATTAATTCTATGGAAGCCCCAGTGCCTCGAGTAGAATGTGCTCTAGGCATGAAGGGCAGTTCTCTCTTAGCAAGAGTGTAACAGAGTGTGATGCAATTGGCAATCCACAATGAGATGGCTGATTTAGAGACAGAATCCCCTTCTCTACCAGCAGCCACTGAAACAAAAAATGGATTTGTTTTCCTCCGTGGTCTAGTTCTTTTCAGGTAAAACATGCCTGCCCTGCGCACATCTATGTGTGTAGGCTTCTTCTGGCCATGTTAGTGGGGGTCTGGAAGGAAGTAGGCAGTTCTATTGAATGGTTTGCATGGAACTTGGAAATAAATGTAGGCGCAAATCGAGGATGAGTGCACAGAACCACCTTATCTCTATGGACTGTAACAAAAGGGTCTAGGAATGAAAGGGCCTGTAGTTCACTAACTCTTCCTATAGAAGTGATGGCCACTAGGAAGGCTGTCTTATATGTTAGATCCTTGAGACTTGTGTTATGCATAGGCTCAAAGGGAGAGCCAATGAGTCTAGTCAATTCCACATTTAGGTCCCATCTGGGAGCCGGGTTAGAAATGGGGGGATTCATTCTTATAACCCCTTCCATGAAAGCCTTAATAACTGGTACTTTCCACCACAAGGCCTTCTGTTGTGATGTGGTGTAGGCTGAGAGGGCAGCGAGATTAACTTTCAGGGCATTTAACATCAGACCTGAGTCTAGTAAGTGAGTCTGGTACAACACAATGGGCCTCATTACGAGGTTGGACGTAGCCTTGCTGGTAAAACTGGCAAGATACCCTCCAAGCTCGCATCCGGGTCCAGAACCTGCGAATGGGCAATTACCAGACTATTCTGGCCCACCTTGACCCAGTAATTGCCCTTTCACGGGTGCCAGGCCCGTATAACCCCATTCGAGCCCCATAGGGCTCAATGGGAATGGGGAAGGTGGTAGCACTGGTATCGTTAATAACGGTACTGGTGCTACAGTCCTGTTCTGCTCGTGGGTGCCGGTACGGCCACCAGGTCAGATTGGGTGGCTGCAAGGGCACCTGCGAGCAGAACTCGTAGTATGGCGTACAGTAGCATCGGTGCCGGTAGCGCTACACTAGCACTGTTATTACCTTACTACCATACTTGTAATGAGGCCCAATATGTCTATGAGAGCAGACAATGGGATTGATGCCCTTAGAGTTGCACCAGATAAAGCATTTCTATTTACTGGATTAGCAATATCGGGTGTTAGGTTTCCTCACCTCCCTAAGTATGCCCATGCATCTTTGAGGGAGTTGTAGGTGCCCGAACTCTATGACCTCAGGAGGCAGGCCGCTAAGTTCAGGGTTTGCAGGCATGGGTGGATTGTTTCTCCCTTGTCCTGAGATAACATTTTGTACGGACACCTGTAACGGTGTCTGAAAGGCTTTCAGCGCTTTGAATTCAGTGCTTTGAATACAGTTAATAGTTCCAACAGATTTATGTGGTTGGATGCTACTTCTGGGGAGCACACGCTGTGCACTGTCTGCTGAAGCAGGTGAGCCACCCATCCCATCAGAGATGCGTCTGTCGTGAGAGTGGATTCTACTGCAGGGGTGGTTAAGGCTTTCCCCTTCAAGAAGTTTTCCCTCCACCACTGCAGAGAGAGAATGAGGGCTGGCGAGACAACTACCGAATCTTCCCATTGTCCTCTGGTCTGACATCACTGGCTGTTGACCCACTCTTGCATGGGACACATGCGCAGACGCGCATGAGGAACTAAGTCAATGCAGGACCCCATCATTCCTAACAGTCGCATGGCCTAGCGTACCGTCACTTCTCGACTAGCTACATACTGATAGATCTGAAACATCATGTTCTGAACCCTCTTGTTGGACGGGAGTATGAGGCAGTCTTCTGTCTGAATTAGAGCCCTTAGAAACTGTTTGACTAGACTGGGGTCTAAGCTGGATTTCTTCTCGTTGATGGAGAATCCCAGGCTGAATAAGAGGTCTATGGTCTTGGTTTGAGTGTTCAACAGGCATGTTCCACAGGACTCCCCTGTTATGAGCCAGTCGTCGAGGTAAGGGTAAACTGGGACGGATTCTCTGTGCAGGTGCGCTGCTGCCACTGCCAGTATCTTCGTAAACAACCTTGGCACCGAAGCAATGCCAAAGGGGAGTAACTGTGAAGCTTGTCCTCTATCATGAACCTTAGGTATTTTCTGTGCACCGGCAACATTGAAATATGAAAGTATGCATCGTTCATATCCAATTTTGCCATGTAATCCCCCTGTTTCAACAGCGGGATTACTTCCTGTAATGTGAGCTTATGCAACTTTTGAGGTTTCACAAATTTGTTCGCTGGGCGCAAGTCTAGCACAGAGCACATGGTGAGATCCTTTTTGGGTACAAGGAAATACACTGAATAAATACCCTTGTTTACCTGTAGAATAGGGACGACTTCTATGGCGCCCTTTTCTTGCAGGATCTCAACCTCTTGCAGTAGGATGCGTAGGTGTTCTGGCATTAGGCGTCTTGATTTTGGCAGTCTGAATTGAGGTGGTCGGCGAAATTATATGCAGTACCCATGGGCGACGGTCTTGAGTTCCCACTGGTCTGTTATACCCTCCCATGAAGGAATGATGTTAGACTGCCCCCAACCAGGGTTGCATGTCAGGGGACCCGGATCTGAGGGTCATTTCTGACCTGAGGTTGGGGAGCCCCTGGGGGTGGAACTCCGGCCTCTACACTTGCCACGCTGCTGTCCTCTAGGTGGATACGTGGTGGTGGTGTTAGACCCTTGTCCTGAATTCCAGTTGCTTCCTAAACCATAGTGGGAGCGAGATTGCCCACGAAAGGAACAACGAGAACCGCCCCCTCTCTGTTGTGAAGGCTTTTGGGTAATCTGTTGCAGGGACTTGAGAGTCTCATGTTCTTTTTTGGCTGTCCCAAGTGCTTTGCCACTGCCTTGCCAAACAAGTTGGTTTCTTAAACAGGTTTGTTTATTAAGACTGCCTGGGTCTCTGGTTTAAGCGCAGAGTCCTCAGCCAGGCGTGTCATTTAAGCAAGGTACCCTATGCCAAGGTTCTTCCCACTGTTTCAGCAGCATCTAAAGTGTTCTTAAGCACATTCTGATTCACTTGCTTGCCTTCCGACACAATTGCAGTCAACTTCGCCCACATTGATTCAGGTACTTCTTGAAGGCCTTCTTTCAGCAGGTTCCACTGGACGTCTGCATAGCTAGCCAACAGAGTGGTGTTATTGGCTATTCGGTGGAGAACGCAGTAGCAGTCGTGGCCCTCTTCCCAAGTGCATACAACCTCTTGGATTCTTTATCAGGCGGTGCTTAACCTGTAGACAGGGGTATACCTGCCCTTTTTCTAGTTGTGGTAACTAATAGTGAATCTGGACTGGCATGGCCCTTGATGTAAGCAGGGTCAGTAGGAGAAGGGCGAAACAACTATTCTACCCTGGGGTTAACCGCTCTGGTCTGAGCTGGCGTCAACAATGAAGGCGCCAGTCTCCTCTTGATAGCATTCAACAAAGGAATGGCCTGGCTGCCCGGGTGCCTTTTCTTTCAATATGTTTTCTAACAAATCTAAATCCGGCAAAGCCTACTGTGTGGCGATTTAAAAATGCTCAGCCGCCGTTTGGATGAGGGCTCTCTTCTTGGTGCGGACAGAGAGCCGGTATTGCCTTTGGCGCAGGCGGGAGGCCAGTTTGTCAAAGGATGTACAGGAAGCACGCCGTTTCCTCTCAGCCACCCTGCACTTATGTTTAAGAGTAATGAGGTCTGAGTCATACCAGGAGTTGCACTTAGCTTTGGGCTACAAAGTACACATACAGAAATATGCGGTCACAGTTAATTCCTTTTACATCACCCACCAAGACAGAAGAACAATTCACACACAGAGATAGCAAACCGGGTTATGCTTTTCTCCCAACAACCCTCAGTCCCAAAACATCAATTAGGCTTGACTCTTTTGAATGGAAGGCAGTGGCAGGGAGTGGAAACACAAGGGAAAAATCAGATTTTGGGTATTACTCACATAAACAATATGGGCAACAGAAAGGTAAGGGGAAAATTTGTTTTGCGGAGCCAATGGGTAAATAGGATTATTTAGCACAGCTGAAATGAGAAAAAAAAGAAAGAAAGGGTAAATTAATTTTTCTACATCTAACAATAACACAGAGCTTTAGGATTATGGTCAAAGGGAAAATCGTGTGGGTTGGAATCACAGATGCAATGTGAGAAAGAAAATGCAAATGGGAAATTGTTTTTGCAGAACACAATGAGTACACAGGGGCAATGTTGTTTTGGCACCTTGCATATGGACAGGCACTACTGGGTTTCTCGCTACTGATTTAACAGGATGGGATCAATGGGGAATTTCGTTTTTACACACTGCGCACACACGTGGAAGCAGGTTTGGGGGGTTAATTCTTCTGGCAAATATTTTTGACTATACCGGCTCACAACACACTGGGAAGATTGTTGGTTTTGAATGCCAACAATACAGATTACGTGAATTAAATAGGGGAATTAATTGATTTACTTCTAGGGCTTTTGGGGTAGTTCTACTTACAGAGTGGTCTGGACTGGGCATCAGGGAGCTGGGACAGCAGGTAAGTCAGTCAAGGGTCTCCTCTGTTTCCTCCAAAGGGGTCTCAAGTAGTTTCTCTGTCTCCTGGCTCCTGTCTCCACTGCAAGATTAGGCCTCTCTCTACTAGGATGTGCTCACTAGATTTCGGCAACAGGTCACCTCTTGGAATTATTGGAAGAAGTCCAGATTTCAAGCAAACTGGCCTAGTTAGGGGGAAAATGACATCACAAATGTGTTATGATCCTCACAAAGGGGATTGGTTGATTATCCATACCCCCCTCCACCTGGGTGCTTATAGGACAAAGGGATAGGGGAGTGCTTTGGGTTAGCAGTGGGAGGAGAGAGGAGAGAACTTCATCATCCCATTTCACAGGTGGGTTTGCACTGCATTAGGACTTAAAAAATCTCCCCACACAGCAAGTACCTTTCATTTTCACATCTTGACATGTATGAACACATTATTGACCACTATATTTCAAGGCGAATCAGATGAGACTAGTATGGACACTGCACATCCTTTCCGTGCAGACATACAGTTTTTCTTCATTTACTCAGTAACCACATCAGTGAAAAATATGGCACTTTACGGACCTCATGTTAATAATTACTGGCATGATCATACCAACTTTTACATCTCTGGCAATCACAGGAAGGCCCAAATCACATTTTCATTAATAACTTTAGTTTTGGCCTAAAATGACTGTAGTGTGATGTACATTGTCCATTTTATGCAATAACGTGTGTCTCCCATTTTAAAGCAAAGTGCAGTTTCACTCCTCATTTGATAGACCCCCACCTTTTTTAAAGTTTCACTTCTGCTCTCTAGGCACATGTCGTCAGCAGAGGGATTTGTGTTTAGATTTCGCCTCCCCCTTCAAGGTCTAATGGCCATACTAATGCACTTTTTTATGGGACTTGTGACCTGCACAACAGACCTAACCTTATCTGGTCTACCCCGCATTTCTGATCTAAGAAGTAATTCTTTTCTTGTATATTTAAGGAACCGTTCTGATGGATGAAGGCAGCTAGGCCTGTATCTCCAGGGCAACCAAGTGAGGCTGTGGAGTTTAGTTCATATCTGAATAAATAGCCAGCAGCTTATGGCCATCCATGTACCATGCAGAAAAAAGCCTGTAAACCCACACATACATGCATATTAAATGACCTCTCAGAAGGCCCACAGTTTCAAATATGCAAGCATGTTGTTCTGAAATTGTCCAGGTAGAGGAGCTTTTTATGGCCAGAAACCATGTTCACACTTTGCAAGTCTGGCAAACATTTTGTTGAGCATATTATTAATCTTGGAGGGAAAAACAAAATTACATTATTTTATTTAATGTACCTGTAAAACGCTCTGTTTCACTGCGGCTGCTTGGGAACACATCTAGTATTTCATTTAAGATATTGTGCACTGCGGTTTCTTGAAATATCAGTGCAGCTCTCCATGGATTTGTCAAAACCTCATTGCCACGTGCCTTTCCCTTCCTTCATGAAAGGCATTTTATCATCTTCAGCTTGTTAGGCCCACTTTCTTTCATTTTAATTTGGGTTCCATAGGCCTCATGTCAGACATCATTTCTGCGCTGGCCTTTTATTTTGGGGCATGCACACCAATGACTCTAGCCTCTTCATTTCTGGCATCCAGAGGCTGTTTCACCCCACAGATCCCCCTCCCAGGTTTTTGATTTATTTCACAGGGAGAAGAGCAAGGAGAGAGTGGGGTGTCTGTTTCCTTGAGGCCTGGGTTCATTCCAGGAATCTCCTTTAAAGTCAGTCTGCTCTTTTCCTAGTCCTGAGGGAGTGGCACTCTGGCCTGTACTTCACTCTTTTTGGATTTTGGGGTTTTGTTCCTGGACCCCTCCCTGACCGGCAGCTCCACTTCGGGGCCTGTAGAGGCAAGGAGTTATTTAATCTGCCAAGAATAAAAGTTTAAATATTTCATAGAGTACTATTTTCCCAGGATTGACGTGCAAATTGACAACAAAACAACATTTTTTTCCCAACAATGATTATTGCTTGTAATAACTTCAAAATGAGTAAAAGTTGTTGTTCTTCCTGTAAATGTGTAATTTTCACCATCAGGGTTACCGTTATTTACATTCATAGTTCTGTTGGTTGCTGGGCTCCACCCTCACTGGGTTCTTCAATCGGTCGCAAGTTTTGTCTGGGATGACAGCTTTTCAACTGATTGATATGAACCCATTTCTCTACTGTTTGTTCTCCTTTAGGGATGCAGATCTCATAGGCGATAGTTGACATTTTATCTACAATTTCAAAGGTACCACGCCTGGAGGGGAGGAACTTCTGCTCCATGGTCTGGTTCCTTTGGAAATTGTACAGGTAGACCCAGTCTCCTACTTTGTACTCTTTCTTGGTGGTCTTTAAGTCATAGTGGGATTTCATCCCCTCTGCCGACTTTTCTAAATTTCGCTGACCATAAGCAAAAGCGTGCTGAAGGTGTTTTCGTAAATTCTCAATGTACTCATGGATCTTGGACGCGTTGATCAGGGTCTGCGCTTAGGTTCTGTAGAGCAGATGCAGAGGAAGCACCATTTTTCATCCAGTCATGTGGTAGAAGAACAAGTTACTTCTTACCTTGTAACGTTCTTTTGACGGGATGTTCCTCCGATGTATTCCTCATCTTAGATATCTCCTTCCAGCTCTGCTGGCCTCGGAAAATTTTTTCTCTAGAGGGCACCGCGCGTCGACGTCCTCCGAGTTTACAAGAAAGAGCTTGTAATTCGCTCACCCTTCTAGCAGATGTAAGTGCTATTAATAAAACAGTTTTAAGGGTAAGGAATCTTAACAAACAAGAATGGAGTGGTTCGAAAGGTGTGCCCATCAGAAAAGTTAGGACTAAGTTTAAATCCCATAGGGGAACTTGGAATGGTCTTGGGGGATAAACATTGGTTAACCCCTTTAGAAACTGTATTACCAAAGGTAACTTGAAATAGGATGGTTCTTCCGCAGTGCGTTTACAGATGGATAGCGCTGCGAGATAGCCCTTAATGGTGCCAACTTGAAGGCCTGAATTCGCCAAATATAGTAGGAAGGACAAAACCATTGGTGTACCACATGAAAAAGGGTCGATATTCAGTTCTCTACACCAGCTGCAAAATCTGTTCCAACGGCAGCGGTATAAAGACTTTGTTGCTGGCCTCCTTGCCGAAAGCAACACCTCCATATCATCATCAGGGAGGTCCCAATCCTAGGAATGGATTTCAGCCTTTCAGAAGCCAAGCGTGAAGGTTGAGGGTTTTGATGTCTGGATGGAGAACCTGACCTCCCTTCTGTGAGAGTAGGTTCTCTCTGAGTAGAAGTCGAATTGGAGAGCAGATGGACAAGTCTAGAAGGTCCGGGTACCACGTTCTCCTGGCCCAATCCGGGGCAATTAGGATCATGGTTCTCCAGTATCTTCTCAACCTCCTGATCATTTGAGGAATGACAGGGACCGGTGGGAACGCGTACAGAAGCGGAAACTCCCAGTCCACTATGAACGCGTCTCCCAGAGCTCCTCTCGGGGGAAATTCCCTTGAGCAGAACAGATCGCATTTTCTGTTGAGGTTGGTGGCAAACAGATCCACCTGAGGGGTTCCCCAAAGGGCGAAGATCTCTTGAAGGACTTCCTGAGCTAGCTCCCACTCGTGGGAGACTGTGCTCTGCCTGCTCAGAGCGTCCGCTGTCAAGTTCTTCTCTCCGGCTAGGTGAACTGCCGATAGAGAGATTCCTTCTTGGATTGCCCAAAACCAGAGCTGCATGGCCTCTCTGCACAGGGGTAGTGATCCTACGCCTCCTCTTTTGTTGAGGTAATGCATGGCCACTCTGTTGTCCGTCATTATCAGGACGTTTTTCCCTTGTACAGCTGGCAGGAACGCCTTCAGCGCAAGTCTGATGGCTCTCAGCTCTAACAGGTTGATATGTAGTGTGGACTCCGATGGAGACCAACGACCGCTGATGGTCAAGTCGTTGGCGTGGGCTCCCCACCCCGTGAGTGAGGCATCCGTGACTACTGTTATCTCCGCCCAGGGTTGCCAAAAATGTTCTCCTTTCAGAATGTTCTCCTGACAGGCCCACCACTGAAGGTCTCGAGCCACCCTGTCGGGAACCTGAAGAAGATCTGTCATTCTCCCTGAGAATTGTGACCACTGAGTCCTCAGTGCCTACTGGAGGGATCTCATTCTCAGGCGAGCCTCTGGCACTAGGAAAATGCAGGATGCCATGAGGCCTAGCAACCTCAAAAAGTCGAAGGCTGGGAGACGTTGGGCATCTTGGAACTTGGTAACCATCTGTAGAATATCTTGAGCCCTCACCTCTGGTGGAGAGGCTTTTCCCAGGGAAGTGTCCAGGATCGCTCCTATGAACTGGAGTCTCTGCGATGGTATCATTTGTGACTTCTTTAAATTGAGGGAGAAGCCCAGTTTGTGAAGGAAGTGGCACACGTGATTTAGCTGGATCTGAGTTCCGAAGAAACAGCCCTGATCAACCAATTGTCCAGATAGGGGTAGACGTGAATCCCTTCCCTCCTTAGACTTGCTGCCACTACCGACATTAACTTGGTGAAGATCCTCGGGGCGGAGGTCAGCCCAAATGGCAGCACTCGAAATTGATAGTGAGAGTTGCCAATTGCGAACCTCAGGTATTTCCTGTGTTTGAGATGGATAGGCACATGGAAATAAGCATCCGGAAGGTCCAGAGATACCAACCAGTCCTGGAACTGAAGGGCCTGGAGGATCTGAGAAAGAGTGACCATCTTGAATTTCTCTTTCCTGAGGAATTTGTTCAATTCTCGCAAGTCCAAGATGGGTCTCAGTCCTCCGTCTTTCTTTGGAATGAGAAAGTAAGGGGTGTACCAGCCCTTGTTCCTCTCCGCTACAGGTACCGGTTCTATGGCACCTTTCTCTAGCAGGTCCAAAATTTCCTGCAAGAGGAGCGGATCTGGAGATTTCTGAGAGCTGATCCCCGGTGTATGACTCTGAGGTATGCGTAGGAAAGGCAGGCAGTAACCTTGGCAACTGTTTCCAATGCCCAAGCATCTGACGTGATAGCCTGCCATACCGCCAGATGTTGAGTCAACCTGCCTCCTACAGGTGTCCTGTGAGGGAAGTCCTCAGAGTGGTTTTGGGGCGGCTGATGCAGATGCCGATGGTAAAGAGGCACCTGCTGTTGCTGCGGCTTTTGAATATCTACCCCGTCCACCTCGGGTAGTTCTTCTTTGTCCCCTTTGAGCCGGTCGTCCTCTACCTCTTCCGAATGCGGAGTAGAAGCGAAAGGACCTACCCCTCGCAGAGGTTCCTGTGGGACGAAAAGGTGTCTGACGGATTGCAGCGCTTAGGGATTTTGCTGCTGCTTTTGAAGTTTGCAGTTTCTCTAAACTGTCATCCGCCTTTTTCCCGAACAAAGAAGAGCCATCGAATAGCATGTTCAAGAGCCTGGCCTGCACATCTGGGGCAAAACCAGACTTTCTCAACCAAGCGAATCTCCTGGTTGTTGTACTTGCCGCCATTGCTCTGCTGATACTGTCAGCCGAATCAATGCCCGTCTGGAGGGATTCGCACATAGCGTCTTTACCGTCCTGTATGATATTCAGGAACACCTCCCTTTCTTCTCTCTCCGGGATGCAGTCAGCCACTGTAGAAGCACACTCCCAAAGTGTATGGCTGAATCTGGCAAGGGTGCAAGTCGCATTAACAGATTTTAACGCCATGCTACATGCCGAAAAAACTTTCTTTGCCATAGCATCATATTTTTTATCATCCCTGTCCTGCGGGACGGTAGGATAAGCCGTCTTGACATCGGTAGAAGATGCTGCCTGTACCACCAGACTTTCTGGGGATGGGTGTTTTGACAAAAACTCCGGGTCTGTAGAGGATACCCTGTATTTTGTAGACAGTTTTTTATTTACTGCCGGGACGACATCTGGGGTTTCCCAGTTCGTCATAATCTTCCTCTGAAGAGCTTTATGAAAAGGCACCACAGGGTCCTTCTGTGGGCCTTTGTCAAGAATATCGGTGAGGTCATCTTGTTGGAAAGATTGTGAAGGTGCAGACCACCCCATAAACTCTGTGATCCTGACCATTAAGGCTCTATAGGGGGTTTCAGCATGCTCCCCCGGGTCTGGCCTAGCAAACTCCACCTCAGGGGAAGTGTCTAACCCACTTGCCTCATGTAAGGAATCATGAAGATCCTTTAATCTGCGTTCTTCAGAGGAAATTTCTCTAATTGGGGTTACAGGTCCCTGGAACTCAAATGTGTCTTCCTGTTCAGACAATTCACCCTCTTCCATAATTGAGGACATAGTTCTCAATTGTTCTGAACTCATAAAGGGTGTAAACCCCATTTTCAAGGCAGAGGGTGCCGAACTTGTCATAATCGGCCTCGAAAACGTCGATGTCGTCGACACCGACGTCGAAGGCTTCGAGCGTGGCATCGAAAACAAAGGCGGAGGCCTCGATGACCTTGACAGAATTGGGATTCTGCTCGACAATCTCGAAGCCATCGTCATCGAGGACCTGGGGATAGTCACTGGGTGTGTCGTAACCGTGACTTTTCTTGGCGTTGACGCCGGTGTCGAAGCTGGCGTCGAGTCGACAGACCCGTGTGTCAAAGGTCCCTTCGACAACGGCGTCGAAGACACCGACCTCGGCGTCGACGGAACCTTCGAGGAAGGTTTGGAGGTCATAATCCTACTAGGAGGGTTTGGGACGCGCTCGAGAGGTTTCCTTCGCCGGGTACTGCGACTCGCGGCGTTTTTGACCTTCGGGTCTTTCGACCAGAGCATTGCTCTCGGCAGTCTTCGAGGGGGTCGAGGCTGCTTTCTCGAAGACGCTCATCATATTTTTGCGGAATTCCTCCCATTCAGCCCGGGAACTATGTTTCGTGGGGCAAGGGATTCTCTTTGGCGAAACAGAGGAAGAGGAAGACGGAGAAGGGGATCTTCGACGTCGCCTCTTCGAGTGCTTCGATCTCGAGTGATGGGACCCACTTCGAGACCTGGAGCGCGAATGGAGACGAGGAGACGAATGTCTCGACTTCGTCGATGAAGAAGAAGCTTTAAAAGTCTTACCTTTCTCCAGCTTCCCCCTACGCTCCTTCAGGGCCTTAGCTGTCATGGACATACAGTCCTCGCACTCCGAACAATGGTGTTCAGCTCCCAAACACCACAGACAAACTCTGTGAGGGTCAGTCAGCGACATCTTTTTCCCACAATCTCAGCATTTTTTGAAGAATCTCAGCATTTTTTGAAGCCGGATCGAGGAGTTGTCAGTTCCGACGAAGAAGCCATCGAGTACGGATCGAATAACTCGAGGTAAATAGGTAAAACCTGACAAAACTGAGCAACGGTATTCCGAGGCACTGAGTAAGCGCGGAAAAACGGAACTGAGCAAAGGACGCTGCGCGTGGCCTTTATAGACAGGATGACGTCGACACGACGGCTGTCGAGGGACATCGACTCGGAGGACGTCATCACCTCACTGGTAAAATGACTTCCTCGATCCAACTCAATCCTTTTGGGAAGGCCGACACGTGAGAAGATGTGATTGATCAATAGGGCAGCAGCTGTTTCTGCCTTGCAGTTTGGGGCCAGGAGACATTCCACCCACTTTGTAAACAAGCATGTCACAGTCAACATATACTTGTTTCTTCTAGAGGAGCGAATCACGGGCCTGATGAAATCGACTTGCAATTCTGACCAAGGCAGTGCCATTCCCCTTTTTTGTAGGGGAGCTTGGTGTGTGAGGGAACTTGGCTGAAAATGAGCCCACACAAGACACCCCTTCAAGTATTGGCATATGTCCTGATCCATGTGTGACCAGTATGCTACCTCTTGCAAGATTTCCAAAGTTATATGAAACCCCCTATGACCGGCTGTGCCCGAGTCATGGATGTGACTTAACATCAGGCTTCAGAATGAGGTTGGTACAACCCACTGTTCACATCCAGAGATGGATCGCCGTACCAACAAACCGTCTTGGATTTGGAAAATTTTGGAGAACTTCATCAACACCTGGAGATCCTCTTTCCCGAGATATTCAGATTCGGTTAGAGGAAAATGCATGAGGGCCTTCAATATATTGATAACATTTTGCAATAATCGGGTCCCCTTTTTGTTCTGTGATCAAATCAGCATCTGGGTTTTCCTTACTTCACTGGGCAGTTGCCAGTTAATTTTGGGCATGTGTTTGGGACTTGGTGACAGTAGTGTCCTGGATTTCCCCCAACAGGGATCCAGTTTCTATGATATCCCTGTGTATGGCTCTGGTTTTGGCCAACTGGTCAGCCAAGTAATTTCCAGTTTTGTCGGGTCCCTCTATTTTGGAGTGACCGTTGACATATTTCAGTAGTCATCTCATTAGAGGTGACCAGTGCATTAATGGATTGTATTATTTTCCCATGCTTGAGCATGCCTCGATTTTTCCAATTAATCAGGTGCTCCACAAACCCATTCCTGACATAATCTGAATCAGCAAAAAAGGTTTTCTATGCTCAGAAGATAGAGGCTTCAATCTGCCAACCAAAATCCTTGTTCACATTGGTAAGATCTCTTTCCTTTACAGCTAGACTTACCCCTGCAGCTGTTCCGACCCAAGATCTTTGCAACACCCTAACCTTTTCATTTATCACCAAAATTGACACTATCTGTACTAACATTGCCAACATCCCCATGCAAACTTCTACTCAAATTACCTGCCATCTGGTTGACTGTAAAATTACTTCCAGGCCCCCCACCTATGTTAATCAATTCCCTCCTCAAGGATGGTCTACCTTCCCTCTGTTCACTCAGACAAATGTCCTTTCTGCCATTGGCCATACTAAAACTGGGTCACCTTCTGATGCCATTCCCATGATGGTTATGAAAGACATCTCCTCTGAACTGCTTGTTGTAATCACAGCTGCAGTTAACCATTCCTGTCAAACTTGGCTTTGTCCCCCTCCGAACAAAAGTATGCCACGGTGATCCCACTGCTTAAAAAACCCACACTCAATCCTTTGCAGCCATCAAACTATCATCCCATTTCACTTCTACCATTCTTTATGAAACTCCTTGAATCCCTGGTTTCTCCTCTTCTGTCCTCTTTTATGGAGTCTACTGGGCTTTTTGATCCTGCCCAGTCTGGGTTCAGACCAGGTTGAGGGACCGAGTGTGTCCTGGGCTCAGTTCTGGATGATATGACCAGGCTGGTTGTTGCAGGAGTGGGAACCCTGATTTTGTTAGACCTGTCAGCGGCATTTGACACTGTCGACCACCCAATCCTGCTTGACCGCCTGTCCCAAGCTGGAATCACGAGCCAAGTTCCCGCTTGGTTCACCTCATTCCTGGCTGACCAAACTCAGACTCTTTCACTCCCTCTGTTCCTTTCATCTACTTTTTCCACATCTTTGTGGTGTCCCTCGAGGCGCCACCTTGTCCCCTATTCTTTTCAATATCTATATTTGGCCTCTTGAATGTCTCATCTGTTCTTTCGGCATCAGGTGTTACTCATACGCTGACGACACTCAGATCCTGATCCGATTAGATCTTGATCAGGCTGAGATGTCGCGTCTGAAGGAATGTCTGGCAGCCGGAGACTGGATGAACTGCAGTTGGCTGAAGGTGAATGGGGACAAGACTGAGGTGCTGGTGGTGGGATCCCCTCCCATCCCTTCACTTTAGGTCTCATCCTTCTGGCCTTCCACCCTGGGTCCTCTTCCGGTTCCGGCCGATAAGGAGAGGAATCTGAGGGTAATATTTTCATCCACCCTCTCCATGCAGTCCCAGGTTGCCGCTGTCTGTAAAGCAGGGCACTATCATCTACGTATTCTCAGAAAGGTTTTACCTCTCATCCCTGTTCATCTCCATCCAGCAGTGGTGGCAGCAATTGTACTGAGTAATTTAGACTACTGTAATTCCCTTTACTTATCCCTACTGAAGGGTCTTATCTAGTGACTTCAACGGCTGCAAAACATGGCTGCCCGAGTTGCCACTGTCTCCCCCTACGATGCTCATATATCTCCAATCTTGCGGTCTCCCCATTGGCTCCCGGTTGGCCAGCGTATTGTCTTCAAGTCGCTATGTCCGATCCATCGTGCTCTTCATGGCCAAGCAGTAGAATATCTCTGCGCCAAGTTCTTTCGCTAGCTCCGGACGCGGTCTCTGCACTCTGAAACAGCTGGTCTTACCTGTGTTTCAGCACGCTCGCTGTGGGGGTCATGCTTTCTCTGTTGCTGCCCCCAGACTTTGGAATGACCTGCCTCCGTATCTGAAGCATTTAGAGGATCATCTTGCCTTTAGAAAGGCATTAAAAACACACCTGTTCTAACTGTCTGGTTGCTCTTAGTTGACTTTCCTCTCCTGATGCGCCAAGATGCCTTTGGCGAACGTGCGCTTTATAAGAACACATAACATAACAGTGATTATGACCAGTTTGTTGAGTTGGTGTTGCACAACACTGAGGATGTCTTGATGTACCGCCATCAACTCTGCCACCTGATTACTTTGGGGACCTATCTTCTACCAAGCAGAGGGTTCTGGGGCATTTTTCACTGAGTCATTCCCAACGGCAGCCACTAACTCTTTTTTCCCTGTGATTATCAACATGATAGGAGCACCCATCCACATAAACTGTGGGTATCCTGGCAACTGTCTTCCTCATAGACTATGTGTGGGGAAGTAAGGTACGCCTCCATGTTGTCTTTGGTTTTTAGACTTTTGGCCTCGAGACAGTTTTCTTGAGCACAGTCATGCGAGTTAGCCAAACATTGCGCAAGGGGACTCATCTTGTTTTGGCCATATCTGACCTCCACGGGAAAGCCTGGCATGGACAGAAACCAAGAAGCAATTCTGGAATTACTCACGTTCCCTGTTTGGATTTGGTCACTTTGGTGATATTGAAAGGGCTGGTGCAGAGTCTCGACAATGTGTTCTCCCCTGGATGTGCGGGCAGTCATTGTTCAATGCCCACACCGTTGCCAGGAGTGTCTTTTTGCAATCACTGAACTTTTCCTCCACAGAGGACAATGTCTTGCTCGCATATGATATGATTGTGTGGACCTTGTCATGCTTTTTTGAGAACCCTGTCTCCAAAAAGAACTCCTGGTTTTTTATGGGGTAAGCCAAACAAGGCGCTTGGGAAAGGCTTCTCTTTAGCTGTTTTACTGCCTCGGCTTGTTATGGACCCAACTCCCACTTGACCCCGGCCTTTTGTAAATGGATCATCAGTTGCGTGACCTCTGCATAGTCCTGTATGAACTTTCTGCTATAATTAGTAATTCCAAGAAGTCTTCTTAGTTCACACAGAGTCGTAGGGTCTTTTCATTTCAATAAAGCTTCTGCCTTTTTCGCCTGCGGACTGAGACCCTCAGGGGTGATTTCTCACCCTAAGATTTTCACGTGGGTCTTATGCCACTGTGTCTTCTGAAAAGACAGTGTGGATCCGGCTTTCTGCAACTGGGTCAGAACATAGCGTATTTCAGCTATGTGTTCCTCCACAGTTGAGCTTTTGATTAAAACATTGTCTACATAGGCTAGGTTTCACCTTTCACCCAAATCGGGCATGGCCTTATGCAGGAAGCTGTTAAATTCATTGCCAGAGTGTATGTATCCAAAGGGGGTTCGGGTCCACGTGTATTTCTGGCGCCCAAAGGTAAAGGCAAGCTTGTACTGGTCTTCCCTACTCACGGGTACTGTCCAGTAACCGTAGGTCAGGTGAATGGCGGTATATACATTTGACCCTTGGATCTGGGCCAGTCCCTGATTGATCTAGAGAAGGGGCCACCTTGAAATTTGGACCCTGTTATTTAACTCCTGAAGATCTGCGCACATTCTCCATTGGGTTCGAGTATCCCCAGTACCAGGTTATTAAAGGTACTGTGGACTGGGCGAATTATCCCACAGGATTCTAAGTTTTTTATAATGTCTGTGAGTGAATCCACAGACGCGAGAGGCAACCGTTATTGATTTACAAATATGAGAGCCATGTCATGGTCCATTGCTATGGAGGTTGAATGTATCTTGTGGTGCCCAGTGTCGTACGAGTCCATGGCACAGATCTCCTGAAAATCCAAAAACACCTGTCTCAGCTTCTGCTTTTGCTCCCCGGTCCCACAGGCATCAGCGAGGTTGATTAGTTCCTCAACCATCTGACTAAAGCCTGGAAATACCTCTGGTTTTGCAATTTCGGCAGTATCCTACAGTTGAGTGGAGAGATTCTGTGTAATTGTATTGGCCTGGAAATGAGGTTTCTGTAACGCTCACCTGATTCTCGCAGAGGCGCCGGTCTTGACTGGGCGACTACCGTATCTTCAAAGGTGATGTGTAGCACCCGGTTGGCTCTTTGGGCTGGACCTCTGTGCACTGTATGCCTGACTTCAAGAGTAAGATGTCTGCAGACAGAAAATATGGGATTAATGAACTGGGGTTATTGGGGTGTCCCTATCTCTTCCCTTTTTTGCTCTCCTGTAGACCCCCAAAGGTTAACGCTCTCACCTTAGGTAAGTGAATGCCGAGCTCTCCATCTGCCTCGGGGCAGGGTGCTGTAACCAGTTTCTTCACTGGATCGGTAGCGCAGGCCTCTTGACTTCAGAGGACTGCTGTCCGTCGTTTACTGCACGAACGGTAAGTTTCGAGTAATTCTATTGTCTTTAAAGTCTTTAGCAATGATGTCTCTTGTTTTGCAGGTTCCGGCGATGGCGGATGACGGGCTGAAGTGAGTTAAAGATGGAGTCCGTATGATGAATAAGCGCTTGTTGCCTGCTTCACGATGCGCTCTAACTGTCTTTTATTTTGCAGGTACGAGTTCGGAGCGGCTGCAGGGTGCCGGAATACCCACTGGGGTTGATGTGGAAAGGAGTAATGGCACGTGAGTATCAAAGTTCCCCAATGTCTTTAAACGCACCTTGTTTTGTCTTTCAGATGCAGGATGCAGCGCCGAAGGCCTCCGGAGCGTGCGAAGAGTCGGTAAGCTTTTGTCTTTCAGATGCCGGAATGTAGTGTGAAGACCTCCGGAGCGCACGAAGAGTAGGTAAGCCTTTGTCTTTCAGATGCCGGAATGCTAACCTGTTCTTTCTTGTCTTTATAGGTGTTGCTGAAGACTGGATTCAGGATGGTAAGCCTTTTTCCTTAGGCCCAGGATCCGATGCAGAAGACACGATGAGCGTTCTGCTGCAGAGGATGCAGAATAACGCAAAGCAAGATTCATCCACCGGGTGTGGTTTAAATAGCCTCCTGTAGTGCTTAGGTGTCTCCTTCCTCAGCCACGCCTAGGTAAGAAAAGAGTTCCTGCTTTCCAGAAGAGTTCCAGTGTTCTGAATCTAGGGAGTGGCTCCTGCCCCACCCAACAGTAAAAGTAGTTCCAAACAGAAGAGGATCAGAGGCTCAGCTGGCAGGCAAGTAAGCAGCATGGTCTGCTGCAGGTAAGTCCACCCAAGCATCATGAGCCCGGCGCTTCCAGCGCTGGGAATGGGCACATTTATGAGCCTGGTGCCACTGGCGCCAGGACTGGGTCCAAAAGGTCCCAATTGGGACTGGTTGGCCCTCGGAACCTGGGTTATGGATCTGCTTCCAAGGGAGTTGGGAAAACCCTGACCTTTTGGAAGCAGAGATCATGACAGTACCTCCCCTCAAGGCCCCTCCCAAACCGGGCTTCTCCGGGGGTTTTGGCTTGTCAGGAAATGTTCGGTGAAATCTTTTGATTAGGCGAGGAGCGTGGACATATTCAGCAGGTTCCCAGGATCTCTCTTGGGGGCCGTAGCCTTTCCAGTCAATTAGGTAAAATAGTTTAGATTTGGAGATCTTGGAGTCCAGAATGCTTTTGACTTCAAACTCGAGTTCTCCATCAACTAGGATGGGTTTTGGAGATTTAGTTAGTCGGGTTTGAGGTTGCACAGGTTTTAATAGAGAGACGTGGAAGACCGGATGTATCTTCATGTGAGGGGGCAAGTCCAACTTGACCGCTACTGGGTTTATTATGGTAGTGATGGAATAGGGACCAAGGTATCTTGGGTTGAATGTGCGTGGCCCTTTTAGAGGTAGATATTTGGTGGATAACCAGACTTGGTCCCCTACTTGATATTGAGGGGCTTCCTTCCGATGTTGATCTGCTCCTTTCTTGTATTGTTCTTTAGCCCTTTGAAGGTGAGAAACAGCTTCCTTAAAGGCTTGGGTGATTGTAGAATGCAGGTAGTCTACTGCTGGTGTTTCAAGATCTTGGAGGGGATCCAACTCCGAGGTTCGAGGGTGACTGCCGTACAAAAGAAAAAACGGTGTTTTCCCAGTTCCCGAATGGACAGAGTTATTGTAGGCATATTCGGCTATCCAAAGGATGTCTTTCCAAGTTTTTTCAGTTTGTTGCAGCATGCAGCGTAAATACTGTTCCAGAGTTTGATTGGTCCTCTCGGTTTGTCCGTCGGTCTGAGGGTGGTGACTGGTCGATAGTCTCACATCAATTTGAGCCGACCGGCAGCAACTTCGCCAAAAATGAGAAATAAATTGACTACCTCGATCCGAAATTAGAACCGAAGGAAAACCGTGTAGTCGGACGATGTTTTCGAGAAATTCTCGGGCCAGAGTTGCTGCTGTTGGCAAGCCTTTGAGCGGAATGAAATGCGCCATCTTGGAGAATAAGTCCACGATTACTAGAATCGTATTGTATCCGGAGCATGGAGGTAGATCGGTGATGATGTCCATAGAAAGCGTATGCCAAGGGCGAGGTGGGATGTCAATAGGGCGTAAGAGGCCTGCTGGTCTTTCCTTTTGACTCTTGTTTTGGGCGCATACTCCACAAGACATTATAAAGTCTCTAATATCTTTTTTCCAAGACGGCCACCAGAAGTAGCGCTTGATCTTTTCTGAGGTCTTGGCCATACCGGGATGACCTTCCATTAAAGAATCGTGATAACAGGAGATTACTTTTTTCTGTAAATCTGTGCTGGGTAGGTATAATCGTTCTTGGAAATACAATAAGTTGTCCTATACTGCAAAGTCCTTTCCCTGCAGATGCCAATTTTGTATGTCTGCTGGAGTTACAAGTTGCCTGGCTTTATCCTTAACTTCCTCTATGGATTCTGTGGCGATTACACCCAGAATTCTTTGTTCGGGAATGATTGGTACAGGTTTAGGGTTGATCAAGTGTTCTTCCACTCCCATCCGAGAAAGGGCATCAGCTTTACCGTTCTTTGTACCAGGTCGATAGGTAATTATGAAGTCAAACTCGGCAAAGAATAATGCCCAACGGAGTTGTCTAGAGGATTGGGCTTTTGCGGTTTTCAAATATTGCAGGTTTCGGTGATCCGTAATCACAGTAACGGTGTGTCGGGCCCCCAGCAGATAATGCCGCCAAGCCTTAAAGGCAGACTTGATAGCCAGAAGTTCCTTGTCAGTAATCGTGTAATTGATTTCAGGAGGCGAGAATTTGCGGGACCAAAATGCCACGGGATGCAACTGATTGGTTACTGGGTCCTTTTGTGATAGAACTGCCCCCATGGCAAGGCTTGAAGCATCAGTTTCCACGATGTAGGGGAGTTCGGGGCGAGGGTGTTTTAAGATTGGTGCAGAGATAAATTTAGTCTTCAAATCCTGGAAAGCTTGTTCCGCCTTGGTAGACCATTCAAAACGTTTGTTTTTCTTTAACAAGGCAGTGATGGGCTGGACTATTCGAGAGAATTCGGGGATAAACCTGCGGTAAAAGTTAGCGAAGCCTAACATGCTTTGCACACCTTTTACGGAGGATGGTGATGGCCATTTGAGAACTGCATCGACCTTCTTTGAATCAATACGTACTCCGCCAGGTGATAATATGAATCCCAAGAATTCAACTTCAGTCACGTTGAAAACACATTTTTCCAACTTTGCGAAAAGTTTGTGTTGACGCAATCTTTCGAGGACCATTTTCACGTGTTTCCGATGTTCAGATTCCGATGAAGAATAAACGAGGATGTCGTCAATGTAAACAACAACACACACATCTATGAGCTCTCTGAGGACATCGTTCATAAAATATTGAAAGGCGGCCGGGGCATTGCATAGTCCGAAGGGCATGACCTGATATTCAAATAGCCCATACTTGGTGCGGAAGGCCGTCTTCCATTCATCTCCCTCTTTTACTCGTACCAAGTGGTAAGCTCCTCTAAGATCCAGCTTTGTATATATGCATGCTTTTCTGACTTGGTCCAGGAGTTCAGGGATCAAAGGTAACGGATATCTATTCTTAACGGTGATCTGGTTCAGGGAGCGATAATCGATACAAGTTCTAAGGTCTCATTCCTTTTTTGGAACGAAGAACAAAGCTGAAGAAGCATGGGACTTGGAAGGACGAATAAACCCATTTGCCAGGTATTGATCCAGGTATTGTCGAAGGTGAAGGTTCTCAGGCTCGGTGAGGGCATAAATTCTACTACAAGGAGGAGTAGATCCAGGTATCAGGTCTATCTGGCAGTCATAAGACCTATGAGGAGGTAGAGTGTTAGCCTGATCCTTCCGGAAAACATCTTGGTATTCAAGGTATTCGGGAGGTAACTGGGGAGTCTCTGAAGAAATTGCTGCCAGTGCAACACCAGGTGGAGGGTGACAAGTAGAGACACATTCTGGAAACTGGACCGTTCTTGCTCGCCAATCGATCAGAGGATTGTGTTTCTCTAACCAAGGTATTCCTAGAATAATCTGAAACTGAGGGGCCTTGATCACATCGAACACGATCTTCTCATGGTGTCCATCTTGACTTACTAGCGTCACCTCTTGAGTGGTATGCGTTACTGGCCCGGAGGCTATCTCCGTACCATCCACTGTAGTAATGACGTTCTTTACAGCCTTGGGACAAAGAGTTAGATTCATCCTCAAAACCATTTCATGATCCACATAATTGCCGATGGCACCGCTGTCGACGTAAGCTTCAATTGCATGTAATCGATCCGGATTATCAGGGCTAATGAGGACCATAGGTATCACGAAATGCGAGGTCACGGAACTGGTTTTCACGCTCGGCAAGAGGACCTCTATTCTTGTCGGGCGAGGTCGTTTCCCTGCTCAGAGTTTGTAACTTTGGTAACTGCAGCTCCTACTGCCTTCTTGGCAGGTTTCACCGGACAGTCTCGAAGAAAGTGCCCTGAGTTTCTGCAATATAGGCATAATTGCAACTGTTTTCTCCTTTCCCGCTCCTTTTGTGTTAGAGGACCTTTCAGACCCCCGATTTGCATGGGTTCCCCGGAGTCTACTCCTTTGGAAGGAGTTGGCGGTTTGGAAAATACTTGAGCATCAAACTTGGAACGGTCGGCCTTCCTGTTCTGCAGTCTATGATCTATTTGAACGACCAAGTCTATATAATCCGAACAGTCTTGTGGGGGATTCACTACTTGGGCTAAAATGTCTTTGAGCTCTCCACGTAGACCTCTGTAAAACAGCGTAATCCTTTTGTCCTCAGGCCATTGAGTTTCCACTATTAGTCTATTGAAAGATGCAATATAAGCCAAAAGGTCTTGATTACCCTGTCGCAACGAAAGAAGCTCATTGTCCAAGGCCTGCCCCTGTGAATGTCTTGCAAACAGTTTTTCCATACTAAGCTGAAAGGCTTGAAAATCATGGAGAACCGGATCATCTTGATTAACTAGAGGGATCGACCAGTCTGCCGCATTGCCACTAAGGTACGAAAGTACAAAAGCTACTTTAGCTTGATCAGTTGGAAAGGCTGCTGGCCGGCATAAGAAGTGCAACCGGCACTGATTGATAAATACTGCAAACCTCTTTGGGTCACCAGAAAATCGTTCGGGCGGAGCCAGAGGTACATTCCCAGGTAGGTTGATCTGCACTGGATTCATAGAGGAGGTTGAAGGAAGATTTGCCCCTGATGCGGGTAACGGGGTTTGTCCGGCTTGTGACTGTAGCAATTGTCTAGCAAGACCGTCTGTTCTCTCCTTGGAAATAATTAGTTCCCTTCTTAGAGCATTTGTTTCCTGATGAGCTGCATGCACTTCTGCCCTTAGTTCCCCAAGTAACCGGGCTAGATGGTCAGTATCCGAGGTTTCCATAGCGCCTGGGCGAGAGTTTTGCGGTAGGCTTTGCGTTCTGTAACGCTCACCTGATTCTCGCAGAGGCGCCGGTCTTGACTGGGCGACTACCGTATCTTCAAAGGTGATGTGTAGCACCCGGTTGGATCTTTGGGCTGGACCTCTGTGCACTGTATGCCTGACTTCAAGAGTAAGATGTCTGCAGACAGAAAATATGGGATTAATGAACTGGGGTTATTGGGGTGTCCCTATCTCTTCCCTTTTTTGCTCTCCTGTAGACCCCCAAAGGTTAACGCTCTCACCTTAGGTAAGTGAATGCCGAGCTCTCCATCTGCCTCGGGGCAGGGTGCTGTAACCAGTTTCTTCACTGGATCGGTAGCGCAGGCCTCTTGACTTCAGAGGACTGCTGTCCGTCGTTTACTGCACGAACGGTAAGTTTCGAGTAATTCTATTGTCTTTAAAGTCTTTAGCAATGATGTCTCTTGTTTTGCAGGTTCCGGCGATGGCGGATGACGGGCTGAAGTGAGTTAAAGATGGAGTCCGTATGATGAATAGAAGCGCTTGGAAGCACGTAAGTAAGCGCTTGTTGCCTGCTTCACGATGCGCTCTAACTGTCTTTTATTTTGCAGGTACGATTTCGGAGCGGCTGCAGGGTGCCGGAATACCCACTGGGGTTGATGTGGAAAGGAGTAATGGCACGTGAGTATCAAAGTTCCCCAATGCCTTTAAACGCACCTTGTTTTGTCTTTCAGATGCAGGATGCAGCGCCGAAAGCCTCCGGAGCGTGCGAAGAGTCGGTAAGCTTTTGTCTTTCAGATGCCGGAATGCTAACCCGTTCTTTCTTGTCTTTATAGGTGTTGCTGAAGACTGGATTCAGGATGGTAAGCCTTTTTCCTTAGGCCCAGGATCCGATGCAGAAGACACGATGAGCGTTCTGCTGCAGAGGATGCAGAATAACGCAAAGCAAGATTCATCCACCGGGTGTGGTTTAAATAGCCTCCTGTAGTGCTTAGGTGTCTCCTTCCACAGCCACGCCTAGGTAAGAAAAGAGTTCCTGCTTTCCAGAAGAGTTCCAGTGTTCTGAATCTAGGGAGTGGTTCCTGCCCCACCCAACAGGAAAAGTAGTTCCAAACAGAAGAGGATCAGAGGCTCAGCTGGCAGGCAAGTAAGCAGCATGGTCTGCTGCAGGTAAGTCCACCCAAGCATCATGAGCCCGGCGCTTCCAGCGCTGGGACTGGGCACATTTATGAGCCTGGTGCCACTGGCGCCAGGACTGGGTCCAAAAGGTCCCAATTGGGACTGGTTGGCCCTCGGAACCTGGGTTATGGATCTGCTTCCAAGGGAGTTGGGAAAACCCTGACCTTTTGGAAGCAGAAATCATGACAGTTTCAATGAGGGGAGGTAGTCACTGTTGACTTGGAATACCACCTCATCCTTCCTGATGTCAGAGGTTACCTCTTCCTCACCATAAGGGCAGGAAGAGTGCAACGAGAAATTCCCCCCTTGCCAGGTGAAAATCTTTTCTGAAGGGATATCACCGTCCCAATTTTAAGAGTCATTTGGAATTGGTCCCATAATCTCATTCCCTAAATCAATAGAATAATTTTGGGCATCAACCGCCATTCAAATAAAGATGTGTGCCACCAAAGTGACAAAGTGATACTTCTAGGGTCGCTGTTATCCACCAATATTCAAATGGTGTCATGTTCTACGTCAACTAGTGGTGTCGGATGTAAATACAAACCTTGCTGTTGGAGGTGATAATTCAAATTTACATAAGCGTCTTTTTTTTGGGGATTCAGTCCTCGCTTAATTTTTTGGGGAATTGTTAATTGTCGTACCTCTCCTGGGATGGTGACCTCTTCTCCTATTTGAACTTCAACTGCATGCAGCAGCAATTGAGCTGACTGAAATTCTTTCTCAGTGTTGTCAAAGCCTATGGGGTTACCCTCCACCCCCTAGCTGGGACCAGGCTTTGTAATTAATTAGGTCCAAATTAATTGCGATTCGATTGAGAATGTCACTGCTTAAGTAAAATGCGAAGAGGACTCTTTCTTATCCCAACAATTACGTTGTAGGCCTTTGCCGCCAATGGACATTTTTAGCATGCACCTACTAGGTACGAGATGTTTGGAATTTGGAGTTTCCAGACCCATTTCCCAATTATCAATCAAATTAAATGTGGGACTGGTCTGATCTTTTGGGAGTTTCCTGAATAATGCTTCGCTGATTACATTTTTTTCCATTATTCAGGCATGCCCTGGCGAGAACAGGCTCCGCCCCCCTCATTTACCTGAATGGGGAAAAACAGCTGTTCACCCTTTCTCTGGATGTCAGTCAAACTTTGAGCTGGCTTGGCATCCTCTTATCATGGGATTTGGGACAGTGATGTCAGGGACTTGATTGTTCCTAAAGTGAAATTCGATTTGGTCAGACCATTCTTCAATCATGTGGCATGTGCCATTTAAGCTCACATAATTGGTGCTTTGTTTTAGTTTCATTGGCAGGTTAGTCTGAGTCCAGAGGACCTTGTTGACACAGTCAATCATGGGTGATAACCTCCAGAGGAAGTAACTCCCCAGTAGACAAGGTGTGCCCTCTGGAGTGACGACTATTGACCCTCTTTCACCCAATTTTTATCTCCAGATACGCAGTCCCTTCAACTCCCAGGAAGAGGTGTGAGGGGAATTTGGTGACTCTCCCCCCTTCCTGAATTAATTTGGTAAAAGGCCTTTTAGGACAGGAGGGTAGCTTGGGATCCAGCATCCACTAGCACTGATCATGCACATTGACCCTGGACCTTGATGGAGGTATAAAATCTCCTTTCCCTCTTTTTAAGGGGGCAGAGAAAATAAGCATTTTGTGCCAGCTTGGCAGTTCATTATTTTATTTTGAACTCCGACATTGTGTGATCTTGGACAGTTTTCTGGGTCGGAGACAGAAAATCTGTAAGAAAATTTGGCACCCAGCAACACAGGCTGGGGAAGTCCCCTTTTTCCCCTGATTCTTTGCTGTGCCCCTTTTCCTGGAGACAGTTGCCCGAACCTTTTTGGGGGAGGATCCCTCTTTGCTTTCAGAGTTATTTGGGTGACATTGTTGGGTTCAGGCATTGGGGGTTTCGGGTCAGTCTCCATACTTACCCAGTCTAAATTGGGGTATTTTGGGACCCATTTTTCCTTGGGAATGATCCCTCCATCCCTAAAAGAGAAGATTTCCTTCCCTGAATGCTCCAGGGATTCTTCACCTCCAAACGGGATGACGTGGACTTCCTCCACGAAATGGGTTTTCTTTTGCCCTCGATTTCTCTTACTTACCCTCTGCTCCCTCGGTTCCAACTTTTCGGTGGTAGGAGATTTGTGTTCAGGTTCAGAGGTTTCTAGAGGTTTTTTTAGGGTGCAAAAGGAAGTTTCCTCTACTTTGCATCCCCATTTCCCCCAAGGGCTCTCCTCTTGAACCTGTTGGTTGTCAGGGTTTTCTCATCATCATTGCTCCGGGACACCACACCTGGGTGTTGAGCCATTCTGGGCATCCATGTTCATTTGTTGCTCTCAGAAAGGGTGTCCCTTCTCCCAAAGTAGCTCTGGTATTGAAGGTTTCCCCGATAACCCTCCATCCTTGGTCTCCCTTTTCCCTGATTTGGGGCTCTATTGTCCTGAAAGCGGGGAGAGAGAGGAGGATTGTTCTGGAAATTGGGGTATGCAGTGTATCTGGGAAAGAAACGTAAGTTGGAGGGTGGAGTATTTCTTCCTTCCAGAGGGAAGTTCTGAGGGAAGTTTCCTGGGGCAGTAATTACCTGATTGGACCCCGCCTTGTGCCAGGTGAGTCCATACATACCGCAAGATGGGTCTGTACCCTAGTATCTCACATATGACATGACATAGGCGGCAGGGTCCAATAGAGATTTTGTCGGGTACCCTGCCTGGCTGCCACCCGATTGTGATGGATCACAGGGTCTCTTCTGCCTCTCATTCTGCTTATTAGAGGGAGGAGTATTTTTAGGACCCCATTTCCAAGTCCAAAATGGGGGTATTTTTCACCTCTGCCACATTTGCAGCAGCTGGTGTGTAAGATGGTAAGGAATTTTTAGGGGTTATTTCTATTCTCAGTTGGCTTTTGGACTTCATAAATCTGGGTAGTCTGTTCTATCACCCAATCCAGGGTCCTACGCTCATGGAAGTACCTAAAGAGTTGGGTCATTATGTACTTTAGGAGTGCATGGAAATAAGTATTAATGAACTCCCTGTTATTTGTGTGCACCCGTCTAGAGGTCTGGGCAAATGCCCGCTTCAGTTCTTGCAAACCTCTCTAGGTGCTTGGTCTTCTCCACACTGCAGGTTGTAGGCCGCTTTGCGGGCCTCCAGAGGGGTCCTTTGCACAGAAAAATGTTTTAAGATGGCCGCCTTATAGGTAGACCGTCTTTGGTGATCTTGATCCTCCAGTCCTGCAAAGAAGCTGGAGTATTCTGTGGCGAATGTCAATTTGACAAACTCCAAGGAATTGTGATAATCTTTTATGCCAAATGACGCCATCATCTGGTCATACAATTCTAAATGCTCCCATTCTGAGTATTTGACATTTCTGTGATATGGTGTCAAAGCTTCCGATGGGTTTCTTTTGCCGAATTGGGTCTTTTACAAGACCTCTCATCTGTTTGGCAGCCTTCTTTTATCGCTGCACCTGAGTCCGCTTGTCATCTGACTCAGAGCTTCTACTATTTCTGGTCCACTCCCTGTCCTCTAGGAGCTCCCTGCGACTGGGAATCTGTCCCAGATTGACAGGGCTTGGTCTCATCTCTCATGTGGTACCGTGGGCTCTTTGGGTCACTTCCCTTGGGCTCCCCTTTTCGCACAGGGGAGTACTCATCTTCCTCATCCCTTCTTCTGGTTGTGTGGTGGATAATGCCCCCCACCTCCCTGAATGTGTGAAGGTTTTCAAAATACCCTTGAGGCCTGGACTCTGATCCTTCTCTGTCTGCAAAGTGGACTAGATGGTCCCTTTGTAACGTGTATTTTTGCCAGTCTAACTCCCTGATCTTCTTATCATAGGAGCCCGCCTGATCAGATGTATTAAGGTATTTTTAAGATGAATATCCGTCAATATCTGATAGGGACTGGCCTTCCACCTCAGTTATAATAGGCCTAATTGAGTCCAGCTGCCTCATGTTTCCATGTTCTTGCAAACTGGCAGGCATGAAGTAAGCAGCACCCTGTGCATATAATGTGTTAAGTTGGTTTGAGGTCCCTGGTAAGGAGGTCATCACACCGTGGTCGGAGGTAGCCCTTCCACACTGTTTGGGGTGCCTCAAAGCCTGTTTGTATCTAGCCATTTGCTTCTCCAATCTATCAAATTTGTTCTTCTCAGCCCCAATCTCTTGTTGATATATAGAGGCGTGGGCTTTGAGCTCTGCTAGCATGACTTGAGTAGGTTCTATTACTTTGTTTTGTGCCACTACTTGGTCGCTTTGTCCCTTGTTCTCCTCATAAAGGGACTAATTTTCCTTCTATGAGGCTTGTATTATCTGGGCATACTCAGACCGCTTCTTTTGCAGGAGACTACTCTCCTCACTTTGTGCATTTTTGGCAGCCTGTGTTGCCTGCTCTAGGTCAAATTCTTCTTGCCTCACGTGTCCCATTCATTTTTAATTTTCTATCCTTATGTCAGTCAGTTCCTGAGAACATAATTCACTTTTATCCATGTCCTTCCTTAACTGGTAAACTTCCTGACAAAGGGCACTTTTCTCCTGGCATAATTTGCTATCCTCTTCGCCGAAGTGTTTTCTCTGTCATTTCAGAGCGTTGATTCTGGTGCTCCTGATTGAATTCTGCATGGGAATCAACCTCCTTTATGATCAACTGGCTTTTCTCACCTTTCATTTGTTCAATTTGCATTTGAAAAGGCAGAAATGTCCACTATGTAGGCTCTATTGTGCATCACTTGCTCACTTAATTTCTGTTGACGCTTTCTCAGATTTTACACACTTCCTTGATGTTCCTCTTTTAGTGCAGGCCATTGGGACTCTCACTCTAAATCTGTTTGCCACTGTGCCACTTACTCATTTTTAAGCTGCTGAATCATGTTTTCTAATTTTAACTCAGAATTTTTACTCTGTTGCACTTTTTCCTACTTGCTTCAACTCTCTCTGTGCTTGATCCAAAAGCTCAGATTGAGTTTGGACAGAGGCTATACTCTCCTGGTAGGTTTCTTCCATGATCACCATATGGATGTACATATATGCTGTGAGCTGAGCCATTTTAATTTGCTCATCTCTGCTGGTCTGTGTCATATAAAAGTCTGCCAGAGCCTGATGTAACAGTCCATTATCCTGCTACATATCCACATTTATAAAGGTAACCTCCTGCATCATTCTAGATTCCCACGTTGCATGCTTATGTTCTACCCATTCACCCTTAATAAACAATGTGTACAGAAGGTGCTTCCTGGCCATATTAACTTCTATGGTGCTCATTGTGAAATGCGTTCTGTATCTACTATGCTCTCTATGCAAGGGCAAAACCTCAACCCTGTTCCTGCTTAGCTTATATTCACAATGACTACTCAATGAATACTTTAATCTACACACCACCATGAAACCCTGGGTACAGGTTTAGGTGGCATCTTCACAATGCACCACTTTCTATCCACTAAACGAAATAATACCTTCAATGAATAGCCTGCTCTACTGCACTGTCACGAGTGAAAACTCTCTACGAGCCCCCAGTTTTGTCACGGTTTATTACACGGTCATATCAAAATCAGGGAGCTCCTTCCCCCACAAGGAAGGTGGCGTACAGTGTATCGATTTTGTTGATTTCAGGTTCTTTTTTGATAAGGCCTTCAACCAGCCTCACACACAACCACAACAAATACCTGGAGCCACAATGGACTAGGTACCAGGCCGGTGTTTATGAAGAATATATTAATTTATTTATTCAGCCAAATATCACAACTAAATTACATCAGCCACCAATGCTGTGGCAACACAAAAACAAAATCACTTCTGTAAAGTAACCATACAGAGATATGATGTCAAAATTAATTCCTTTTACATCACCCACCAAGACAGAAGAAGAACAATTTATCACACAGTGAAAGCAAACAGGGTTATGCTTGTCTCCCAGAAACCCTCACCCCAAACATAAATTAGGCTTGACTCTTTTAAACGGAAGGCAGTGGCAAGGAGTGGGAACACAAAGGAAAAATCGGATTTACTCACAGAAACAATATGGGAGACAGAAAGGTAATGGGAAAATTCGTTTTGTGGAGCACAGTGGGAAAACTCAGATTTGAATTATTTAGCACAGATGCAATGGGAAAGAATAGAAAGAAAGGGGAAATTTGTTTTCTACACTTAGCAAGAACACACAGAGCTTTAGGATTATGGTCGGAACAGAATGGGAAAATCGTTTTTTGGGTTGGATATGGCATTTGAAACACACCTATACACAAGTGTTTCAAGGCGCGATGTGGCAAAAAAGGGGGAACTGATGTAGGACAGAGACAAGGATCTTACTAGGCCAACTGACATTGAGATCGTACAAGTGCAGGGGAGGAGTGGAGGGGCAAAGTGCCAGGGGAAAGGGGAGGGGGCAGTTCTGTACATGGGAATAAAACAATAACGAAATGTGCGTCCAGCAGGTGGCAGGTAAAAGGGTAAGTGTAGACAGCAGGTGTCCAAACGTGCAGTAGGGGGACTGTAGGGTTACAGATAGAGACCCAAGTGGTAGGGTTGCTGGGAGGGAATGTTGGTGTGCAACTGAGCGGGCAGTGACCTGGGCCTGAAATCAGAGGGTAGCCAGGTGACCAGTGCAGGATCAGACAGGAAATCAGCAGGGGAGAGGAGGAGAGAAGGCAGAAACAAAGAGGAAGGTCTTGAGGTGCTTCCGGAACCGGGGATGGTTCTCCTCAAGTTCCAGAGACAGTGAGGCTGTTGCAGAGGGAGACCCAGCCGAAGAAAGAGATCTACCACCAACTGGTTGCTCGGAGAAGCGACTGACCCTGATGGACGTGGAGGAGCAAAGAGCTTGAGTAGGAAGGTATTTACGAAGAGAGAGTTAGAGGTATTGAGGACGCAGAACGCAGAAGGTCTTGTGGACAATGCAGAGGGTCTTTAATTTAATCCTTGCAGCCACTGAGAGCCAATGTAGAGATTTCAGTGCTGGAGAGATACGATACCTGGGCTTGAGGCCAAGGACAAATCTTGCAGTCCTGTTCTGGATGAGTTGCGGTGAGTAGAAGCAGGCATATGTAGAAAGAGGCTGTTGCAGTAGTCTAGCCAAGAGAGACCCAGAGCTCTAGAGACAGCAAGGTTCTGGGGGAAGGAGAGGAAAGGAAGAATACCTCTGAGGAGGTGCAGTTGGTAGTTTGACTTCTCAGAGACGTAAGAGATGTGAGGAAAAAAGGAGAGTGTGGAGTGGAAGATGACCCCGAGGTCTTGGCCTCACAGGTGGGAGCAGGAAGAGGGCCAAGGGAGGCCGGCCAGAGTTACAGGAAAGAAGTGTGCAGGTGTGCCAATGAGGAGAATCTCTGTGTTACTGGCATTAAGGCAGAGATTGTTGGTGGCACACTACTCCTGGATGACAGACAGAGATGAGAGAAGGAGAAGAGGTGGCAGAGGGGCGCCTGAGAGAGGTTAGACCCCTGGGGAACACCACAGGTAGAGAGTGAGATAGAGGAAAGGAAGGACCAAAGTTGGACCTAGGAGGGTCGATCAGAGGAACAAGGTCAGCCAGGCCAGAGTCTGATCGATGATACCCAGGTTATCACAGAGATGCAACTTGAGAAAGCATATGCAAATGGAAAATTCATTTTTCAGAACACAATGGGAAAATCGATTTTGGGATTTTAGCACAATTGCAATGTGAGAAAGAAAATGCAAACAGGAAATTCATTTTGCAGACCACAATGAGTATACAGGGGCAATTTCGTGTTGCACCTTGCATATGCACAGGCACTACTGGCTTCCCACTCCAGGTCCAACATGAAGTGGACCAATGGGAAATTTTGTTTTTACACCCTGCGGACACTTATGGAAGCAGGTTTGGAGGGTTAATTCTTCTGGCAAATATTTATGACTAACGGCTCACAACACACTGGGAAAAGATTGTTAGTTTTGAATGCCAACAATACAGATCATGTTAATTAAATAGGAGAATTCATTGATTTACTTTGATAAATAGGCTAAGGATCTACACAGGCAAAAATATATGGCATATACAACCTAGGACATTTGGAGTAGTTCTACTTACAGGCGGGGTCTGGGCTGGGAATCAAGGAGCATCAGAACACACCACTGGGTCAGCAAGTGGGTCAGTTAAGGCTCTCCTCTGTATCTTCCCAAGGGGTTCCAAGCAGTTTCTATGTCTCTTGGCTCAATTGATAGACTCCCATCTTTTTCACTTTCACTTCTGCTCTCTAGGCACATGGTGTCAACAGATGGATCTGTGTTTAGATTTTGCCTCCCTGTCAAGGTCTAATGGCCACTAATAGCCATTCTAATGCACTTTTTATGGGACTTGCGACAAGTGCTGCAGAACAGACATAACCTTATCTGGTCTTCCCTGCATGTCTGATCTAAGAAATAATTATTTTCTTGTATATTTAAGGAATAGTTGGATTGGGGCAGCCAGGCTTGTATCTCCAGGGCAACCAAGTGGGGTTGTTCTTTGAGGGGATTGGTTATTCCGACGTATTCCACATCTACGACAGACCCCCAAAGCAGTACCAACGTATGGAGGTGGGAAAAGAATTTAGAATTTTAGAATGCCCAATCAAATTGCAGAATAGAGGCCCACCTTGCCAAAGGCCAAATCTTGTCCATGGGTAGAATCCAGGGAGTAGTGCTTTACAAAAGTATGGACAGAGGCCCATGTGACTGCTTCATAAATGTTGCGAATGGGAACACCCCTTTGCAGAGCAGTTGAGGCAGCCACACACCTAGTAGAATGGGCCCGTAAGCCTGCTGGAGGGTCCTTACCTGCCAAACGGTAACATTCAGAGATTGTCAAGACTATCCATCTGGACAAGGTCTGTTTAGTAACCGCTTGACCGAAACGCCTTCCAACATATCCTACAAAGAGCTTATCGTCCACTCTAACCCGGGACATGCGTGAGATGTAGAATGGGAACACCCCTTTGCAGAGCAGTCGAGGCAGCCACACCCCTACTAGAATGGGCCCGTAAGCCTAATGGAGGGTCCTTACCTGCCAAACAGTAACATTCAGAGATTGTCAAGATAATCCAGCTGGACAAGGTCTGTTTAGTAACCGCCTGACCCAAACGCCTTCCAGCGTATCCTACAAAGAGCTGATCGCCCACTCTGACCCGTGACATGCGTGAGATGTGGAAACTTAAAGCTCCCTAGGATCCAAACTATGGAGACTCTCCTCTTCCTTACCAGGATGCGGAGGAGGATAGAATGCCAGAAGAATTACCTTCTGGTCCAAATGAAATTCCAACACAACCTTCGAAAGAAAAGGACGTACCACAAGGACAGCCATGTCCTTATGGAACACTGTGAAAGGTGGCTTGGTGGATAGTGCCTGCAACTCACTCACACTGCGAGCCGAAGTAACCGCAACTAAAAATACAGTCTTAAATGATAACAGTTTCAATGGACAAGAATGCAAGGGCTGAAACGGAGCTCCCATCAGGAACTTTAAAACTAAGCTCAAATCCCAACCGGGCACCTGGAAAGGTGACAGTGGAAACACATTAGTTAGCCCTTTCAGAAACTGAGAAATCAAACTGAGAAATCAAAGGAATCTTAAAATAAGAATACTCCTCAGATGAGCGCTTAAATATGGACAGCGCCACCAGGTAACCCTTAATGTTACTCACTTGCAGGCCCTTGTGGGCTAATGAAAGCAAAAAAAAAACCACAGGAATGGCACATGAAAAAGGATCCGCATTCTGCACCCTGCACCAGTCGTAGAATTTTTTCCAACAGCAACGGTACAGGGACTTTGTTGCGGGCCGTCTGGCCGAAAGCAACACCTCCATCACGTCTTCAGGGAGGTCCCAATCCTTATACCTCAGCCTTTCAGATACCAAGCATGAAGGATGAGAGACTTGACCTCTGGATGGAGAACCCGTCCCCCCTCCCGTGAGAGCAGATCGTCTCGGTAGGGAAGATGGCGTTGAGGGCATATGGACATGTATAGAAGGTTCGGGTACCACGCTCTCCTATCCCATGCCGAAGCAATGAGGATCATTCGGGAACCGAACCTCCGTAACCTCCGCAGCACTTGCAGAATGACGGGGACTGGAGGAAACACTTACAGCAGTGAGAAGGACCACTCCACTACGAACGCGTCCCCTAAGGCTCCCATTAGAGGAAATTCCAGCTACTAGAATCTTTCACACTTCTGGTTGACACTTCTGGTTGGTGAAGAGATCCACTTGTGGGGTCCCCCAAAGGGGAAAGAGCTCCAAAAGAACTTCCTGAGCCAGCTCCCACTCGTGTGAGACCATGCTCTGCCTGCTCAGAGCGTCCACCGCCTTGTTTTTGTCTCCGGCCAGATGAACTGCCGAGATCGAAATTTCCTGCTGGAGGGCCCAGAACTAGAGCTGCATCACCTCTCTGCACAGTGGGAGAGACCCTGCCCCCCTTTTTTGTTGAGGTGGTACATTGACACTGTATTGTCCGTCAGAATCAGGACATTCTTCCCTGCACAGACAGCAGAAAAGCCGTCAGGGCTAACCTGATGGCCCTCAGCTCCAACAGATTGATATGGAGTCTGAACTCCGACGGAGACCAATGACCGCTGACTGTCAACACGTTGGCATGAGCTCCCCATCCTGTGAGGGACGTGTCTGTTATGATCGTTACCTCTGGCCAGGGTAGCCAAAATGGAGCCCCCTTCATCAGATTGCCTTTGACGGCCCACCACAGAAGATCCTGGGCGAACGAGGGCGGCACCTGAACGGAATCAGACATCCTGCTCAAGGACTGCGACCACTGCATCTTGAGAGCCCATTGCAGAGATCTCATCCGCAACCTGGCCTCTGGCACCGGTAGAATGCAGGATGCCATGAGGCTGAGCAACCTCAAGAACTCGAACGCCGGGAGATTCTGGGCATGTTGAAACTTGTGCACCATCTGCAGAATGTGATGAGCCCTCACCTGGGGAGGCAAACACAGCCCTAGGGATGTGTCGAGCACTGCTCCGATGTACTGGAGTCGCTGGGTAGTTGTCAAGTGGGACTCCTTTAAGTTGAGGGAGAAGCCCAGCCTGTGAAGGGAGTGGCAGGTGACTGACAGATGATCCAGCACTTGCTCGGGAGAGTGCACCCTGATCAACCAATCGTCCAGGTAGGGTAGATGAGAATCCCCCCTTTCCTGAGATACGCTGCCACCACCACCATGAGTTTGGTGAAGACCCTCGGGCAGAGGTCAATTAGAACGGCAGGACCCGAAACTGAAAATGTGTCATGATCTCTGCTTCCAAAAGGTCAGGGTTTTCCCAACTCCCTTGGAAGCAGATCCATAACCCAGGTTCCGAGTGCCAACCAGTCCCAATTGGGACCTTTTGGACCCAGTCCTGGCGCCAGTGGCACCAGGCTCATAAATATGCCCAGTCCCAGCGCTGGAAGCGCCGGGCTCATAATGCTTGGGTGGACTTACCTGCAGCAGACCATGCTGCTTACTTGCCTGCCAGTTGAGCCTCTGATCCTCTTCTGTTTGGAACTACTTTTCCTGTTGGGTGGGGCAGGAACCACTCCCTAGATTCAGAACACTGGAACTCTTCTGGAAAGCAGGAACTCTTTTCTTACCTAGGCGTGGCTGTGGAAGGAGACACCTAAGCACTACAGGAGGCTATTTAAACCACACCCGATGGATGAATCTTGCTTTGCGTTATTCTGCATCCTCTGCAGCAGAACGCTCATCGTGTCTTCTGCATCTGATCCTGGGCTTAAGGAAAAAGGCTTACCATCCTGAATCCAGTCTTCAGCAACACCTATAAAGACAAGAAAGAACAGGTTAGCATTACGGTCTTCAGTGACAGCTCTTCACTTACCTGGTCCATCGGCTGTCACCAACGCCTCGCGCTGCATTCCGGCATCTGAAAGACAAAGGCTTACCCACTCTTCGTGCGCTCCGGAGGTCTCCACACTGCATTCCGGCATCTGAAAGACAAAAGCTTACCAACTCTTCGCACGTTCCGGAGGCCTTCGGCGCTGCATCCCGCATCTGAAAGACAAAACAAGGTGCGTGTAAAGACATTGGGGAACTTTAATACTCACGTGCCATTACTCCTTTCCACATCTAACCCAGTGGGTATTCCGGCACCCTGCAGCCGCTCAGAACTTGTACCTGCAAAATAAAAAGACAGTTAGAGCGCATCGTGAAGCAGGCAACAAGCGCTTACTTACGTGCTTCCAGGCGCTTCTATTCATCACACGGGCTCCATCTTCAACTCACTTCAGCCCATCATCTGCCATCGCCGGAACCCTGCAAAACAAGAAACATCATTACTAAAGACTTTAAAGACATTAGAATTACTCGAAACTTACCGTTCGTGCAGTAAACGACGGACAGCAGTCCTCTGAAGTCAAGAGGCCTGCTCCCCTTATCCAGTGAAGAAACTGGTTACAGCACCCTGCCCCGAGGCAGATGGAGAGCACGGCGTTCACTTACCTAAGGTGAGAGCGTTAACCTTTGGGGTTCTACAGGAGAAGAGAAAGGGAAGAAGAGAGAGACATTCAATAACCCAGTTCCTTAATCCCATATTTTCTATCTGCAGACATCTTACCCTTCGAGTCACACATACAGTGCACAGAGGTCCAGCCCAAAGAGCCAGCCGTGTGTTACACATCACCTTTGAAGATACGGTATATGCCCAGTAAAGACCGGCGCCTCTACGGGAATCAGGTGAGCGTTACAAAATGTGAGTCGCCAACCGCAAACCTCAGGTACTTCTTGGGCTTGGGATGAATCAGCACATGAAAGTAAGCATCCTTGAGGTCGAGAGACACCAACCAGTCCTGAAGTTGAAGGCATGGAGGACTTGAGCGAGAGTAACCGTCTTGAACTTCAAACCATGCATGTCCATCATGGGTCTCAATCCCCCATCTTTATTCGGGATCAAAAAATATGGGGAATACCATCCCTTGTTCCTCTCTGCTACAGGCACCAGTTCTATTGCGCCTTTCCCCAGCAGGGATTTGATTTCCTGCGCAAGGAGCAGATCTGGACTCTTCAAAGAGAGCTTCCCCGGTGGATTGTCATGAGGCCTCTGCCGGAAAGGAAGACAGTAGCCGTGGGCTAGGATCTCCAGAACCCACACATCTAAAGTAATGGCACGCCATTCTACAAGATGCTATGCCAGCCTTCCCCCAACCGGTGAACCATGGGACATGGCCTCATGACTGAGCTGAAACGGCTGCGGCAGTGCCTGAGGGCAAAGAAGCAACAGCCCGAGCGGCTTTGGCACCTCAAGTACCTTGTTTTCCACCTCTGGTACTCCTACATTGGCCCCTTTGACTAGCATCTCCCCTCGATCTACCAAAGGAAGAGTAGTATCAAAAGGAACCTCTCCTCCATTGCTGTCCCCTAGAATGAAAAGGCGGAGGTTGAAGTACTGCAGCGCTCAATGACTTTTCCGCAGCTTTGGAGGTCTGCAACCTCCAAGGCTCTCGTCAGCCTTGCTGCCAAAAAGGTGGTCACCATCAAAGGGCATGTTAAGCTGGGACTGTACATCATGAGCAAACCCAGACTTCTGCAACCAAGTGAGCCAGCGCATCACGGTGCTCATCGCCATGGACCAGCTGACACAGTCTGCCACGTCAAGAACCGACTGAACAGATTCACACATGGCATCCTTGCCATCCTGAACAAGGGCAAGAAAACCATCCCGTTCCTCCCCTTCGGGAATATGTTCAGCCGCCAAAGATACACAATTCCACAGAGTGTGAGTGAATCTTGCCAAGACACAAACGGAGTTGGCTGCCTTTAAAGCCATACCCCCAGATGAAAACACTTTCTTTGCCCAACTGTCAAAGCGCTTGTCGTCCCTATCCGGAGGGATGGTAGGGTACTCCGCCTACTATGCTGGGACCGTAGCCGCCTGCACCACCAAACTCTCCGGAGTGGGGTGCACAGACAAGTAGCCCGGGTCACCACTGGCTGGATGGTATTTTTTCGGTACTGACTTATTCACTGCCGGGAGACACTCCGGACCAGACCCAGCCGCCGCCACCATTCTTTGTAAGGCCATATGAAATGGCAGCACCAGGTCAGTGGCTGGACTGTGGTCCGAAATATCTGTCAGGTCCTCCTGCAGAAAATCCACAGGTGGAGCAGACCACCCCAAGTACTCTGTCGCACTCGACATGAGACGCCTGTACGACGACTTGGCAGGTGTACCAGGCTCAGGCCTGCCAAACTCAACCTCCGGAGAGGTGTCCAGATCACTGGCATCATGTAAGGATTGACGCAGGTCTTCCATTTGGCCATGACCTGATAACAGGTCATCAGGAACCTCAGGAGGAACAAACCCTCCACATATGCCCCTTCATCCACCTCTGAGATGTAATCCAAAGGCTGGAATAAATCCCTGGACAAGGATTCAGAAAAAGGCTCAAACACAGAACTCACTGATTTCCTCTGGGCCTTCCTATGGGTTTCCACCAGTCTCCGGGGACACTCTGATAAAGCCTCCTCAAAAGGTGTCGAGGGCATCGTCAGAATCAGTGTCTACGTCGAGCGAGGCACCAACGACTTTGAGGCCAGATCCCCGAGCGTGTCCTTCAATGACCTCTGCGCCGATGGCGTCGATGACTTCCTCTGAGGCGGAGCCTCGAGAGAGCCCCTTGACGGACATGGTGCCGAAGACCTCGATGCCTTCTTAGAATGCCTCACAGGCTCCAACAGTCTCAAGGGTGACGAGGACCAGGACCTGGAGCGGGCATGGCTAGAGCGAGCCACCTTGTCCGATCGGGACCTCGGCGGCTCCCGATGATCGCGCCGACTGCCCGTGGCCGAAGGTGTGCAAGTGGTGGTTCTAGCGCATTCTTTGACAGCTTCTCTCGAAGGCACGGACGGAACGGAGCCCTGTGATTCATAAATCTCTATCATCTCCTTGCGAAACGCATCCCATTTCGCCAGAGAAATAATGCTTGTTGGGACAAGCTACCTGCCATCTGGCGGAGTCCTAGGACGAGGGCAGGGAAGGCGACTGGTAACAGCGCTTCCGAGGGTGCCTAGAAGAGGCAGAGGAATGGCGGGACCCATGCTGGGACCCAGACCCCCTGGACTTACGCCGACGCAGAGATTCGCCCCTCGAATCTTCAGTCGAAAATCACAGATTTTGACTTACAGGGTTTGGAAACCCTACCTACAAATAGCTTCTTCTTCCACTCATGCAAGGCCTTTGACGTCAAAGACTGGCATTCATCGCAGTCATCGGTTGTGTGGTCCTCGCCGAGGCACTACAGGCAGACGTTGTGCAGGTCCATAAGCAACATCTTGCAACCGCAGTCGCAGCACTTCTTGAAGCCCGACCTCAGTGTAGAAGAAGACGAGGACATGATTCTCACAAGAAACCAAGAACCGATTCAACAGGTAAAAGAACCGAGGCGCGCCGAGATTCCGAAGCAAACGCGTTTGTGGAAAAAACGGAGCTGAGGCTACGGGCGTTGTGCGTCTTACTTATAACATCCGGTGACGTTGGCTCGATGGAGGCCCTCAAGGGACAGCATATCGACATCATCGACGCAGGACATGGACGCCGAAAAAAAATTCCCAAACAGCACAGCTGTGGTGATCACTGTCATAGATGTGGAACACGTCGTCGGGACCAATCCCCTCGAAATGTTGTTTCCGTTCTTCTCATGGGTCTGAAGCCAATATGTGCCTGGTTTGGTATCCAATTATTTGCTACATGTCCCAGGATTGGTTCGTGAACATAACTTTTTACGAATTTTGATGGGTATAGGATGTTTGAAATTGGTCAGTAGTTGGTTAGGTCTTCTGTTTTTGATCGGAGTAGCTTGATGTATGTCGATTTAAAGGCTTTTGGAACATGTCCTGTTGCTCTTGAATGGTTGAAGAGGTGGCAGAAGAATTCTGCATGTATTTTCTGGGTGAGGATGGTGTTGCAGATGCCTGGTGGACAGGGATATGCTGGCTCGTAGTTTTTCATCCATTTTTGTTCGATGTTTCCTGCTAGATTTCTTCAGGGCTCTGAAGTGGGGTGTCCACCATCTCACCATTCTTTTGTTTAGTGAGGTGATGAATGGATTTTCCAGTGCAATGTCATCTAGTGTTTGTGTGATTCCTTTTTGGATTGTCTCAGTTCTTTCTTCAATGTTGGTCAAGACCAAGATGGTGATGAATGGTTTCATAGATTCCAGTCTGGTGTTTAGTTCCACAATGTTTATGGATAGCCAGGTTTTTTTCTGAATTGGATGAGTTTTTAGGAGGTTTATTAGATTTTGCGTTGGTGGATCACAAAGGGTATTATGAAGTGGTTGCTCCAGAGGATCTGCATCCGGGTGCAGTTGTGACCAGATTTATTTAGCAAAAGATTGCGAGTCACAGTGATCCAAAGGTGGAGCAGACATTGAATCGTCTTCGACACGGGCCTTGTTGATGTTCAGGATGGGGTTCAAAGGTTGCTGGTTAAAGGAGAACCAGGGTCAGTTTGGCGATTGAGATTGGGTCAGCGGCAAAGATGCTACTGGCTCAAGGCACTGTTCGAAACATGTTCTTTCAAAGACTTCCTCAAAGGCAAGATTCTTGTCCGATCCATGGCAATTGACAAACTTTGTTGGTGCTGTGTGGTGGCAAACTGGTTCGAGGTCCAGCAACAGTGGTTTGAAGATGTCTGAAACAATGCCAAAGGCAGCACCACATGTTCTGTTGGTTGGAGTGCATTTGATTGCGGCCAACGATGCTTCGATGCAGATCAACATGGTACAATGCAGGAAACCAGTTGCCTTGCTCACAGAGAAGATGAGTTTTGTTCTCATTCTCACAACACAGAGTTTGCAAGGTTCCTTCACCTCCAGTTACGTATTGGTTACTAGTGTATTTGGCAGACAGGCAGGTGTTGCTCAAGCAGCCGTTCACTTTCAATGTACTCCGGGGATCGATAGGGAGCAAAGCTTGCCTCTGTCTTAGCACACTCCTTTTTCGCCTCAATGGCGGAGGACTTTCGAAAGATCAATTCTCCCCAAAGAGGTCCAAAATAATTCTTCTTGCAGTCCAGGAATAAATCAAAGAAAGAGGGTGTGGGCTTTCTTATAAAAGCAAAGGGCCATCCCGGTTTAGGTTAACGCAAGCCTGATTTGAGGGGCCCAATCTCTGTTAAGTCAACAAATGGTCTTTGCCATATTGCACCATACCGAAGTGTTTTGTAAGAGTAGAAGACAGGATGGAAAGAGAAGGAGAGAGAAAAAAAAATTATGTAACCATGCTGAACCTTTTCTGGTTACATTAGCTCTGCCCCCTTCCTAAACCCATAGGTTCAAATTCCCTTAGGTATGCAACACCCTTCTGTGAGGTCGATCCTCTTGTTTAGGGAGTGTGCTTTGCTCCTACTGAGAGCTTCCTGGCTGGAGGGAGGTGTTACCCTCCCGCAAAAAGGCTCAAAAAGGTAGTAACTCCTACTGGATAACGTCCTATTGGCTGCAGCAGAGACACCCAGTTTAGGGAGAATACCACAATCTGTTCATGGCTTAGCTGGTGTTAGAGTGTTGATATGTGTATGAAACAGATCCGATATGACTTTAATAATTGTGTGAAATATCAGTCACCAGGCTCCAAAAACATAGGGATGGCTTACATTTGAAGATTAAACTACTCCCAGGATGATAGTTCACCATAATTATGTATTTTTGGCACAGAGGTGCAGATTTAAATAGAGTGTCTCTGCTGCAGTGACTTTTCTGTCACAGCAGCTGTCAAACAGGGCACCAGTGATCCCTGAACCGGCTCTGTGCAAGTGGAGAGTAGGTGATGAAGATCGGGATACTGATGCAGAAGGGAACAGGTGTACATTATGCGTTTGGCATGGTGATTAATATTGGGTCACATATTGGTTGAGGCTTCACTTGACACCCTTGATGCTTTGCGGTTTAACCTTGGACTCCGAAATCCGCTGCAAACCCGCTGCACCTCTGTCTCTGCCTTATGACATCATACTCAAAGTCCTTTGTGCACTAGGAGGTGTAGGAGTCTGGAAGGAAAGAAGTCCAGAGGAAATAAATGGTGGAATGCCGATCCCCCTCTGGCTACACTAACTCCTTCAAAGAACCAAAACATCAAAGACCCTTTGGTATGTTGGTATACCGTCATTTCAGAGATTCCTGAGCTGGAGAGAGTTGTTACCCACCCTCATAAAGGCTCAAAGCGAGGTAGCTCCCACTGGTTATTGTCATGTTGGTTGCAGCAGAGAGAGCCAGTTTAGGGAGAATACACAACGCTTTCCCATGGCTGACCTGGGCTTACAGTGTTGACATGTGTATGATACAGTCCAGAGTAGACTTTTATAGTTATGTGAAATAGCAGCAACCATACCCCAAAATCAGGTTTGCTTATATATTAAGAGTAAACTTCCACCAGGATGATAATTAATGATAATTATTTGGTTTACAAACCGAGCTGCAGATGTAAATGCAACCTCTGCACTGCAGTGACTTTGCTGTGACAGCAGCTAACAAACAGGGATCCTGTGACCTTTGAACCTGCTCTGTGCCACTGGAGAGCAGGCGCTGAAAATCAGGATACTGATACAACGGGTCACGGGTGTAAATTATATGCTTTTGGCATGAGGTTTAAAGAAAGGGGGGTCTGTTTAGCATTTGCTGTATTACTGTTCATTTGTCCTTGCAGCCCTGCATCTCCTGCTGCTGCTGGAATCCTTTTGTGGGATTTTCCTTTACTTTCCTCCAGATTTCATTGCTAGAATGTCTGGCCTTCACTGCTTCAGCCCCTGATGCTCCCAAATGCTATTTCGTGCCATGATGCCTAACTGTTGCCTAGGTGGGGGTTCCTCTCCACTGTGCTGGCCCAGAGCTCTACTCTGTGGCTTCCGACGATCCACCTCTGGTATGGAATGGGTCACCCCTTGAAGCTGTCCCTCATCTCACCACCATTCCTGCTGCCTGTCTGGCTACTTTTCTCCCCTGGGCCACCTGTGACTTTTGCTGTTGCTTCTTTGCCTGATTAGTAGCTGCTACTGTGTGCCCTCCTTGCCGTGGGTCATAGGTCACCCCTACTTCATCAGTATATTGTTCTAAGTCTGTTATCACTGGGGAGCTGGTGAGACTGACCGAGACCCCAACTGCTGCTGGTAGGACCACATCCTAAAGGTTAAACATGCCTATGAAGGTGCCCTCACTAGGCCATTTGTTCTGCAGCCAATTTCCTGTGAAGGTGTCCTCAGGTCAAAGTATATCTGAAACAATTTGCTGGTCCCCATCCCCCAAAATTCACTGAGTTTGGGTGTAGAGTGGTTTGGCTGCACTCCTGGTCTGCATTGGTATTGTAAGTGTGAGTGAGAGTCGCACAAGTTTCAGCCATCCTTCTCCGTCGCTCTAGGTCTCAAACCATGGACTCCCGGCTGGACTGTTGCTGTTTTTCCCACACATAGCACAATATACCTAACTTTACACTATTACGACGGGAGACCTATGGGCTGAGCCTGCTTTTTAAAATTAATTTTTGTTTTTTATTTTTGTTTATAGTTACAAAAACAAACTTTCACAATCATAACATAAAATAAAGGGGCATCATATACCATCTGTACATCAAAACTTTTAAATAGTACATGTATAAACTTACAAACTCACAAATTGAAATCATAAAATAATATTCTTAAAAAACATTAAAAACCACCTCCAATGGGATTATGTCTCCTACTGACAATACTACATATGGCCTTTACTCAAGACAACCACCTTGATGTACAATTCAGCATGTGCTACATCAACAGCTTAAATTAGTGTACATCGTTGTTATAAAAAAGACCCAACCACTATGGAAATCATCACTAGAATTCGATGATTGAACTATATTCATATTGTCCCTCATAGCAAGCATGAAAGATAGACAGCAACCTACCACAACCATCAATATACACCTTACCTCACACAGAGGGTAGTTACAGGTCACCTCAATGTGATAATTCCATAAAATATATGACAAGAGCTTTCACAATCGTATTATTTCAAAAGACAAGTTGTTACAAATTAGACTTTCAAGGCAACGCTAAACCACCTATTTATTTACACTAGATAAAGCTTCTTCAATTTTGAATAGTAGTTTAGATAGCTCTACAACAATGCTAACACTGCCCCCCTGCATACATCTCTCCCAAAAGCTAGCTCGTGCAAAATCAGTTGCTTGAGGATGATATATACCTAGATATTGGCTTCGGATACATTCAAAAGCTGGACAATAGACAACCAGATGTTTTAAAGATTCCGGCTGTAAATTATTTTTGCAAAAGCGACAATTCGACTCTAAACTCCTGGACGAAGTTTTAAACTAATGTTTTGTGTGTTCCAGGGTATGATATTGGTTTCACTTAAATCAGAGATATGCAGACCTTGCTTTTTCACAAGGAAATTGTATAATATAAGGAGATCTTGAGTCCTGCTTTCTCACAAATAACGCATACTCAGTGCATGCTTTGTATGTGCTGTTAGAATCAATTGTTTTTATCCAGTTAAACGTGTATAGTTTGCTTTTGACGTTCGGTAATCCCAAACATAAGTCCTCAATTGAGGCATCAATTTATGCCAGAACTACATTCTTTTGGTCAGTGAATGCAACCATAGCTGGTAAATTGCCTTCATTCATCAAGTTATTAAGATCAACGAATAGTGAGTTGTTCGTTCAGGCCAATATATTTGCATATCTGGGAAGTTTACACCAGAACCATCTAGATGCCAGAGAAGAAAGGCTTAGTGTGTGTCAGATAACGGAATTTGAAAGCCACCTAATAATTCATCTTTGTTTATACCATCAGCAAAAGAAAGTCTGATTACACCAATAGTTGCTCCGCAACTCTGATCTATAGCGCAACACAGGTGCATCACCATGCTTGTGAATGACCACTTCTCAAACGCCTCACATGCACAACTGTACTACTACATTTTGCTTGCTCCATGGCTGTGGTATTGACAGTCATATGTTTCTTCTACCCATAGAGAGATTTAGCAAAATATTGGCAGCAGTAACAAAGGTAGGGCTGGTCTTGTAAGGGCTGTTAGGTTCTCTGTTTTATTCTGCTTTCTGGTCTGGTTAAGATCTCTTTAAAAGGGTGCATTTCTGTATATCTATTATTTCTGCTGTAGTTAGTGAATACATGGGTATATGAACTGGGAGGAATGGGAAAAGGGATTGGGAATGATAAACAGCCCGATAACTAAACAGGGAACATTGAGTAAATATCGAACCATTGTCCTGCAGCTCTTTTCCGTGACTACTCTGTGGAGTCTCAATAAAAACTCCCTTTTCAGGACAGCAAAGGAGTGGCATCAAAGAGCATGTGGTACAGGGGATCCTGTCTATGGGAAAAGAACAGTCAATTCAGGTGGGGACAACTACTAAGAGCAGACTTGCCCATTTTATGCATACCAATTTTAACAGTGCTGCATGCGAGTTTCTGAAAACATGGCACTTGCTGGCATAAGGTAACAGACACACTCAGTTACCAGTAGAAGGGATTTTAAATGTGAAAAAATTAGGGGCATTGAGATGTATTTGGAGCAGCAAAAGAGAAATGTATGTCCTTGGCAGTGGGGAACATATGCTGAGTGGCCTTAAGTGGCAAGAACTAGACAGAATGCATTCAAGATTAGGGGACTAAAGGGCACAAATGACAGATTGTGAGGACAGATTAAGTTCCTCTGGAGCAAGGTAGCTGCAGAGTCACCTGCGCTATATTGTCCCAGTGATAATAGATGGAAAGACAGATGCCAGATGGAACAAGCAAGATGATGAAACTGCAGAAGATATCATAGAATTGGTTTCTAGTGTATGCACTGCAGCACCGGCAGGACAGCTGGTAGGACAGGGTACACAGAGCCTTCAAGCCAGCTGTCATAGTGCAATGCCAATAACTGGTGCCACCTGCACTGGTGCAGCCTGGGCCTAGCGCCCTGGGCATTCCAGGGATTCCAAATATGACTGATGTACCTCCCTCTTACACGTAGTTGTTGACAAGGGGAGGTACGTCATATGGGAGTGATGTCACAATCCTTCAGCCACCACTTGCACAGATGTCAGGAGGCCTAGCAGATGTTGGGGAACAGCCTGCTTACTGGCTATGTTTTTTGGACTTCTGGGAATTTATGGAGCTTAGCCAAAGAGTACACCAAAATTATGGCGCAACTGTAATGATCATTTGCCAAATACAACCCTATTTGGGCCGACATGAAACAGCTATATAGATAATGTGATAATGCCACCTAAGGTCAGACAGAGGCTCATTAAGCAGGCAACTTGCCCAACGGCAGATCACTGTATGGGAGACATCCTTGAGCAAGCTAGGAATAGACTGATTGCTGTGATACAAGAAATCTGCCTTAAAAAAAATTGGATTGGGCAAAGAAAGGGAAATGCAAGCAGAACAAAGGAGAATCACTTAAAGACTATTTAGACTGACTGAAGGCAGAGTTCTCAGTACCTGTGTGCCACTAAACTGAAGAAGACGGCACAGGAAGCCATAGCAATTCCTTTGCATCTGGTCAGTTACTTATGATTCAGGTGCAGCATGCACCAGGTGGCCTGACTAGAGCTAGTGGCGGTTGCTAATCATTGTGTGGAGTGTGAGGAACAGAGGCAGGAGGGCATTAAAATTAAACTAACATCTTTACAATAGCAGAATCTACAAGGACAGGAGCGCAACCCTGTTAGAAGGGGAGGTGGAGGTGTGGAACCAAGGGAGGATTTGCAGGTAGAGATGGGGGCAGAGGAAGTGTATGGCCACATTTGGGGCAAGCTGGGCAACAAGGAGTATGAAGGATTACTGGGACAAGTGGATTTTTAGGGACAACCAGGGTATTAGGTTTCACCAGGACACCAGAGAGATCCATTAACGTGTAATTACTGCAAACAGTTTGGGCATTGGATGAACGGGTGCCCTTACAAACCTCAATGAACTTTTTTCCAAAATGGCCATGAACATAATTCAGGCCATAGTCCTCCCATAGGGGGACTGGTCCCCTTCCCTATGAGAAACACGAAAGCCTCCCCCACTCCCCAAACCCTACTGCACCTGGCTATGTTCCTTCAAATGGACCAGGACCTGTTCTAACTAAGTGCAGTAGAGGAAGTCCCACTGAAGGATATGGTGCCAGGAGACAAGGAGTGTCCCTATGTTCTGAGTGCAGTAGAGTGAAAATCCATACCTTGCTTACTGGATACTGGTGCCAGGGGGTCAGCTCTACAGGTGGATAGTTTCCTTAAAATACCCTTCTCTACAGCTACAGTGAGAGCAGTAGGATTCACTAATGGTGTGGTAAAAGGTCATCTGTATGTAAACCGCTGAATCCCCTGAAACCGGCATCCAAGCACTGAAATCAATAACTATAACTATATCATAACTATAGTATGGTAGAATTCTTGTAACGCACATAATCCAGTACTCCACTCAGTCACAGAACCACGAACAATCACCGTCAGTCCCATAACCGATACACATGCTTTCCTCCTGAGTCAACCTTTTTGGTAGTGACTTAATGCATAGGCTTTGGTGCATCATATAGAGCACCCTGGATGGGGTGTTGTTGAGTGTTCCCCACAACAATGCTGAGGCTGTTCTAGCACCCTCCAGGTCGCCCAGAGAAGGAAATGACAGAGGAGAGAGAGTGGGCAGAGGATTTATAGGAATTGATTATTAAATACCAGCATCCTTACGGTCAGAGCAAGACGATGAGGTGGATTACCAGGTGGCAACCTGTAAAAATTAGGGTTGTCACTTTTAAGACACGTCCCCATATTCCTCAATACCCACTGAAAGTGGGAGCTGAACAATTAATTACCCCTGCTATTCAATCACTCTTGAAACAAGGACTAATGACCCCCTCCTCCAGCCCCTGTGACCCTCTTTAATGTGAAGTTTCTTACGTATATGAGGCATACAGTGCATTATCAGAATGAATGTACATTTTATATACAAACACTACAGATACGTGTGGAAGATGAACATTTCATAATTGTACACTAATATGTGTCTGAAAACTCACATAAAAGTCAGGACTGGATATGACGACCAGAGTCCAGCATGAGTCGAGATGTACCTGCTCCAATCCAATGATCCTCGCAAATATTAACCATCGGGTGCCTTTATCAACCACATATGGGACCCAGAATGATTTATTGTAAACCTGGGCAAACAAACTGTAAAATCTGGAAGAAATGTCCCCTAGCAGCGATAGTCCTTTTCCTTTACCGTTCCACTCTTCTATGTGGAAATCATTGACACGCTTGTCATCTATTTGCAGCAACAATCTGTGTAGAATTGAACAACCTAAATTGGCCTCTGCATAAAACTGGGCACTCATTAAATGCATCTCTGCAGCTGTGGTTGAGCTAATATGTACATGTATGGATAGTTTGAAGTCTTTGGGTATCTCACTCACTACACCCAGGAACAGAAGTGAATTCAGGCAACCGGGACCATTAAAATACATGAAAATGAACTTTGAGGGGGTGGGGCTTTGTTACTAATAGTGATCACGTGACTGCTTTTAAAAAAATGTGGGTGCCGGAATGGTCAACTATTTACTAAGGTGAAATGACCTCTGCCCAACGCTGGGTCTGTTTCCTGGATTTGATGGAATACTTGAGGTATCAGATCATTCCTTTCACATCCATGGGGGATCCAACACATCGAGCCGAGTGACATTTATATGCTACAAGAAACTTGGTCCAATGAGGCATTTAAAATTGATGGATATGATATATTATATTCCTATGCAATTAAAGGAGAGAGAGAGGGGTAGGGCTCGTGGGATGGGGGGTTGGCTATTGGAGCTCAGGTCAAATATTGATTGGTACCATTTAATGTACAAATCACCTCTCCTTATGGCAGCAACCTATTGGAAGGAACTATAAAGACCTTTATTATCAATATCTAACCCACCTGGCGGAACATCTACCAATGAAATTATTAGTAACATTGAGTCCACTCTTGAAAAAATGTAATGATTTGTGCCCTAATGGCAAAATTGTGGTTAGTGGAGATTTGAATGCTCCTAAATTGATACATTATCCTCCAATATGGTAGGTATGGAATGTAACTCAGTGTGGCAAGGGAAGGTTATTGACTGCATACACCGTAGGATCTAACTTCAATCAGATGTTTGACATGCATGATTTATTCTGCTTAAATATTAAAAATAATAACAATGCAGCTCCCAAATCGACCTGGACTAATGGGGCTAGTTCATCGTGTATTAATTACATCCTGGTTGATAGAACTACTTGGGATAACTGCATTCATTTTAATATAACATTCAATTCACTTAGTAACCATGCCATTCTCAGCTGCTCTGCAAAGCCTGCTACTTACAGAACACTGCGCTATAGCATGTGCCACTGTTAATATACAGGTAAATTGTATTATTTGGAGTGAAATTAACCGGACTAGAGTAGGTAACTTTGTGCATCACAATGAATCTGCCATCAATGCATGGCTACAAGGTCAGAATTGTGACATTTCTAAAGGTATGCCCATGCTGATTAGCAGCCTGAATTTGAACTATCATAGTTCCATACCAACAACTTTGACGTAGTTATTCACCATGCTAAAAAAGCTCATTGTCAGTAAAGTACTAAAATCAAGAGAGCTTATTTCTATTCCACACAAGAGAAAAAGATTGTGTTAGCTCATCTCTCAATGAAGCATGAAAAACTGGCTGCGTAATTATAAATCCTCTATTAATTGTGGCAATTGGAAGTGTATATTTAGCCTCCTTCAGAGCAATGACAATAGAAAGTTCTGGAACATGGTTAGAACCTTTTCAAAAGGTCAAAGTGAAATAGAACTTAATCCCAACAGTATTGCGTACATGGTGTGAAGCTATCGCAACACTTTTCTATAGTCCTATAATTACGGAGAAATCTAATTCTTATAACCCCTCCCCTTACTTCATGACTGGTTTCGGGGCTCAGGATATTGAAATAATAACAAAGTCATTGAATGGTTCTCGGGCACCTGGCCTGGATATGCTGTCAAGTATTATATTCAAGTATAATGCTCCCTTTTGGTCCTTTGCACTGGAGAAATTGTATCGGAGGATATTGAAATCAGGGGGATCCCTGAAAGTTGGAGGAAATCGATACTTACACCCATCTTTAAGAAGGGTGATCAGACTAATCCCTATGATTACAGATTACTAGATGTGCAAGATATCAGCTCAAAGATCCTCTCTACTGTCCTCTCCAAGAAACTCTCCAAGCGGGACCTTTCATATAACATACTTTCCCAGTTCAAACTTGGTTTCGGAAAGGCCATAGTACACGCCACAATATAAGTGCACTACACGCTATTCTGTCACTGTAGCTTACTGCCACTGAAGGCAACCTATATATTTGTTTTGTAGATTTCACTAAAGCCTTTTATACTGTGTCACGTCCCAGACTTTGGTCCAAACCGGGCAACTGGGGAATTGATGCCACTCTGCTATATTTTCTTATTTCTCTTTATTCTAATACATCAGTATGGGTGCGAGTGAATCAGTCAGGTGAACTTACGGATGATATAACCACAAATATTGGTGTCAAACAAGAATGTGCCCTTTCCCCATTGCTTTATAATGTATTTATGTCTGCGATATGGGCTTGACCATTGAATCTACACAAAATGTCCCTCCCCACATCAACCAAGTCCCAGTTCCTTGGTTAGGATATGCCAATGATATTCTCCTTGACAAAACTCTCATTGGATTACAGTGGTCTTTGATTTCATTAGCAATATATGCTGAGGTCAACACTCATAAAATGAATAGCTCAAAAAACAAAATTATAGTGAATGGCAAGAGTTAAAAGAAAAAGAAAATTTGTTTGGACTGTCAAAGGCTCTCCCCCCTCGAGATTGTTGATAGCTATATATACTTTGGTGCCCCGATCTCTAATAAACGGACTCTGAATTTCTATGGAGATACTGTGGAAACATAAATACTGAAATAATGGTTGATACCTAGATGTTTTATCAACAATAGGGGTGGATAAAATATTGAGAGACGAGTCTCCAATTACTGTACCATTATTCTGCCAGGGATCATTTATGGCTTGACAGTCCTCCATGAGCCTATGCTAAGGTGGGTAGAAAGATTTGACAGTGAAATTCTGCACTCTATTCTCTGAGTGCCCTCCTTGGTCCCGGTGGAGGCATTATGTTGTGAGCTTGGTGTTCCCTCTTTTCGCTCGCTGTGGCTTCTTCAACACTTAAAACAGGCAGAGTCTGCTGCAGTCTTTTTCTTCTGCAACAGAGGAGGTTCTCTTGTCTGCTGCTGCTGCTTGACTACAAAACTTTTTTTTTTGGGCTGGTCCACTTTCTATTGCTACCATCTACCAGCTTAAAAACGCCAGAACACCGCAGCGCGGCCGCAGAGTCTGCTGCAGAGTCATTTTGTCTGCAAGAGAGGAGGTTCAAGAGAGGAGGTTCTCTTGTCTGCTGCTGCTGCTCGACTAGAAACCTTTTTTTTTTTGGGCTAGTCCACCTTCTATTGCTACCAGCCTAAAAACCCCAGAACATCGCGGAGCGGCCGCAGAGTCTACTGCAGAGTCTTTTTGTCTTTGGGCTCTGTGCACTCACACAATCCCAGGCTGCTGTAGACTTGAGCCATACTTTGAGCACGATCTGCTAGCTCGAACAGTCAGCAACCAGTACCCTGCTTACAACCCTCTACCCGGCCTCCCCCGCTCCCTCCCTTCAATGATACACCAGCACCCCCACCTGATTCCTGTACCCCTGGCTACCAGAGGAGACCGCAGCGTGCAAGCCGCATCACCGCCACCAGCTGACTTGCTGCGGCATGGCCCGTCCTTCGGGCACGGTCAGTTTTTAGCCAGCGGCCCGGTCTTCCCCCCCTTCAACGATACACCAGCACCCACCACCTGAATCCTGTACCCCAGGTCACCAGAGGAGACCGCAGCATGGAAGCCGCTTCACCGCCGCCAGCTGTCTTGCTGCGGCACGGCCCGTCCTTCGGACACGGACACAGTCAGTTTTTAGCCAGCAGCCCTGTCTTCTACAGAGCCTGCCCACTTCCACTACCCCAGACGCCAGCACCAGCACTCAGCCTCACCAAGTACACGCCAGCGTCCTGGCACACCACTATCTCTGAACCGATAGTGGCGGATGAGAGTGTGTCTGACTACCAGCAACATTCCCCCACCCCCAACTCTTCACAATTCACGGCAACCAAAGTACTCACTCCGCTTCTCTCCCTGCCGAGAGGCCGAGGCTTCTGGAGCCACCCACGTCCACAGCAACGAGTCAGACGCGAAAGGTCTGCGACGAGCGCCACCGCTCTCCCACCTGTCCGCGTCCACTGGAGTTCCTGCGGAGGCGGAGCCTGGCCACGCGACTGAGGCATCGCAAGTACTCTCACATTGTACAGGGCAGAGGAGCACCTCGATTCACCGTAGCGCCCTCCACCACTGCATGACCAGTCACTTTCTGCAGGGAACAAACCGCAATATTGTCGCGACGACCATTAGTGCTCCCCAGCCTTCCTATAACGTCCGATACTGACTCAAAGGCTGAGCCTCCCCTTTCAACTTCAAACGACGCGAGAATCTCCTCACTGGACAGAGCCAAAGCACACCTCAATTCATTGTGCCTCCCTTCACCACTACATGCCTCTTCTTCTAACCATGGGATACAGACAACTGTACCTTGATATCTGCACCGCTACAGAAAACTCTTTGCTCACGCCCCCCCCTGGCGTGAGTTGGAAATAGAGAGAACACTTACAAACTGGAGTGAGGTGATATCAGTGCGACCACCCACGACAGCGGTCCACTCCACAGTAGACTTTAACCACACCCTGGCTCCGCCTATTCGAACCTCTGTATTATAACCTCCACAGCACCCCCAATGATTTCACAGCATCTCTGGGAAAACGGAAAACCCCATTCCAAGGATCAAACGGCCTTCCTCTTTGCGCCTAAGTCAACCTATCAAGAATATCCGATCATACAAGAAGACTATTCCTCTGCCTTACCTCTTCAAATCCCAACTAGAACCACTGCAACGTTTTCCATATGAGATTCCAGACCCTGCAGTTAAAAATAATAGCATTGTATCGACCACCGTGCCAAAAGACTGAAAGGGCCAGCCTCATAGAAGATCTTGGTTCCCGCAGCCTAAAGAACCAGCAACGCATCGGCCGCCTCTGTTGGGAGACCGAAAGGGCTTGTCCCTTGGATCTTAACAGAGCTACTACACCATCCTCTGTTCAGGAAACCGAAAGGGCTTGTACCTTGGATCCTGTAGGCTATAGATATAATATCGCACCTTCTACTCTGTTATGAGACCGAAAGGGTTCGGCCCTTGGATCCTAACACAGACCCAACAATTCTTCTACCACAGTCAGCATCACACCTTTATCAAGGAGACCGAAAGGGCACATCCCTTGGGTCCTGTATTACAGCAACAACAACGCTTCTTTCACTGGCTCAGGAGACCAAAAGGACAACATACAACAACCTCAATAGAGCTATTGTCTCACTTCCACCCAGGAGACTGAAAGGGCACGCCCCTTGGATCCTGCACCCACAGAAACTTACCACCACTTCACAGAGACTGTTAGGGTCCGCACCTCGTATCGCAACACAGACACTTCAATAATTAAAGGAGAAATGTCAACAACTCGACCCAAACAGCAAACCATTGTGCGCCCTAAAACAAGACTAAGAACAAAACTCAACACCGCTACCATGTCTGCTTTAGATTCCTCACAACTAACCTTGGAACAATCACTCTCAAGAGCGCAAACCACAAAAATCGACTCAAACGACCCTCAACAGCACACAGACCTGGACAATGAGCATGTCACCACAACAGATGACCCCCTCATAACAAAGACTGACCAATTGAATCCAGAACTCAATCAACAACTAAATGATCAAACAGATTTACCGAATCAGATCAACATACAAGCACAAATTCACAGCACCGTTATCACGACTGAACACCATGAAACACAAGCCATCAATATCCACAACCATGTCGAACCAGCAACCCCTCGACTACCAAACCCTACTACTCAGTCCTTCAATAATGTCAAATCAATAGAAGCTAACTCACGAAGCTACACCGAACAGGAAGAAACAACAACACCGACGGCTTGCAACCAACAATTTCCATGGCAGCAAAACAATTCTGCGAGCGAAGAAAAGAGAAAACTGGAATCCACCAACAACGATACTTTGAATAACATCACTACACAAACGAACTTTAACAGCAAGGATTCAAATTCACATGAATGAATCATAACACCACTAGGAGTCACAACAGCCCCTACTTCTGATTCTGCGCCACAAGGTGAAACAGCTAAACCATCTGCCAAGTCTCCTGCTGTCACACAACAAGAACCATCTGCCCCATTTTTTGATTCAGACAAACTCAAGACTGCAAACGATACTACCAAGAAACCAACAAAGGAGAAACACATTCATACACCCTTTCCCCAGTTTGCCATACAAGAAGAACCACGTGTGATTACGAAAGATCCTAACAACTACGAAGTTGGCAAACCTCAATCAGATGAATCAAGACTCACCATCACCTTACAAAAACCACCAAGTAGTACAATTCAACAAAGAAAGAAAAAGCAAGATTAGCCAAACTCGCGTGACTACATACGCATAACTCAATCAAACTTGCTCAACCTATAGAAAATGCTGCCAACCAAACCATAACCCAGGCAAGAAGACTTTCAATGGACATTACAGAAATAGAATCAATCATGCTAAGCCTAGACAAACGAAAAGAAATATTTGGCAACATAACAGAAAATCATCATCTGCATCTAACTTCGACCCCATACATGACACAGGGAACCGGCCAAAGACTCATCAAAAGAGAAACCGAAACAAATCCACCAGGGAACCAAAATATTCCTAGTTGCTTCAACTATGATACAGATGAATCCTACTACATGCCTGATCTCACGACCAAGAATCAATAGCCTACTCCTCAGTTGAGTGCACCAGAAATCAAAACCACCAACACCACATCCAAAATCCATGACCACAAGTATTGTACCAATCCCAGGATTCTGACTACTATGCTAGACTTACAAAATATGCTTATTGCAGTGCTGTCTCAATCAATTATCCCCTTTCTGAAATTAAACAAATCCATGAACGACAACATCAAAGATCAAGCAACTCTTCTAGCACTCATACATTCCAAACAGATCCACATAGAGAACATCATAACCACAATCGAATTCCGTCTGAACTTGGAAGCTGAACAATGCAATCGATGGCAACAATGACTGTCAGAAATAGCAAGAAGCGATAGCCAAGAAAAAAACTAACTAAACACAGAAGTACTTCGCTCTGCTCAAAGCACATCATCAACACCAAACAGCGCCTCAAGCGAACAAAAAGATTGATCAAGTCACACTAGCTCCTCCTGCTAACAACACTTCCCAACAGTCAATTTGTGGAGTTCGAACCATCAGCGAACGTCCTCCACAATGAAAGACCGAACCTGTTACAACCTCACAACTAGAGATTCAGGATTCCAATCACCTAATTAAGAATACCACAGAGCAATAACAGATCTTCTCTAAGGAAAAACTAGTACAAGCCATGAAACCAATACAGTCAAAAACGCCAAACAGGCTCAAGAGCGTTCCTGAGAACAGTGAAGATGACGGACCAAAACCATCCATTACCGAAAAAGAAGACATGTTGCCCCCTCACAATGGACAACAACAACCCGAAACAGCAGTGTCATACTGGGACATTACAGACCCGTGGACCGATCCACTCATGACACAGACCTCCTCAACCTTTCAACCCACAGAGATCAGATAACAGATGACAAACCACCTCCCAGGCAACCAACAGTGCCCTCAAGCTTCATAATAATAGATGAGTACACTACCACTCATGAACCACAACTATCGGACATGTACGAAGAAATCTCTGAAGACTCATTACGAAAACTTCAGATATATCCTTCAAAACTGATACATTCGTCTCATCAGCAGCAGAATCATATGACCAAATTCCAGATGACTCCATCAGATCACGAGTATCAGTGAACACTGATTGCACACTTCCATCATTTGTCAATCCATTACAACAAAACCAAATCTACGAAATTCATATTGAACACGACACTAACAGACTCGAACCACTAATACTCAATAGAACCAACACCCTCCGTCTCTTTCAAGCGATACCGCAACTACAAAAAATACCAACAAAAAAGATTGATCTTATAACATTCAAAGACGACATGCATTTAGACAAGATCATTGCTGAAATTTCCGACTCAAACTACCAAGAACTGATTTTATCTAAGCGTGCCCAGCTCCTCAAACTTGGTTTTAGATGCTGGGCCTCTACATCAACAAGAAAATACCAACCAAGGACCCAGATGAGTAACCACATCCATGATCACACAGGAAACGTCGCTACTCGGACTCACGTTCACCAACCGGAAGAACGGAACAGAACAGAACGACCATTCAAAAGAATCTATGATTTTGAAACTTCAACTACAGAAACCATATCTTTAAGAGTTTCACTCAACTCCCACTCATAACAATCACTGAAACCAAATGTCACATGGTCACTCTGCTCATGGAACACTAGAGAAAACTTGCATTTGTTCACCCATCCCACAACTGATCTACAAAACAAATCATATGTCTGCAAGAGATTTGGATCAGTGAAATGTCACCGTGCGATGGATTTCTTACTTTTCTCAACCCTGCAATAGTAAAAAAACAAGGAACACCAGCATCAGGCCTTCTCACCATGGTTAAAATAAACCCTCAATGGACAGTATTGACCAGCGAAAACATCAATCCCTGGACCCAATTAACAATAATAAGGACGATAGAGAACCACCAGACTCAAACAAACGACAAAACAAGAATTGCAATATTAAACCTCTACTGGAACCCCGCAGCAATAACAACCGAAGCATTCATTGACGGAGTATTCATAACAATTGACAAATTAGCTGGAACTCACTAGCAACTAGAAATAATACTCTGTGGGGATCTCAACATTAACCTATTCACACAGAACGGTACCCCCCGAAACCAAGCTCAACTTTCACCAAAACCAACCAGATGGATGAATGAAATTCTTACCCGGGATCTCATCCTCCTAAACCATGCAAGGAACAACTCAACTTCGTACATGCCCACATGGGCCAGAGGATCCTCAACTGCAATCATCGACTACATATTCCTCTCACAAACCCTATTTGAATTGGTCATCTTCAAGACTCTGCATTCCACAAGCAGAGATAGCTCATCTACTGTCGAAACTCCTTGCTTCAAACAGGACAGACATTGAAAAACTGAATTACGATTGGATTCTGCTACCATTTCGACAAACAGTCAAAAACAGACCTCAAAAAACCCACCTTCCCACATACAACCAGGAAATAGAGGAAAAGAAAAAAATTCCTGGCAAAATCATTACGACAGTTGAAGAAAACAAAAACGGCAGAAAACATTCTACAGATCACAAAACTAAAACAATCATATAACAACTGGAAAAAATCTCAACAAAAAATCCTCCTGCAAACAGATGCAGAAACCATAATGAAGAAACACAACTCAAACAACACAAGAGAGCTTTGGAATCTCCTTAACGATAACTCCCAAAAACAGCACAAGCTAACGGCCAACGTACTGCAACAAATGTGGATTACACATTTTTCAAGCATCTATCCAGCTCGACCATCCCACCCAAAAGAAGAAACAAACAACAACACAAACAGAAATGGTCAATAAACGTTGAATACGATGACCTGATCTGCATGATCAAAAACCTAAATACATCAAGAGCGCCTGGTCCTGACGGACTTTCAAACGCCGTACTTAAGCAAGATCCCCCGACATGGGCAAACTTCATGTGCCAGATAATAACCATCATAAATACACTTAACCAAATCCCAACTACTTGGAGATCAGCTACAATTGTCTCCATCCACAAACAAGGACCCCGTGATCAACCACAGAACTTCCTTCCATCGCTCTACTGGACCCGCTTGGCAAACTCTTTGCAACAACACTACTGAGACAACTAACTACTCGGGCCATACACAATGGCCGGATCTCAACACGGCAAACAGGCTTTACTGCCAATTTTGTAACCAATATCAATTTAATACTACTGCATCTGATCAAGCATGAAGCTATCAACAACAAGACCATCATATACGCTGCATTTATCGACCTGAAGATGGCCTTGACACTATATCACGGAACAAGTTATGGGCAAAACTCAAAAAATGGAACTGCCCCCCAAACATTCTGGAACCAATTATTCTACTCTACTCAGAAACTTCAATAAAAGTGAGACTTACAAAACAAGGCACAACCACCAAACCGATTACCACATCAAATGGCCTAAAGCAAGGGTGCCCCTAGCAGCAAACCTCTACAACCTGTTTACATCAGACATTGAACAACACCTGATCATCAATCAAACTAATCCGCCGAAAATAAATTCAACACCCGTTCCCGTTATGGCATATGCCAATGATATCATCTTGCTTGACAAAACCTCTTCTGGATTACAAGTCGCCTTGACATTCCTGAGTAACTACATGAACAACGAGCTAGCAATCAACATCTCAAAAACAAAGACGATGACTTTAACCAAACCACAACCAAAAAAACCACACCAACCAGTATTCAACATCAGTGGAACACGACTAGAAAATGTGACAACATTCAAATACCTTGGCATACTAATCAAGCAATCCAAGACTGAAGAAGAATGGCTGGACAAAATAGAACAAAAGTCACAAACACTGGCACGCCAAGGATGCATACTCCACAGGAAACATGGAAAATTCTCATTCAGACCAATCATTGCCTATTACAGACTAAAATACATTTCTATAATAACTTATGGAACAGAAGCAATGATGAACACCGAAAAAGTAAACTGGATGAAATTTGAGTCAACTTTTTGGCGTAAGATTCTCCACCTTCCACAGTCGTATCCAATGCCGAGAATACGATATGAACTCGCAACTCAATCTATTGGATCTATTGTATGCTGGAAAAGACTAGACATTTACTGGAAAACACTCTCTGATGAGAAAACTCTTGTAATTCTAATTTTGAAAACCCAACCAAACACCTTCAACAATACGGTGCTAGAAAAATGGAAAAAATCTATCATTAAAGAAATGGAAAATGAAGAGATATCTGAAGAACTCTTAACCATGTGCCGACAACATGCCGTAACCAAACTTCTACAGAATGATTGGATCAAAACCATCCAAATGAAAAATAGCTACAAACAGACCCTTCAATGTAATACAGACAACAGAAAAATACATGAACTACCACAGTATCTTCTATTATTCCCAGACCAAACCATAAGGTCAACATATTTTACCAACAAAGCCTTATCTTGCAACAACAAGGCAGATTGTGAGATCACAAAACTACTGCCGATTCTGCAAAGCTGAAACAACACCCGAAACCATATTCCATTTGGTTATGGAATGCCAGTCCCTTGCACCTCAACACAAACAATTTGGCACCTACTTCGATCTCTCATACCAACAAATGAATACAGAAAAAAGAAGGGCTGTGATACTCAGTGGAAAAAACAACAAATATATATACACTATTTCTCTGTTCCTTTCCAGCATCCTTGAACGCAATGGAAGAAGCGCCTGCATCACATCTCAAGACTCATTATTTTTCTTTTCTCTCCCCAATCTCTTACCACAGCGAATTCAAACCACACTGATGGAAAAGTTTGTAACCAAATTAAAACATCAAGAAAAAAAAAACATTTCTTAGATATTGATACGTCCCCCCCCCTCAGTGCGAACAACATTTTTAGTTACCTTGCAAGATTTTATTGACAGGTTGGCACTAATCAATTTTTAACTCAATTAAGAGCAACAGCTATTAATCATTTCTACAAGACTGATGTAGAGCTTGATGAATTAATTGTAATGTCTAACCTATGCACTGCTTTAAAGAAGAAAGTTCGCATTTTTGATTTTATATCTAACATCTCCTATTTAGATAACAAGGTAATCTATGAAACTTACAGCATTCAGAGCTGTCGCCGCAATCAACTCCAGAATTAGCTGACTTATTATGCTTGTATAATATTTGTAGATTTATCACATACTTGCATTTTAACATTCTTCCGTCGAGGGAACATAATGGGCGATGGATCAAATTGGCAATCAACCATAGGATCTGCCGTCTTTGTGAAATGGAGCTTGAAACTGCCCGACATTTACTTACCTTGTATTCTTTTCTTTTGGACTGTTCCATTAGAGGCTACAGTGGGCTTGTTTAAATTATTATGCGTGGAAAGAAACTTTAAGTGCCATTTCTTCTCCCACTTTTATCTCTTAATGTTTAAATTATATCTGTCAATTTTACTTACTGAAGAGAGTAGCAAAGTACAATTTATAAGAGTATTTTAAAACTTTTTTTATGATTGAATGTCTGAATTTTATTCTGTAACCAATGAAATGTGCAAAAGGTTGGTATTAACTATATGCACCCAATAAATAAATAAAATAAAAGTCAAGAAAGACTTTGATGTCAGTTTCCAGGAGATGTGACTTGCGTACTTTATGAACTGTAAAACTGATGCACTCCTCTTATGTATAAAGGGCATAAAGTACATGTGCATTTTATGACTTTATACCAAACATTGAAACGCTACTTATGCACCATACACTCATGTACACACCATGCACTGATATGCCTCACACTGTACTGTCTAATAACACACACTCCTATGACAAACACTCCAGCGACACATGATCCTATGACAGACCCTCCAATGACACAAACTGTTCAAACACACACACTCCTACGCTGTGTGCTCTACAACACACACTCTTCTTATACACTGTTATGGCACACACTGTTATGACACACGCCCCTACAAACATTCATATGACACTCCTACAGCACAACCTCCGACGGCACACAGTACACATCTTACGACACATGCTCAGCACAGCATATCCACTTATGAGACACATACCTACTCCGCGTGCTGGTATGCAGCATGTTCTTATGCAACACAAACGTATTCTACATGTTCTCACAACACATGCTATTATGAGACATGCTCAGAATTAATATACACCTTCTACATATATACATAATATACAGGTACATGTAGAAGATGCACATTCTGTACATGTACGCTGATATACATATGTAACGTATTGCATACATGTAGTAAGTGTAAAGTGTATGCCTCATATACCATACAGTCATGCGCTAATACAGTCATATGGCAAACACTCATACTATATTCACTTATACCACAATCACACAAACATGCAGATGCTATACTCCATACTGTTCACAACAAAACACTGAAGTTATAGATAACAACATTTTAAATCAATAGTTAAGGTTAATCTAACAAAAGGTAAACTTTTAAGAGTGGGAATAACATCATTAAGGTATACACGCTCACTGCATACAACTAAAAATTCAACCATGAAACTCGAAGTACAAACACTCACTCCATACTGCTACAAATCAACCTTAATACTCACTTCAAGTATAAGGCAGGTTACATCATGATATAGTTGAAATGAATGATAACGGTTTGATTTGTAGTGGTATGGATTGAGAGTTTGTACCCCAACATTGGTATTCCCAATATCTGTACACTTTGCCCTTCGTTAGATTAACCTTCACTCTTGATTAAAACATATTTATTGTCTCTAATTTGAGTGTTTATTTGTGGAGAGTATGATGCATAGCGTGCGATTGCTTGTAGTATAAGTGAATTTAGCATGCGGGTTTGCCGTATGACTGTATTATCATATATGACCGTATGGCATATGAGCCATACACTTCACATTTACTATATGCATCTAATACTTTGAATATATTTCCACATATTATGTTGTGCGTGTATATGGGCTCAGTTGCACTTTCTTACTAGCCCATCCACGCCTTAGATTGACTGGTCTGTCACATTACACATTGAGAGCGTTTGGACTAGCTTGATAATTTCAGACTACAGGTTGGTCTTCTGAGAAACCTCACAGGAGGGTGTCCGACTGCCCTTCTCCCGAATAGGCAACACCTTTCAAAGAAAGTCCATAATTTCAAACTGGCAAATATGTAGAATGGACCTGATTATGCAGTGATCCAGGACATGAGCTCTCTGCTATGTGAGCTACACTAGAGGACTAGTCATTGGTTATTGTGGCTTGAAATAAGAAACCAAAATCAAGCGTGTCATTTCTGCTCATACTCCAAAGATCAATCAGGTGCCTACCTGTGGGTGTTATGCAACGCAGTCCCACACACGTGCTGCAGCATTTCTGGTCCTTTGGGCAGTCACCGTCACGTTTGCATGTACACGTTTCAGCGAGTGCTGGGCAGGTGCCTGGTTTGATGTAAATGTAAAAGAAATTGAGAAAGGTAAAAGATTTTACAAAATAATCTGTGAATTAAAGTGATGATATAAGATAACACTACAAGTGATAAGGTCATCAGTCTCTGTAAGGGGAAACTAACAGCGCCCATGAAGATGGGATGCCCGTAGATTGCAGTCCAGCAGCTCACCTGGGACAGTACTTTGCAGGTTATCGATAATCAGGTAACTGCAATCTCGAAGTGACTGTTGCTCCTTATTATTTTAATGTTTTTATAATGAATCGACCAAACAAGTTGGCCTTACATAAAATGAATCAAACATGTTTTACATAAATCAACAATACATTCATGAGTCATCTTTCAATACGTATAAAAAGAAGAAAGCTTCACAAACACTAAAATCAATATACTCTAAAGACAGTGATCATACACAGTGTGAGCAACACATTAGATGAATTAGACACATCAGTGATACATCAATGATAAAACCAGCACTTATAATAAAAGCAAACCAAATTTGAGCTAAGCTCAATTTTATAACCCCTCTTCCCAAAATAATCACACTGAGTAGGTCGGTAAGTAAACACCCCCTGCCTTCCCCGCCAATCGGGCCTCGTCTCAGTTTTATTTTGTTTCCACGCATCCATTCATTTCCTCTTTTGAGTAAAACTCCTCCATTTGTCATCACGCTTCATTTTGTACAAATTCTCCCCTATGGCGTTACGCTGGATAGCGAGATGGAGTCTGGCCCGCCTCGTGCCCGGGATCTGACACAAATCACATGCTTCACAAGTTGGAGTGATTCCTGACCCGATGAACCGTATTTCACCCGGAAGCGCTTGAATTGTTTACGCCAGTAGGGATGAGGAAAGTGTGATTTGGTAGCATGTTCACTGGCCTATCGATCCAGGTCAAGCGCTTATAGAGGGTGTACAATCTCGTTTTCTGGTTTGTTGCAATCAAGTCCTCTCTAAAAAGTAGCTTCTTCACAAGGAGCGGGATTGTGATATGTAACCCAGTATTGACTTGTATCTTCGTAGGCTTTCAACTGCATAGCAACATAATCTCCCAATCAGAGTCAGCGGATTCTTTGCTCCTTATACACTCTTCGCTTTGCAATGTGGAGGCATGTGGAGGCACGTGTTCTGCTGCAGCGGGAGGTTCTGGAATCTCTGATTACTCACCAGTAATGTTTATCCTCTTCGCGACCAAGTCCTTACTGCACAACTAGTATCAGGTAAGAAAATGACACACATATTCCTCCCCCTCCTTACTTAGCCCCCAGGCTTCACACCTTGAGCGCTCTTCTTCCTCATAACTCTGCAGTGGTACCTAAGGAGACAGTTATGATCATGAAAGTTTCCAAGGTCTGTGCAGGTCAGGTATTTACTTGGCTGGATCAATGCGATAATCATATTTGAAATATCTGTATTGTGCCATATTCTGCATTTATATTTTCCCCTTTTTAGATCAATAACCAAGCAGATCCTCTACAGGTGAGGGGTATACACTGCATTAGCACAATAGTGCCTCGAATAGATTTCGAAGGGTAGAGCACTGTGTTGATTTTTGTGGTGCTAGCCCGGGGTTGCTGTGTATTCTGTCTGAAAGGAACGTGTTTACAATGAGATCTTCAGCACTGGCTTTACCCATGCACAGAGCACTTCTTCAAGGCACAGAGCTGGATAGAGGAAGGAAAGACTTACCTGTGTCACAGCTGGATAGACGAAGGAGAGGCTTACCTGCGTCGCAGCCGGATAGATGAAGGAGATGCTTACCTGTGTCACAGCTAGATAGATGGAGAGGCTTAGCTGTGTCACAGCTAGATAGATGGAGGAGATGCTTACCTGTGTCACAGCTGGATAGACGAAGGAGAGGTGTACCTGTGTCACAGCTGGATAGACGAAGGAGAGGTTTACCTGTGTCACAGCTGGATAGACCTGTGTCACAGCTGTATAGGAGAGGTTTACCTGTGTCACAGCTGTATAGGAGAGGCTTACCTGTGTCACAGCTGGATAGACGAAGGAGAGGCTTACCTGTGTCACAGCCGGATAGATGAAGGAGATGCTTACCTGTGTCACAGCTAGATAGATGGAGAGGCTTACCTGTGTCACAGCTGGATAGACGAAGGAGATGCTTACCTGTGTCACAGCTGGATAGACGAAGGAGAGGTGTACCTGTGTCACAGCTGGAGACCTATGTCACAGCTGTATGGGAGAAGTTTACCTGTGTCACAGCTGGCTAGACAAAGGAGAGGTGTACCTGTGTCATAGCTGGATAGATGGAGATGCTTACCTGTGTCACAGCTGTATAGGAGAGGCGTACCTGTGTCACAGCTGTATAGGAGAGGCTTAGCTGTGTCACAGCTGAATAGGAGAGGCTTACCTGTGTCACAGCTGGATAGACGAAGGAGAGGCTTACCTGTGTCACAGCCGGATAGATGAAGGAGATGCTTACCTGTGTCACAGCTAGATAGATGGAGAGGCTTACCTGTGTCACAGCTGGATAGACGAAGGAGATGCTTACCTGTGTCACAGCTGGATAGACGAAGGAGAGGTGTACCTGTGTCACAGCTGGAGACCTATGTCACAGCTGTATGGGAGAAGTTTACCTGTGTCACAGCTGGCTAGACAAAGGAGAGGTGTACCTGTGTCATAGCTGGATAGATGGAGATGCTTACCTGTGTCACAGCTGTATAGGAGAGGCGTACCTGTGTCACAGCTGTATAGGAGAGGCTTACCTGTGTCACAGCTGGATAGACAAAGGAGAGGCTTACCTGCGTCACAGCTGGATAGACAAAGGAGAGGCTTACCTGTGTCACAGCTGGATAGACACAGAAGAGACATACCTATGTCACTGCTGGATAGACGAAGGAGAGTCTTACCTGTGTCACAGCTGGAGAGACGGATAGGCTTACCTATCTCACAGCTGGATAGAAGGAGAGGCTTACCTGTGTCACAGCTGCATAGATGAAGCAGAGGCTTACCTGTGTCACAGCCAGATAGACGAAGGAGAGACTTTCCTGTGTCACAGCTGGATAGACGAAAGAGAGGCTTACCTGTGTCACAGCTGGATATATGAAAGATAGGCGTACCTGTGTCACAGCTGTATAGGAGAGGCTTACCTGTGTCACAGCTGGCTAGACAAAGGAGAGGTGTACCTGTGTCATAGCTGGATAGATGGAGATGCTTACCTGTGTCACAGCTGTATAGGAGAGGCGTACCTGTGTCACAGCTGTATAGGAGAGGCTTACCTGTGTCGCAGCTGGATAGACAAAGGAGAGGCTTACCTGTGTCACAGCTGGATAGACAAAGAAGAGACATACCTATGTCATTGCTGGATAGACGAAGGAGAGTCTTACCTGTGTCACAGCTGGAGAGACGGAGAGGCTTACCTATGTCACAGCTGGATAGAAGGAGAGGCTTACCTGTGTCACAGCTGCATAGATGAAGCAGAGGCTTACCTGTGTCACAGCCAGATAGACGAAGGAGAGACTTTCCTGTGTCACAGCTGGATAGACGAAAGAGAGGCTTACCTGTGTCACAGCTGGATATATGAAAGATAGGCTTACCTGTGTCACAGCTGGATAGACGAAGGAGAGGCTTACCTGTGTCATAGCTGGATAGACAAAGGAGAGACCTGTGTCACAGCTGTGTATATCCAGCTGTATTTCATATATCCAGCTGTGTCGAAGCTGGATATATGAAAGATAGGCTTACCTGTGTCACAGCGGATGTATACTAATTGACCTTTTCACAATTGACCTCAGGAGAATTTACCCAAATTAAAAGGTCAATTAGGACATAAATGCGGGGGGGGAGGGGTCCCTTGCAACCTCCCACCAAATCCAAAACTCCCTGCAACCCCCCCACCCAATCCCCTTATATTCTTTATAATCCAAAACCAACGCAATACATATATAAAATATTATAAAGGTCAGTTGTGCAGAAGGTCAATTAGGACAAAAGGTCAATTGTAAACGGTCAATTTGGGGAATACATCACAGCTGGATAGATGAAGGAGAGACGTACCTGTGTCACAGCTGGACAGACGGAGAGATTTACCTGTGTCACAGAGATCCCATGAGATCCTGCAGTTGCTGTCACTCAGCCAATAAGGGCCTGATTCAGATGTCCTGGCAAAGGCCACATAGGAACACAACATGTCTCCCTCCAAAACCTCCTACCTTCATTCTGAGAGTGACAGGAGGAGGAGTGGAGGAGATGTGGCAGCTGCCATGAAAGTGAATTAAGACATGCGGAGAAGGAGGGCTGCAGCGTCAGCGTGCGCAGAGCACCTACGGCCCAAATGCAAACAGCAAAGACACATTTCTACAGTACAGGAAGTGTTGCGAGATTGCAGACCTTTCCGTAATGTAGAAATGTGGCACCGACAGGAAACACATATCACATGTCCTTTAATATAGACTGTCTGCTTACTGCGTGAGCAGTCTGCCATCTTGTGGTCTTTTAGTGTAAAACAATAAGAACATTTTATTCGCATACGAACGAACTTGTTTTTTTACGAAAAAGTTAAAACTGTGTAATTAATGTTGCCTGTTTTCTACATTAAGGACACCTCTAGTGTGCAATTAATTAACACTTCTTTAGGCTGCTGCAGAAAGTCTGCTCTGGCTTCAGAATGCAGTCCTTGCCAGCCCCTCACACGGTTTGCAAGGCCATTGCTGTGCCTTTAATCACGGCTTGATTTATTACAGTCACTCCTGGATTACATCAGAACCCATTGCTTCATGGTGTGGTGTTGTGAATGCATGAGCAGCATCACGTGGGAAGGGTGGAAGCCAGAAGGACTTAAGTCACGTTTGCATTACTCGGCTGGTGTTCGTTCTTTTATTCAAGGTGCCGGGTGGGAGCCTGGCGGGCCATCATTGATGCAAAGTGTGCCCCGTGGCAGGAGTACATGAAACTGGCAATGAAGGAGCGCAGCACCCGCTCAGTATTATCAAGCGTCTGCCGTGGCAGCGCAACGCTGGGGATTCGGGCACAGATCAGTGCGGCATGCCGGTAAAACCGCCGAGGGGCCGCGCACGTTCACGAAGAGGCGCGCAGAGGAAAATGGAAAGGAAAAGGCCTGGAGGCAGGTAAGAAGGTTTGCCTGCAGGCCCGAGAGCGGGGGCCGCTGAGAAGACACAGGCATCTGTCCACGAGCTGAGTTCTTACGGCGGTAATTCACAAGGCCAGCAGACCCCAGCAGAGGAATAAGAACAAAAGAACATAAATCACCCGCAGCGATGCAGTCATGAAAACATGTCTGATGTAGAGAACCTTATGGTACCGTCACACCACAAGGAGGCCTACCATCACACCTACAAGACAATTTAGCCATGGAGTTGCCCAGCCATTCTGACATCACAGAGACCAGTAATTTGGGTCCCAAATGGACAAGATGGGCCAGACATTGACATACACACCAGAGCCATAGGCCTATTGGATGGTGAAAAGAAACACAGCCTGTTATCGCTAGCCATAGGGCCCAACGTGAGAGACATCGTAGATGTGTTATAGACTGATGCCATGGATTCATATGCTGGGCTGAGGACAGCACTCACAGAATACTTCACCCCATTCACCAATGTGGATTATGAGCGCCATGTTTTCCACACGACGAAGCAGAACAAGGGCGAGGCGATGGATGCTTTTGTGATGCGGTTGGATAGCCACTTCAAACACTGTGATTTCATCAACTCCTCAAATGAGGAAGCTCTATGTTCCCAGTGGGATGTGAATCCTGGATGTTTTGAAAACACCTTCTACAGAAAGCTTGGTCGCTGGACAAAATGCTGTGGCTGACCCGGCTAGATGCGGAATTGGAAATGCAGTCAATGCTTGAACAACATTAAATTGACCACCCCGCCATCCGAATTCCTCAACATGGTAGTGACGGCCTTGTCGCATCAAATTATCAGCGACCCCTTCTGCTATAGACGTGGGTATGAGTCCCCGCATGAGGGTACATGCCCAGACGTGGGACAACAATGTACGGCGTGTGGGGGAGATAACCACTTTAAGGCCGTGTGCTGCATTTCCCACAGTCAAGCATGTGGGGAACGAATGAGTTCTGTGCCATCGTCAAAAGAGAAGACAAGCTCATACCAGATGGGGTTGCCGACACCTTACGAGTCCATGCATAGACGACACAAAGTAAGAAAGAAGGTGGGGCGCCATAATGAAAAAGGTATGCCGGAATGGCATTCTCACTGCTCGTCCATTTCCCGACATCAGAGGAGACCTAAACGATATGTTTGTTACCTAGTGGAACAATCTGCACCAGACAGAGTCTCCAGTTATTCATCGGCAGAGGAACTAAGGAAAAAGGGTGGCTCCAGTCATTCTTCCGCAGACGAACCAAGAAATAAGGGGTATCTATATGCTTCAGGAAACCCCACAGTCAAGGAGCAGAGCCCCATCTTTCAGCTACAAGTGAAGGGCTGCCGGCCGAGTTCCGAGTGGATACAGGTGTGACTCCCAACATCATCAGGGAAGAGGTCTACAGCAGACTTCTCGGTCTACAGCAGAAACACAATTTGTGTTTAGGGAGGTTCAAGATCAGCACAACACATTGGCTAGGGTATGCGTGGCACTAGAAGGAAAAAAGAAGCCTACTGGATATGCCTTATGGACTCCTGCCATACCGGATTAAACACGGATCAGGAAATGTATCACTTTATTGAACAACCCAATACACCAATAAGCATTGCAGTAATGATTTGCCTCAAAAAACATGTTTTTTTTTATGAACAAGTATATTGATAACAGTATATAATCAAATGTATACAATATAATAACTGTTGAATCCATGTACCATTTTGAATTGCATGCTCAAAAAATTTCATAGTATAGCACAAACATTTAATTAGTTACACAGATTATTTAGCCTCACTTATTACTCTACATATGTACCATCTTCAATTTCAAGTTCAAAGTACCTTCAAGTCAAATATAAAAAATGAATCAGTCAAATAATTGTTCAGCCTCACAAAACAAACCAGACACAAAGTAATTAAATTTTAAAAGCAATCATTGAATCTCGAAGTAATAAATTATGGGCATCTGTGTGAAAACGGACACATGACATCGCGCAGACGCACGCTTTTGCGTCATTGCGCAAAATAAAAACATTGAGGGGGTAATTCATAGAAATCGGCGCACAAGTGGCGCACGCGGCTGGCGCACAGTGTGCGCGTGCGGCAGTCTGCGCCAGCCGCATGCACCAAAACCCATTTAGGCGCACAGCGTATTCATGGACTAAAACATCCATAAGCAGCCATGGCGCAGAGTGGTGCAGCGACCCTGCAGCAGTGCATTTAGGCGCACAGCGTATTCATGGACTAAAACATCCATAAGCAGCTGTGGCGCAGAGTGGTGCAGCGACCCTGCAGCAGTGCCAGTTATGCTCCCAACCCCGCCCCGTGCGCCAAAGAAATCGCACAAATCCAGTACCTGGCGCAAAGACCAATGGACCAGCGTACAGCCCCAAACCACGAAAATGAGTGGAAAACTCCCCGCGCACGCCCCACAATACACTAAGCCTGCTCGCGCCAGTGAAAATATGTGTAAAACTCCCCGCGCACCCCTCGGGATACACGTACCCCGCTCGTGCCAGCGAAAACACGTGTAAAACTTCCTGCGCATGCCCCAGAATACACATACCCCGCTCGCGCTAGCGAAAACGTGTGTAAAACTGCCCGCGCACCCCTCAGAATACACGTACCCCTCTCGCGCTAGTGAAAACACGGGTAAAACTCCCTGCACACCCCTTAGCATACACGTCCCCCGCTCGTGCCAGCAAAAACACGTGTAAAACTCCCCGCGCATGCCCCAGAATACACATACCCCGCTCGCGCTAGCGAAAACACATGTAAAACGGCCTGCGCACCCCTCAGAATACACGTACCCCTCTAGCGCTAGTGAAAACGCGTGTAAAACTCCCTGCGCACCCCTTAGCATACATGTATCCCGCTCGAGCCAGGTAAATTGTGCGGAAAAAGTCCCCCCTGTGGTGTGGGCTGCCTGTGGGGCATGGCCAGGGTGGATGGACTGCCTGTGGGGCATGGGGAGCGTGGATGCGCTGCCTGCGTGAATTTCGGGGGTGAGCGGGAAGTTTCACACGCGATAGGCCCTGTGTGAGCGGGATACATGTTTTTGGGGGGTACACAGGAAGTTTCACACATGATAGGGCCTGTGCGAGCGGGGTACGTGTATTTGGATGTTACACAGGGAATTTCACACGCGATAGGCCCTGTGCGAGCGGGGTACGTGTATTTGGGGGGTACGCGGGGAGTCTCACACGAGGCAGGCCTTGGGCGAGTGTGGTACGTGTATTTGGGGGGTGCGCGGGAAGTTTCACACGTGATACTCCATGCAAGAGCAGGGTACGTGTATTTGGGGGGTACGCAGGGAGTTTCACACGCGATTTGGCATCATGGGCCCTCCCAGGTGTGCGGTTCCTCCCCCATGCCCTGCAGGCAACCCACACCACAGGGGACTACCCTACAACCCTCACCATGCCCTGCAGGTAGCCCACATGGTACCATGCACTTGTGAGAACACTTGTGAGCCCAGTTTCATGTCCCCCACCCATCCACTCACCCCCAGTGACGGGCACCTGCCAGCAGGCCCCGACTCATGTCCCCCTGCATACCCACCCACCCCCCCACCATTGACGGGCACCTGCCAGCAGGCCCGACTCATGTCTCTCTGCACTCAAGCCCACCCCCCCACCATTGAAGGGTACCTGCCAGGAGGCCCCGGCTCATGTCCCCCTGCACTCCCTCACCCACCCAGCAGTGACAGGCACCTGCCAGCAGGCCCCGACTCATGTTCCCCTGCACCCCTACCCACCCAGCAGTGACAGGCACCTGCCAGCAGGCCCTGACTCATGTGCCCCTGCACCCCCACCCACCCAGCAGTGACAGGCACCTGCCAGCAGGCCTCGACTCATGTCCCCCTGCACTTCCACCCACCCAGCAGTGACAGGCACCTGCCAGCAGGCACCGACTCATGCCCCCCTGCACTCCCACCCACCCCCAGTGACGGGCACCTGCCAGCAGGCCCCAACTCATGTCCCCCTGCACCCCCACCCACCCAGCAGTGACGGGCACCACTACACATTGAAATCCCCATGTCATGATAGATCCCAAATGGCAAGTCAGACACACACAATGGGGGCAAGTGAATGAGAAAACTCACACCGTGACATGCACGAAAACCAATGAGAGAATACCACACAAACGAAGTATGAAATCAAAATGTATTAAATACAAATCAACAGAATGAAAGAAAATCACACAAGAAAAGAAATAATAAACAAAAGGCTGGATGTCCAAAATGAATGAACAATATATGAATGCCAAATCCAAATGAAAATGGCTCCAAAGCCTTTGTCCATCAAACCAAATCCAAAGGTAAAAAAAAATAGAAAACCATTGCTCTATGGGGAAAAAAAATCAATGAAGTCAAATCCAGTCCTGAACTATATACAATGTAAAAATCAGGGTCCATGAGCTCAACAATCCAAAGGAAACCTACAAAAAACCCTACCTAATAAATAACTATATACAAAAAGGTTGGGCATAGTCCATGAGCCCCAAATGAAAGAAAAATAGAAAGGAAACCTAACACTAATGAACTATATACAATGGCGGCAGGCAAGTCCTATGGCTCACTTGTTGATTTCCCGGGCCAGGGCATCATCCAACTCCCTTTCAACGTCATGGAGGAGGGCCTGTTCCCTGGCCCAGAGGTCTCGCGGGGATAATGCCATGTCCACCTCCAACTCACTGCGAATTTCCTCAAGGCACTCAGCCCGCCTCAGCACCCTGCGCATGGAGTTCTCCGCCCTGACCATAGTGAGCCGTGCCTGTTCCGCCCGCCGCCGTTCTGCATCTATTTGCTGGCCCAACCGCTGCCACACGGAAGACACTCCCAATCCAGGCCGATGCCTGCCCCTCTGATGTTGACGGCCCGAGCAATCATCGCTCCAACCTTGAGCCTGCTGCTGCCGTGCATGTGCCCTGCCTGTTGATGCCTGCACGTCCTCCTCCTGCTGGGGTCCAGTTGTTGGGGTGGCCAAACCTGCTGGCCCTTCGACTCCCGACTGTGGCAGGGATGTGTCCTCCACCAGCCTGGTTGCTGTGTCAGGGGCAGCTGCACAAGGTGGCCGGGTGATACATGGCCAGGAAGATGGCACAGAGGACGACTGGCGCATAGGGGTTCAGTTGAGGAGGTGGTAGCTAGAAGGTCCAGCACACGGAGGAACCCAGCACCGGTGATCCCTCCTAGTTGGTCGATGCGGTCAACGAGGCATCTGAAATAACGTGCAGCGTCCTCACGAGAACCCTGCACGTTATCCTGGATGCCAAGTTGACGCAACGCCACCCCAGCCAGGACAGGCTCAACACGGTCCCGAATTGCCACGTCCGCTGGAAGCGGATGGACAGTTGTTGTTAGCCCCTCCCTGAAAATGGGTCTGGACGAAGGCATCCCTGCTGGTGCGGGATGATGCAGTCACAGGATCGGGGACAGGATTACACACATGCACCTTCGCGGCCGCCTGTGCTGCCCCCTGGACTGCACCACTAGCACCAGTGGAATCCCCCTCCAGACCCTGTATGTGGCCCTTCCACGGCCTCCTCCTCAACCCCCCACCGATCTGGATGACTCTGTGCCATCTTCCTCCATAGGCCCCTGTGGGGTCTCAGCTGCCCCTTCTGCTGACGAGGAGTCCACCTCCGACCTCTGCCTCTTGGACCTACCCTCGGCAGCTGCAGCCACGGACGCGGCACCAGACTCCTGACCCCGCGACGAGATGACAACATGAGAGGGGAGCTGGGCCTTCCATCTCCGGCTGGCGGTGGGATCCCTGCCGCTGTGCTCCACAGCACCGTCTCCACCCTCTTCAACAGTTGACACTGCAGACAGGGAGAGACAGAACACAGGCATCAGGGCACTGTACAATGGTTTGATACACACATGACAGTTGCTCATTAGTGGCAGTGTCAAACTTCACACATGGCATCAGACTCCCCAACACACATATTATTTGAACCCACACACATGAGCAAATCCACAGGAATGTTGCAGCAGGCAGCACCATCCATACACACACAACAGCATGAGCATTCGAAGGTTAGCCCGACCTCACATACAACACAGGGAGTGCCAAACACATGCACACACGCCACCAGACATACATTCATCTTGACACCTCCACCACCTGTCGCAGTGAAATCATCGACATCCATGTCACATCTGCCAATCAGCCTCCTACATATCGGTGTCACATGCATTCATGGTGTATCACAGTGGCACACGTCAAATACACACACACACGTACATTGTGCACATACATGAAGGTGGAACTAGCATCCATGTGTCACACCACAACCATGCCACAGTATATACACAGAAATCTAAACATGTGTGCACCCACACATGCATTTGAGCACCATGCATTTGAACACATACACCATTGATGTGCCTCACACATGACTGGACTCACATGCAGCAGGCTCATGTCCCTGTACATACACATGGGCCTTTCAAGACATATGTCCAACCTGCACACTCCTGGCACACCTCAACATGCGCAGCGTCCAATAGTACACATGTACACTTACCGCCCGACTCCGGATGGGTCTGCCTCTCAAGGACATGGAGGTGGAGCACTGGGCGTATACATTCCAGGACCCTCATCTGGTTGTCGGTAAGAGGCGCCAGAACTTGCTGAGGGTCCTGGACCTGAAGTCCTCCCACCGCTTCCGGACGTGTTGCATGTCGCGGGCTGCCACCCCCTCCACATTGATGGCAGCCACAATGTCCTTCCAGATTCTCTTCCGTCTTTCATTGTCGGCGCGTGAACTTCCAAAGAGGGCATCATAATGCCCCAGGACTTGCTCCACCAGGATGCCAACTTCATTGCCACTGAAGCTGACAGCCCTCTGCCTCTCTGCTGGGGGGTTGCCACTGGTGCCAGATGGTGTTGTGTCGGACATGGCAACTCCTGAGGCAGGTGTGGGTGGGCAACTGGGTCCTGGGGCTGGGCTGTGGAATACCAGTCGGGAGTCTTCTGTTCCAGCAGGGGTGGTCACAGCAACTGGACCCCTGGAGATGGCTGACGTGCGGGCACCAAACAGCAGGGCACGTGGCCAGCAGGCAGGCAGGCAGCAGCAGATGGCAGGTGGGAGAAGTGCTCGGGGATCTGGGGGGCAGGAAAATGGCCTTCTGGGCTTGAGCGTGGTCTTCTGTGTGTTGTCGCGTGGCCAGCTTGATGCAGAGTGATTTGGCACGTGAAAAAACTGCACGTCAGCGTGTAATTCGAGGAAAGGCCCTTAGCGCGTAAGCGCGTGTAATAATAATAATTAGGCATTTATATAGCGCTACAAACCCTCGGGTATCTGAGCGCTGCTTATTATTACCCACGGTGTGTGGTGCTCATTTATCGACCTCGGAGGGATGAAAGGCTGAGTTTGGCCCTGCCGGGATTCGAACCTGCGTTAACAGGCTCTGAACAGATGTCAAAGCGAGCGCTCTACTCGCTGTGCCACTTGACCGGCGACATGATACATGACGTGTATGTACATGATACATGACATGTATGTGACGTGATACATGTGGGCGTTTCCCTCAGCACAGGTGCATCTGCACGTGCAGAAAAATCACATACGCGTGTTAATGTGTGTAATCTGAGGAAAGGGCCTAAGCGCATAAGAGAAGTGACGCGCACGGGCGTTTCACTCAGCAGAGGTTAAAAGTGAGCAGGGCCAGCAGTTCGCTGTACGTGCCTTTCGTGGAGACCGACGTGTGTGTTGCTACTTCGTTTTGTTTCGCACGCCATCACAACTTCACAGTGGATCAAGGACGTACCTCTCCTTTTGGTGGGGGTATTGGCTACGCGTGTTTTTCATTATCACGCTAGTCTGATGGTGAGTAGCGCATGCTATTTTTCCCACAGCGGGTGCCCCTGTATATCGAATACCTGTTTTCGAGGTCATAGTAGCCTGCGTGTCCCAGGCGTACGTGTATTTCATGTCCCTGGGTGCCACCGTGTACTGCGGGAGGTTAATTGCATACATATGGACTACTGGGGTTGCATGCACAGTTTTACTGCAGTTTTGGGGTGCCTGAGCATTGCGTGACCCATCACTTTATCACCAGGGTCACATACAGACTTGCAGGGGTGCTGTTAATATCTTGTATCCCACCACCTTTACCCCAATTGCCTAGGACAATTGTCGTGTACACCACCCATTGGCACTACTACAACTGTACGGCACTACTATATCTGTGCCATTGCTGGGAGGCCAAGAAATGTGAGGGGCGCCTCAGATGGGCATACCCCACATGGCAGGTGTGGTCAGGGACGTGGGTGGGGTGACCAGGGAGTAGGGGGGACTCCAAGGTGTCCAGGGTGGCTGCAGAGGAGGAAGAGGCAGGGTTGCGTGCCTTTGGCACCATGTTGTGCCATGTGTTGGTGCAGTCATGCCACTACCCCCTGCGGCTCCGGGAGATGCAGTTCTTGCATCTGGCACTGGCGCCCATGTGACCCGGCAGTCCGTTTCCCCTGGGCCGTTTCACGGGCCCAGGAGTAGTGGCAGCTGCAGGTGCAGCTGTGGACACCACCACCCAGGCTCTGGGTTTGCCAGCGCAGGCTGCGTTGGCACCTGAAGAGTCCCTGGAAGATTTCCAGGAGGTCAGGAGGCAAATCGTAGGTGCACGCAGGGCTGCTCTGATCAAGGCACGTGTACCTGGGGCAGTAATGTCATCTGGTGCCCCGACCAGCCGTGTGTTGGCAAGTGCATGGGCAGATGCAGCCGACACCACCCCGGCTGTGAGTCTACCATCCAGGACAGGCCTGGCCAATGACCCTAGCATAGCGAATGTTGCTGCGCAGGGTCCATTCCAGGGCACCCAGCAGCCACTGACACAAGTCAGGGCTTCAGTCCTCGTTCCACCTGCCACTCCTTCGGTTCAACCCACCTGCGCCACAGCCCATTCGGATCAGGGCGGCATTTGCCAGCCAGGGTCCGGACCACTGTCCAAGAGGAGGAAGGTTGCACCTGCAGTAGAGGCTGGGACTCCAGACATAGCTCCAGCCTCTGGCACGTCAAGGAAGAAGCCTTTCTGCGTGCAGGAACCAGACTTCCTTGTGGACTATGTGCGTGATATGCTAGTGGGGCCGAATTGTCAAACTACAGCTGCCCATCGTATGTCCCACTGGAAGCAAGTTGTGGATCGTGTGAGTGCATTCGTCCATGAGGTGCACACAGCTCAAGAGTGCAAAAAGCGTTGGGATGACCTCAAACGCAGTATTAAGGCGATGCGTGCCTCTAATTACAACATGACTCTGGTGACTGGCAGTGGGCCACCACCTGCGGAGGAAGACCTCACTTCTCATGAGTCAGTCACTGCAGAGTTCATACCAGCAGGAATGGTCGAAGGAGTGGGAGAGATGCTGGACTTTGATGCCCCGTCCAGTGAGTGTTGTTGCTTGTTTGTTTTAGACATGTGTGGTTTGCTTGTGTGATGTGTTGTGCTTGACTGCCACTACATGTCATGTGTACAGGGTTCTCATGTGCAAGTCATGCAATGCTTCACTGATGCGTGCCTGCTGTGCAGGATGCTGGACATATAGAGGGGGACTGTCCTCATCGCCACACTTGCACCCTACTCACATGCTGCTCACCCGGCTGCCCCTCCGGTCCATGTTCCAGCTCACTGGCCCTTCTACGTGTAGCCTGGGGTGTCTTTCCTCTCAGCACTGGGACTATGTCATTGCATGACTGATGTGCATGTATCTTGTATCTTCTGCCTGCAGGTGGGTACTCCACGTAGGCATGCTCCCTTGCCCCTCCACCCCCCTGCATCCCAGTTTCACCATGGCACTGGTGGGCATCATGTCGGCGTACTGCAACGGCCTGTTCAAGGCTCCTGTGTACATACAAACTTCCACCAGTCAACCTGCCAGACACATGCAGTGGGGTACATCCTCTGTCCTTGATGCAGGGTGTCTCACTTGGACTGTGCAGATGTCAGATGCTTCACAGGGACATGAGTGCCCATTCATGCTCTATGTGCATTCCATGCATGCCCCTATGTGTCCTTGACAGGATGATCATTGTAGTATGTGTCCAGGGGGACTTCATTTTATGGCATTTGATCATCCATTCCATGTCCACTCTGGCTCAGTCCAGCATCACACACAGGTTTAGGGTGTCACAATCTGTGTGGGGCACATGCCTCCCCCTGTTTCAGGCCCACTGACTCTGTTCAACTGGTGTAGTGGCTTCTGCACACATGGGTGTACTACTGAGGGTTCATCATGTGTCCTGCTTACTGTCCCATCATCATCTGCTGCGTTGTCAATTGACTCAGATGACGCAATTGACCGCTAGTCAATACTGTCTGCCAATACACAGGTCTCTGGTCACCCTTTCGCTGCCATGCTATGCCTCCCTGCGTTTCACTTAGGAGGGTGGGGGGTTTGCTTGTAGCCATGCAACCCATTGCATGCACATTGCATGTGATGCCTGAACTTGCCCTTGCACTGCCTTCACGTTTTTGATAGACATCATAATGTACTTGTTCATGTAGATAGTGGGTAACGTACACATGTTCTGCACTGCATCAACCCACTTCTGAGCCGTGATACAACCTTCTACATGCCTACTCACTGTAGATGCAATGATGCAATGTCAAAGTCACCTGGCATGTATGGCCAGTTTTTCATCCCTTCTCTGTCATGTATGCGACGGGCACAGGTGCATCCTGTGACACATGCTCTCAGTATTGAACTCCCTAGTGGTTGTTTAGATGAGTTGATTGGTCAATCTGCGGCCTATACCAACTGGCATAGGGCACTGATTGGATGTAGCCTGCCAATCGGGTTGTAATGACCGTGGAGCGTCCTTCACGTGTGTATGTGTTCACTTCCACATACATCAAAGCAAGCTGCGTTATAGCGGTGTAGCGGCAGAGTAGCAGTCTGAAGCAGAGACTGCCGGATATTCTACGTTCCAGTCTTTCTACTGTTGCTATCTTTTCAAGATCACCTGACCACCCTTTAAAAACTCCTTGCTCCCGCGGAGCAGCCGCGGAGTAGCGGCAGAGTAGCAGTCTGAAGCAGAGACTGCCGGATATTCTACGTTCCAGTCTTTCTACTGTTACTATCTTTTCAAGATCACCTGACCACCCTTTAAAAACTCCTTGCTCCCGTGGAGCGGCCGCGGAGTAGCGGCTGAGTAGCAGTCTGAAGCAGAGACTGCCGGATATTCTACGTTCCAGTCTTTCTACTGTTGCTATCTTTTCAAGATCACCTGACCACCCTTTAAAAACTCCTTGCTCCCGCGGAGCGGCCGCTGAGTAGCAGTCTGAAGCAGTCTATGGCAGTTATGGATGCTGGGGACTCGACTCTGCCGTCCCCGCATACCGCAGAGAAAAGTGCAAATGATTTGCAGCAAAGGAGCTCACGCTCGCGCACCCGGGCTGAAGTGGAGGGACTATATATACAAAGCAGAAGAAATCCTTTGCCACAGTCAAACTTGCCAAAACTGACAACCACTGAACAGCCGCAGAGCCTACGGAGCCCTTTCCGAAGAAATGAGCCCACTTTATTGACTCTAGAGACTAGCGGGGGCTCTTGCCCGAAAACAACGTGGGGTAAAGATATATCATTGGCAGAGTCATTTTCTCCAACACGGGGGTCTCAGCCTACTGCCCAAGGCTCCAACATCAATGAGCTGGGAGAGATGGAGACCCGGGCTGTATGCCGAATAAACGAAGAAACATCTAAAAACTTACAGGGCTGCTCCGTGGCTCTTCAGGAAACTCTGGTCGGCGATTCATGTGAAAATGGCCGCGTCTTCCCAACTGCGTGTGCTCCGCCGTCTGTCGGAGGACTGACGGCGTAGAGCTTGGCGCAGCTGGTGGAGAACGGTCTGGGAGATCGAACTCAAGGGCCCACGGGGCCTCTGGTGACGGACCCGGGGGTCGGGGCGAGGCTCCCTATGGAAGGATCGCAGGGACAAAAATCAGCGGAGGAAGAAACGGAGGAGGGCGAAACTAGACAAGCACCGGCTGAATCAGGGGGCCCTCTGGTGGCCGTCACGAGAAAGGCTACGACTGAAAATTCGATCGCAGAGCCATTGCAGGATTCCACAGACCTGATACCCAAGCAAAAGACAGCTCAGTGGGTATGGCAGGAGTAACAACTCTGAAACCCCCATGTGAGACGACAATACCTGATTTGGAAGAATTGCCTATACCAAAAGAAAATGATCAGGTGGCAAATATAAACCACCCAAAAGACTGTCAACCGACAAAACTACCTGCAAGGCAATTAGAAAAAGGGCCGTGTTGTAAAAAATTGAAAATTACTCAAAAACTAAATAACAACTCGGTGGCTAAAATATACTCTGAAATTGGACAAACACTTCCAGGTCAGCTGTCAGAATGTAAAGGCTTTGACTTCAACAATGCTGGAAAAAACAGAAGAAAAAGACAAATAAGGCGAGTACTAGAATGTACAAACAGCAAAAGCCGACAAGAAACCACCATATTCCCGCCTCAGAGCATGGCAGATTTTTTTGTGAATCCTAGAAAAAGGAAACTTGATAACACACGAGAAATAACCGATAGCGAAATGCTGGAAGTGGTGCACTGTGCAGAGGTCTTTACAGCCGGAAACATCACCTCTGGGACTGAATAGTGGAGACCCAAATATAGAAAGCCATAAAAACTTACTTGGTCGTGCCATAGATGAGCAAGAAAAACTTGTGCCCAGTCCTCTCCCTACAAACGAACCTGCGGGGGACGAGAATCAAGTAAAGACACAGGAAAAGGAGCCTGAAAGGGCCAGCACTAAATCAGCCAGTTCTGGGATAGAAAAAAATCCAATTATTAATAACAACGAAAAATCTACATCGATTAACACTATAGAAAGCGAGGACCCAGAAGATTGGCTCGCAACAGCTGAGGACGTTAACATATCGACACATGAGCCAGACGCATCTGAAACAGGCACGCCAATTAGGGATTTGGAGAGAAACCCTAGACATGATTCCTTGGTAGCAAACACACCAGAAAAAAAATTGGACATGGTGACACTGATGGCCGCGGTGGCAGTTGCCATGGCCCCCTTCACCAAACTATATGAGGCTATAAATGACTCATTAAAAGACAACTGCGCTCTATTGGCTACAATGCACACTAAGTTTGTTTACCTGGAGGGGTATGTTACTGCCATGGAAACTGAAAAGTTAAAGGCAGATGCATCAAGACCATCGCCGATAGGGATAGGAGAAAAGATAACAAATACTGAAATTGTATCCACTGAAAAGGGCTCCCAAACACAGGATAATGTTTCAACAAAAACCCAAGTGCCTACAAAATCAACAGAAGAAGCCAAGGTATTCATTATAGAGGAACCTTTTCCTACTCAGCCGCTAATAAAGAGACCTAAGTCTACAAGTATACATCTTCATCCAAATGTAGTAAGGAATGATTTCTTGCTTAGCGGCCATAAATCAAAAACAATGCAAACTCCGGCTTCTAAAAAAAAAACATCTACCCTAAAAAACCTCCCAAACAAGAGTATGGAATCTGCTACCAATAAAGACTTTTCCATTTTTTCAGAATGTAAGTCATCAGTTATATCAGCCGCCTACAACAAAAAACAACTTGTGTTTTGCTTACCAGTCCAAGAAATGAGCTTCAAAGATAGGAAGAAGACACAGACGGCGAAAATAAAAGCAAATACTGATGCAAACTGTTTAATTTCAACAAATATAGAGACACCCAACACACCAACAGGTGTGAATGAAATGGACACCTCCAAAGCCTCCATAACATCAAAGTACACAGAAGATCTCCTGATGGATAAAGTGCTTGACAACCTAAATCAACCCTGTGGATCACCGACCATAGAGAAGGGTCATCATAAATCAGAACCTCAAATAGATGGAGGCCGAAAAGAAACAGGGGATAAAAGAATATTTTTATCACTAGAGGATCGCTGTAAAAAGATCTCCTGTTATGCAAACTGGGGCCGTATAAAGCAGGCAATTGGACCAAATATTGTCAACAAGAGTTCGCAAAACTCAGACTCAACAAAAGAACCAGAATTTTGGGACAGAAGGGGTGAAAAACAATTTCCCACTACATCTGAAAAAGAGGCAGTAAAACAAGACAGACCTGAGCACCACTCATGGAAAGAAGACAGAAAAGTGAATAGACATGAAACAAAAAGTACTTTAGAGGCACCCCAGCCTTTCAAATTGAACAACTTGGAAACTGCCGTGACTATGTGATCTTGAACAGGAGAACTGTGATGGAATTACTACATGGTATCCCGAATTTAAGATCAGGGAACTCCAGAGATCTGGAACTAGTTGAGCCCTTTCATGAAGGACGCCAAGATATGGCCCATTTATTTATTTCCTCTACATCAGTTAAGCAGAGGCTGTGTGACTCCATGAAGTACTTCTTAAAAAATGGGATACAATATCATTGAATTGGGAGAAGAGAGAGTAGCAAAAGGAGTAGACTTAAACAACCCGAGCGAAATAAAACCAGTCCCAGAGGAAAGAAAAAGACCCACGAGGTGATTACAGAACCCGAAAAGAGAGGAGCCAAAAAATAAATCTTCCAATACACTACAAAAATGAAAACTCAGAATTTGGAGTCCAGGAAAGGATGAGGCATCTGTCTAGACGAGAACACCGCCAAGAAAGGACAACAAAGCCAGACACTATGGCTTCCACCTCAGGGCGCACTAACAAAGATCTAGACGCCGAAGTGATGAAATACGATAGAAAGCCAAAGGGGCCAGTATTGCAGATCAAAAGAACGTGCACACAGGAGATGAAAGCGGCTGCCAATGTCAAAGGAACAAAAGACAATCTAAACCCTCTAAAAAACTTGTGGGCTTGGCTCCCGAAAGCTTTGAGCTCTCAAAGCAACAAATAGCAATTCATATCTGGCAAAAATTTTGGAGACGACCTGAAAAGAGGCCAAAACATAAACCATGCAAAACTCTGCTCATGGAATACGCGAGGGTTTATGCACCTCACTGTACAGAACGACGTGAACTTTGCTTCCTTCGACATTATATGTTTACAAGAGACATGGCTTACTACAAAGCCTATTCTGGATGGATTTGAAATTGCTTTTGCGACTGCCAAAAAGGGACAAAAAGGACGTCCTTCCTCTGACCTGTTAATTGCTGTAAGAGTAGGAAAAGGAATGAAATTGATTAAGATTCTGACTCTGTCTCTCTTGATGATCTCAGTGCAAGTCAAATGGAAATACTGGGATATACAAAAAATGAAACCAGTCTCAATAACAGCAATCATTATAAACTTGTACTGGAATCCTGAAGCCATCTCAAATAAGGATTTTCTGGACATGGTCGAACTAGAAATAGACAAAGCATACATCGACCATTTTGAAACACATCTATTGGTCCGTGGAGACCTGAATGCCGTATGCACTAATAACCAAATTAAAACCAAAGCCGAAGCTAGGGGAAAAGCATGGTCGCTACTGATGAAAGCTAAAGACCTGACAGATGTGAGCTCAACATTCCAGAACTCTGACTTGTTGCCAACTTGGGAAGGTCGAGGCTTGGTGGCAACAATAGACTATATCTACGCCTCCACAGCCTTACTGTCTATTATTTCATCTTTTGATGTCATCAAAACAAAGGCGAGCGATCACAACCTTTTGTCCTTAACTTGGCCAAACGCCTCCTATGAACAAACATCCTTGACCCCAAAGCTCGAAGTAAACACAAAAGGAAACTGCCTTGCCTTGAGCTTGGACAACGTCATCTCTTTGACGAAAAATTACACCAAGATAGAGCAAATGACGCAAGCTGACAATTTACCAGACTATAGTACTTTATTGAATGTCTTCAAAAAACCGAGATTGCAAAATCGCATTAATACGAAAAAGTCAATCCACACCTATGACAACCTTTTAGTTGTAAAAAGACGCCAATTTAGGAGGGTCAAGCGAAGACTAATAAAAGACATACCATAACAAACAACTATGGATAAGCGAACAAAAAACCTATAAGTCCTGGCTGAAAACCCATCGTCTTGCGATGTATCAAAAAGACTCTGAAGATATGCTGCGATGCATAACCACTAAGGACTCGAGAACTTTTTGGGCTTTAATCAACGCAACGGACAAACTCGGATGCTTTCATTAATGGCATTCCTGAAGCTAAATGGACAGCGCATTTTGAAAACCTCTTCTTCAACCGAGAGGGCATGGAACCCACAAACTTCACAGACACACGAACCTTGGATTGGGCTTCATGATCCGGAGGACATTTTCTTTATCTTAAAAAAACTGAAAAACTCCAGGGCACCTGGGCCGGACGGCCTTACAAACAGACATTTAAAAGAACACCCTGAGGCATGGGCCAATTTCATAAGCGAGGTATTCCAAAGATTGACAATTGCAAAGGTATTGCCGAAAACCTGGAAAAATCCAGTGGTTGTACCTATTTATAAAAGAGGGTCGAGGGACGACCCAAAAAATTTCCGGCCCATTGCTTTGCTGAACGTGATTGGGAAGGTGTATGGTTCGCTACTTTTACGACATTTCCTAAGATGGGCAAAGGAGGCACCCTGCGAAGATCCTCTTCAATTTGGCTTTAAAAAGAACATGGGAACCACAATTAACGTAGACACAATTCTAACGATTAACATCCTAAAAAACAAAAGCCAGACGAGAGGGACCAGAATTTATATGGCCTTCATTGACCTAAAACAAGCTTTTGACCAAGTCAATAGACAGAGACTATGGGAGAAGCTAAGATCATGGAAATGCCCTGAACAAATCTTACATCCAATCATGGCTTTACACTCAGCCACAAAGATACAATTGAGGCTTGATAATCAAGGTACACTTTCAGAGGAGATCCCAACCAACCAGGGGGTCAAGCAAGGATGCCCTTTGGCTCCTGCACTCTTCTTGAGTTTCATTGGAGACTACAAGGAAACAGAAGAAAAAATAAGATATTTTCCCCCGCAAATTGGACAGATGAAAATTTCAAGAATCATGTACGCGGACGACATCTTAATTGCTGATCAAACCGCAATAGGGTTGCAGAGACAACTAAACAACCTTGCGGAATATATAAATGCAAATGGTCTCGAAATGAATAAACCAAAGACCAAAATCATGCTCCTTGGCAGGTGAAGAAATAAAGGTGACTCTATCACTTGTTCCCTGGAAGGCGAACAGATCGAAACAGTAAATGAATTTAATTATTTGGGCATTATTGTGGACAATTCATCTAAGGAGCTTGCAATGCAAAGACATCTGCTTCAGAAAATAAAGAACTTAACATCGCAAGCAAAAGCGATTGACAGAAAATATGGCCGTTTTTCACTCATTCCAATTGTGGACTTCTACAGGGTAAAGGTTGTTCCTACACTAGTTTACGGAGCTGAAGCGATGCTTGGGATACCACAAAACATCTGAAACAAGATGGAAAGTCAATATTGGAGAGAAGTCTTGAAATTACCAAAATCAACGCCAATAGCCCTGATTAGACGCGAAATGAGCCAGCTCTCACTGGTCTCTATAGTGGAAAGGAACAGCATGATGCTGTTCAGAAAATTACTGTTGGAAAATCGTCCAATGCTTGTGGGAGCAATAAACAAAGAAGCAGAGGAAGGTGGTGTGGCCAGTCCGACCAAATGGTACAGAATCCAGGAAGCAAAACTCGACCATATCCAATGCTCAAAAAAAGATCTAATGGATAATCCAACAAAAATCCCAAAAAAGCTAAACGAGATGGATTGGATATGTACTTTGGAAAAGGCAGCCTCATACAAACTAACCTCACATCTGCCATATACTGCTCACAAACTACACGAACTTCAACCATGTGTGAAAAAGTATCCCAATAGAAAGCTGAGGAATACTTTTTTAAGAGCCCGCCTCAATTTACTACCCACAAATGAAATCTTAGAGATAAGAGGCCTGGCCACTACAAACACGTGTAGATTTTGTAAAGATCTGAGCACAGTGGAAACAATTGAACGTTTGTTGTTAAGATGCCCAGGAGTTGACTCAATAAGAGGTCCTTACCTGAAAGAAATCTTAGCCGCGGCCCATACCTATGATCTAGAGACCTGGTGGCCGAGATTGATTGGAGGTGGTAGAACTACCTGGGTAACTGCCACGGCAAAAATTTTGGACATAATTCTGTCAACGGTCGAAAAAGGCATATAAGCGAAAATGAAAGAAAGAAAGAAAGAAAGAAAAAAAGAAAGAAAGAAAGAAAGGAAGAAAGGAAGAAAGGAAGAAAGAAAGAAAAAAGAAAAATAAAGAGTTCACTTTTAAAAACCCTTTGGGTTATAAAAAAAAAAAAAAATAGCTGCTTGCTTTGGTGTATTGGATGCTGGTCATGTTCACAATACAGGTGTATGGGGAAATGGGTGTTTTTGAACGTTTTCGCATGTACATATGCAAGCAGCTTCAATGTTGTGTGGTGCAACATTGCGAGTACTCACTTATGTGTTTGTGAAAGTGTCCATTTATACATGTGTCTTCTGCAGCTTTTTTGTTGACTGACGAATATGCAGTTGATAGACGTTTAGGCTGGTGAGATTTCTGCATTGCGAACGTTATGTGGAACTGTCATGATCCAGAAGGTTCACTGTTGTGCAGTATGTGTATGCCCAGGCCCACTTAGCTACTATGCTGGGTCCTGGGCATGGCGATTTCCACAAGGAATTATGTAATAGGTGTAACGCTCACCTGAAACTCTGCGGGAACCTTCTGGAACTCCAACTGACTTCTACCTTCCTGGGAACTAGACACTGAATTTCTGTGAAGAAAATAACAATTTTCCCTTCCTTAGTTCTCTCTAGTAAAATAGGTCAAAACTGGTAATATGGGAGCCAGCAAATACCTCACCTTGGTATTTAATTAGTTGAGCTCTCCATCCTGTTCTATACAGGGGCGCAAGTTCTGAAGATGGGACACTGGATAACAGTTTCTTTGAAAGGGGCTAAATAGCACTAAACAATGACAACCCTATGCTATTGAACCTAAAAGGGTCCAATAAGCTGAGGTGTAATGCAAGTGTAGAATTACAGAAAAAACTACCTCACTACACTACGGGGCGGAAATAGGAAAACACCTTATCACTGAGGGTAATATGAACCTTAGTGTAACCAAAAAATATCTGACTAGAAAATCAGCTTCCAAGACTAACTCCACAGGAAAGGGCGCGAACCCGCTAAAAACAACGTAATATCCTGAAAATGCGTGAGGAATTCAACTAACATTCATACACAATTTCAATGTATCTGATAAGGCAACAAAAACGGAACAAATGCATTTGCATATAATGGGTGTACTTGCGTGAGAGAAAACTGCTACGAACTGAGATATGAGGAGACCGCTATGACAGGACTTCAACTATGGACTGTGACTGAGCCGGGAACGGCAGCAACTGGAAAACACAGGAAGGGAGCTGAATGCTAATAAAAGTTACTCAAGGAATGAATGGAATTATCTGTGGACAAGGTATATTGAGCGGTGACAGGGAACGGAGGTACGCGGCGAGCGTTCAGTCTGAACTCAGACAAACGACGCGAAGCGTGAGCCTCCTGAGGGGCGGGGCTTAAATAGCTGGCACATGAAAACAACTAGACCCGCTAACTAACTGACCAGAGGCGCTACCTAGCGGCCATTAAAGAAACTCAACCAACCATTAATATGGGGAGTTAGCATCAATAACTAGCTAGGGCAAATAAAATCCCTATGAACCTGCAACTCTTAGGACAAGTATGGGAAAATAAACTAACCTGTGGTTATGACAATAGGGCACATTCATAGCCCAATGTGCTCAATCAAGCCCTGAGGGGTGTTGTGGAGGCCTCCTCCTACAGATCGGACAGTACTGGGCGTCATGGTCTATCATGCCTGTTTGCAGGCCCTTGCTTTGCTTAGGAAATTCACTATATCTACATGGCCCATGCCACCCGGTACGGGCCGAGCTGCAGATGGATGTTGCTATTTTGATGCTGATGCTTTAGTGATGCATGTCTGTGGATCGTGTGAGTGCATTCGGCCATGAGGTGCGCACAGCACAAGAGTGCAAAAAGCACTCCTGTGTGTCATTGTGTGTTTGGATTCACTTGCAGCAGTGGTCAATTTGCAGTTCAGAAATGCTTATGGTGTGTTGCATCTCTTAGTTGCCATATGTCTTTTCTGCCTGGGACATGTGCCTGACAGAGGTGGTGTCTGATGGAGTTCCTATACTGCATTTTGTACTTACATAGGCTTTGCTATTTAAACACATCCATTTCTGCTTCTGGGATGTGTTTGCATATCAAGGCCACTGGATGCATGCCAGGTTCTCATTTGTGTGTGACATGTCTGCTTCATGTGTTGGCCGTCTATGTGATGTCTATGTGTGTGTCATGTGCTTCTGACATGTGTACTAATGTTATTCTTTTCTCCACTTTTCAGATGATGACGCAATGGAGCCAGAGGATGGTTTTGTGATGCCAGACACAGGGTTGCCATCACACCAGCAACCCAGCACAAGTGGTGGTCGTGGAGTGCTAGGCCACGAGAAGCCGCTTCTGTTACAGACCATCTTGTCTATGGCTGGCAATGAGTCTAGCTCAGATGATCACTTCAACGACAATGTTGAGTTGGATGTGCATCGGCTCCATTCGTCAGGGGGTGTGTGATTCTGATGTGGACGCTCCTCTGTCCGCGACACCTGCACTAAGGGGCCAGATGGTGGTGGGACCTCCGCCTGTCGTGGATCGGGATACAGGGTCACCCTCCACTCCAGTTGCTGATGTGCCTGGAGCATCAGGTCAACGGAGGAATGTAGTCCTGCAGCCGTGGGCGGTGCAAACCCAACAAGGACGTCGGCTCCTTGAGCCCCGCAGGTGTCAAGCCCAGCAACACAGTGGCTGCGCGCCACTGGGGTATACTGAGTGGGAGCAAGCCATGGTTGCCAATTCAGAAAACCAGGGGGCAGCAATTGATAACATCGCTGAGAGCCTGGAACGTGTGGCCCAATCCCTGCTACCCCCTGCTAGGCAGGTGGAACTCCAGCAGCGGGTGGCACAGTCCACAGCTCGCTCACTCAGGCTGGGCATGGCAGCCTCAGACAGGGCACGCCGGGCTGAAATGGTGTCTTTGCATCAAGCAATTGCTGCTCACGCAGAGGCACACATGGAGGCCATGAGGGTTGACTATGAATCCATCAAATCTACTCTGGCTGTGCTCTTGATGTCCCAGAGGATGCGGTCAGAGGAGAGGTTGGAGTAGCTAGAGAATACCATCTTAGCTGAGCTATGTATTTGCTGGGAGGTGTACCAGTTGTCAAGCCAGGCCATGCAGGAAGAACTCTGTTTTACACGTGTTACCTTGCAAGAGGAAGCACATGTATTACGCAAGGTTCTACATGCTGACCTATGTGGCATCGCCCACAGAACCAGGCTCACCCGTCCCGCAGACTTACTGCCGACGAGGGGCAAGCTGCGCCTAGGCGTGCTCAGGGTACTGTGCCACGTACAACCTTTTCAGCCAGAGGGTGATGAGGACGATGAGTTATCTGCCACACAGATCGGGCTGTGCAGGCTTTGAGCATATGGAGGATTTTTTTTGTCTCAACATTATCGCATGTGGGTGTTGAGATGCACCCTGTACCTCGCCCTCCTGGGTGCCTCCCCCTGGGTCATATGTGGCTATTTTGATTTTTCTTGTTAGTTTCGTTAGTTAATATTGTTTTTGATAGTTAGTTTAATTAGTTAATATAGTTTAAAATTGCTCGTCTATTGTGCATTCATGTGACAGTGTGGTGCTTTGTGGCTTTTGTAGCATCCACTGTATGTTACAGCTGTCTCGTGTATGTGTTTGCAGCTTGGGTTCCTAACTCACATAGGCCACTCCTGCTTCCCTTATCCATGAGCTTGCAAGGATGGTTCGGTGTAACAACCATTTACACAAGGGCTTTGGACTTTCATCATATCTGTGGCCTGTCTGCTGCTGTACTACTTGTGTTAACACCCCTAGTGGGGATTGAGTGGCTTTTATCCACGGCATGTCTGTAATCAATTTGGGTGAGTACATGATTGATGTGTCCATTAATTGATGTGGATTGTGATGTATGTTATTTTCTTGCATGTATATGTGCTTGATGCACTTCATGCTATAGACAGTAGTCTGCACCCTTTGCCTATCAAAGTCACACTGATGGTCGGAGGAGTTTGGATATAGGTCTCTAACATAGCCCAGTGAAAACCAGCATGAAGAACACACACACAGGGAACTATCCAGCATTATTAATATATTTTATGCCCTTTCTGCAGGAAAATGAGACGCCAGACTACCTTTGCCAGCAGACACAGGGCCAAGTACTACTGAAACCTGGCCATGTTCGGTGGTGCAGACGTGCGCATGTTTGCGCAACCAGAAGCACAGGGCCTGTGCTCAGACGTCCGACAGAAGCTGACGTGTTTCCAGCAGCTCCAAGCAAGGTGAGCAGCAGAAGGGGCCACAGCAAAGCCAACTTTCCACCAGGCCACTTGTGCATGCATGCTAAGTAGTGCCAGTGCTGGGGAGCTTGGCCAGGCATTGTTGTAGAAGTGCACAGTACAGCTAAGATGTGTTGAGGGACAAATGGCAAGTAGCTTTACAAGTAGTCAGGGGCACACTCAGGGGCTGTTGCACATATACTCCAGTCCTCCCTGCTCCATAGAAGCTGAGTTACTAGCGCAGTAGCATTCCTAGCCAGAAACTAATACAGCGCACAGGGACACCCAGCGAGGCACAGACTTGTGTGCAGTGCCTATCATTTGCATGTGCAAATTGCCATGTACACTACCTATTGAAATCCACGGATGGTAGAATACGACTTGTACTGAAGTCGCACCTCACTATACACGTCTAGCAGCTCACCCAGGGACCACTCTATCATGTGTGATACTTGACACATTGGTCTTCCATTTACCACGCGCCCACGTGCACCTGCCTTAGTCCATTGACAGTGTATGAACCTTCATGGGGGCAAGCTAACGTATAGGTATATAGCAGCGGACAAGTGTTTGTTTGTGGAGAAGTCACTTACTTTGGGGCATGAATGGTGTTGTGTGTGTGTAACTCACGCTCTCTTTGCAGCATTGAACTGTTCTTGTTACCGGACCTGAGAGTGCGCAGGCAGGAGGCCAGCACTCACCCAGAGATAAGTCTCTCTTTGTCTTGCATTTGACTCATTTAGTACTATGTGCATGTAGAACATGGTTTCTCTGACTAAGTATGTGTTATTGTCAATAGTTGTATTTTGCCTACTTTCCCTTGCCAAACCAACTCCCCTCTCCTGCCCCTCTTTCCGGTTATCCTGAATACCAATGTCTGTCCAAAAAACAGATCCCTGACCCTCATTCCCCGCCGGGGTCTCGGAGGCCTGTGTAATTTTCCTTGCAGGCACTGTTAGGGAGATTTCTCATTCTATGGCTAATTTCCCTTACCTATACAGTCCCCCAGCAGCTTTGCTGGATTTGAAGGGTTTGTTTCTTTTTACCTGCTAAGAGTGAGACTCTTTTTCCCACTCTTAGGCATTTTTGCTATGTGAGTTCTAGTTTTTTTTTTGTTTAATGCCTACGGGATCTTCTCAACCCTATAGGAACCATCTTTATTCACATGTGTTACATAGCACCCTCAGTGCAGTGACACAGGGGTGTCGTAGCGACCCCCAAACATAGACTCCATACCCTGGGACTGACTACTGTCTCCCAGGGCATGTAAAGTCCCCATTGAGTTTACTAGTCAAATCCTATGAACCCATCTTACTATGGAGGTACTGGAAGGGGTTAATAGTTTTTCCCCTATGTTAATTTTTGAGAGGGTACCGTACAGTCCCTCTCTCAAAAGTTTCTGGCTGGTAGCAGTGGTTACTACCATAAATATTCAGCCGCAAATATTTCCCTATGGTATTTTCCCCTTGTTCGAAGCTACCACTTTTTCTGACAGCCTCTAACATACCGCCGGTGTATTTTAATATTAACTTTACTCTGGTAGGTTTTTATTGCCAGAACTTTAATATAACTTCTTTCTCGTGTCTTCCTCTAAACTCCTAACCCAGGTCGGGGATCCTTTGTTCGTCCTTTTGGCGTGCTTCTGCCAAGAAGCCCTCCTTTCGGCGCCACTGAGTCTGCGGTGGGTCCATTGTGTGGGAGGGGGAGTAAGACCACTGGACAAGGTTGCCTCAGCAAACCATGTTGCACTCTATCCTGATAGACTGGAGGGTCTCCTGCCAAGATGACCTCTCCACTGTGTGAGTGACAGCTAGGCTGTATGAATGGGGATCTTTTTGCATAAAAGCAGGGTCCTGAGGACTGGAAGAGCAAGACGTCGCCACTGGAACTAAGAAGCCAAAGAGGAGAGAAGCCAAAGACATCTGCAACGACTGAACCACCGGTGAAGCCCTGCTGCAGCGTCTCACCACTTTCCTCCACACGACGAGAGAAGATCTTCACCTTCAAGAGCCTTCTTCCCTAGAAATGGTGGGGCCAACCAGTTTGCCAATCGCCTTCCCTTACCTGCCTTGGTTGAATCTCCCGTACCCTGTACTCAGAGGCCGGATAGCCAGGCACCAGTCCACCCGGACCGCGATTTAAAGGAGCGTAAGTTTTATTCATCGGGCAGGACCGTGGTTGGTTTCATCCCTGGGTAGTGCAGTAACTCGAACCTTCATCCACGAAGAGAGGCTCTCTTCCTCTGCTGGATCACCCGAACTGCAGGAACTACCAGGAACAACCGCCTCCACAGGAGCCACTTCTTCATTTAAAGGTACATTGTTCCGCTAGGCCGCCCTTTCTTCAGGGTAGCACTAAGGGTGTTTTAAATCCTTTACCTACCTGTTGGGTTGGCCGCCCCCCTCTCTTAACATTGTCTTTTCAACTTCTGCATCCACCTTTTCCACGTCGTTAACCAAAGACTCGACTGCAGCTACAAGAACATTTTGCTCCTGGGCCCTTGCCCTGTACCAAATGACTTTGGCACAGGCCTACTGACTCTGGTCACATTTGTTAGATCTGCCTTCTTTAGATTGATTCTCAGCTAGAACTGTGTGGTGCACCTATTTCTTTAAACTACCCTTTCCTTCCCATTTTTAAACCTTGTGAAATGCCATTTTGCTCAGTTTTCATTTAAGTATTGCTTATACTGATACACTGCCTTGCTTAAACTGGTTCACAAACTGATGGGAAGTGTTGCTAGGGTGTGTAAGAACCTATTTCTATATAGCTTGTGCTTTCCCTCCCTTGTGAGGAATTGTTAGAGGATCCCTTGTGTGTAGTTGTCACTGTGCCGTTTTGCTCAGTTTTCACAATGGTTCACTTGGTCTACAATTTAACTTGGGAGTGTGTATATTTTTCCTTTGACTTAATTTAACTTGCTGGATGACTGTGATACATGTGTTTTATTAGAAGTGTAAACAATAAATATATATCTACGTTTTAAATACAAAGCTTTGGTCAGTGTTTCCTTGTTCCATAGTATAGTGGGCCTATTGGGTGAACCTGGAATACTACTCATCTCCCTCTTGAGATAAATCTGACTGCTCAGCCACAGCTACCAACTAAATCTTTGTGGTACAGACTGATACCAAAGGTGATTTATTGCTCTCACCTGTAGTCCAAATCTTGTGTAGTGCTCCCTAAGGGAACTGCCTAACAGGCGCCCAGACCACAGAGGGGGTGGTTGGGTCGTGCCACTCCTGCGCCTGGAGACCAGAGCTGTGACACTACCCATCAGTTGTTGCATCCTCATTCTATATTGTGTCCTGAAAAAGGTACCCATCCTGTTGAACCATTGTTGAACTGTGCTACCTTGATAGTTCTATCATTCTGCTTGTACATGTGCCTGGACTTTTTTTGCTACTTCAAGTAACCTACTGGAGACTCTTCCAGGGTTTTTTGGTGCCTAGAGGCCTTACCCCTGGTTTGGGGGTTTGGCTCCTTGGACTTCTCTGCGATTTGGTATTTTTAGCTGTCAAGGAGGCCTCTGAGGGGGCTGGTCCCTATTTACCTGCAAGGTGGAACATGAAGACCAAAGGGTACGGGGATCCTGTAGCCAGGTAGACGAAAAGGGAGAAGGCTACATACCCCAGACACAGTTGTTCAGAAGGTCATGGTGATGTGTAAATGAGCGAGGGCCTTTTGTTGTTGGACAGTTGGCCTGGCCTACAGTGTTTGGGCAGTCTCTGACAATGTCATTGTGGGGTACTATGTACATAATGTGTTCTGCTGGTCAATGGCTGTTCATGTGTAGTATTTACTTTTCAGGTGTCGGGATTGTTGTGGTTTGACATGCTGGGGTGTACACATGGGCAATGTTAGCGTGTGATGTGTACAGGACACTGAGGGTCACTTGATTTCACATGCATATATTGAGTACATGTCCCTACTGACACACACAGTTACACAATGCTCCACCACACGTACAACCACCCTTCCATGCCCAAAGGTGCACACAGATTGCCTTCTCGGGTACGCTGTGTCCCTGCAGCGCATGATCAATTGCCATTTGGGGATCGTGTACATGCGTCAATAGGTTGTTTATTTTGTTTGTCCTTTGAATGTGATGCTTAAGGTGTATCCCCAACACAATGGCTGCTCACTGTGCTGTGTGCTGAGCAGTGTGTTGCAGGAGACGCACACAGCACACGGGTTAGGGAGTAGCCATTTTGGCTTGTCCAATGTGCATGTGAACTGGCATTCTGTCTTTTGGTCATGCTAACACTGGTGGAAAGCATTTGTGTATGACTTGGTATGTGTGGGAGGTTGTTGGCCAGTCATTTCATCTGATTCCATGTCAGGCGTCATTGTGTTGTGCCACTTCCTATTTTTCACATGTCACTTCTTATGCAATTGGTCATGTGTTGGGCTTTTGCTGTGTGTGTGGGAAGGTTTGGGTGACATACCAGTGATTGTCATGGTCTGTTTTGCAGAGGGTGGTGTGATAAACACCTCGCATGTGGTCCTTTTGGTCACACATGATTGGTTATGTTTAAGTAGCTAGAGATGCACACAATGTAGCACTTCCGTGACAACATTCTCAGGTTGGTAAGGTTGTGATAGTTGACTGTCTCTTTATCATCATCGATTGTCACCTGGCATGTGCCAGGCCAGTGTGCACTGCGCAGGACTGGGAGTTTAGATGAAAAATGTGGCCACAAGCTGGGACCGGCTGCCTCACCACGTGCCCGTTCCCCTCCTATGGGCAGCGCCTGTGCATGTAGTTGGGGATGTGGGAGCACCACCATGTCCACCGGTACGTCTGCCGTGCTGCAACATTGTGCAGGACACATGCTGCCAAATTGATCCTGCACACTACTGGGGGTGCATATAGTAGCTGGCTGCCAGAGCGGTCAAGGGAGCGGAAGCGTGACTTGAACACTCTGAATGTGCGCTCCACTATGGCCCTGGTTGCAATATGGGCAGCGTTGTATCTTACCTGGGGTGGTGTGGTGGGGTTCCGGATTGGCATCATCATGTGGTTGCTCAGAGGGTAGGCACTGTCCCCTGGGGAGGTGATAATGGTCTGTGTGTGACATGCATGCATGTGCACAGGCATTTGTACTCACCTAGGAGCCATGTGTCGCCATGCTTCCCAGCTTTCAGGGCCTGGCTCAGGGCGGACATTCTGTATATGAAACTGTCATGGGTAGACCCAGGGTAGTTTGCATAGACACGAGGTGATGATTCCCTTTGCATCGCATACAACCTGCACGTTGATGGAATGCCAGTACTTGCGGTTTCGATAGATGTGCTCAGTGTCCCTAGGTGGACGTGGGCCACACGGGTGCAATCTATGGCACCGAGCACTTTGGGGAAGAGTGCCAACCTGTAGAGGTCCTGGACCACGGCCTGCCTTTCTGCGGGTGTCCTGGGCATGTATATATGCCTGCTGACTGAGGGGCGCACAGTCATGATTGCCAACACCTGGTGTAGGCAGTGTGACTGCGTGGCCTGTGAGACCCCCCTCACTATGGCAGTTGTCTGCTGAAAAGACCCATTGGCCAAAAAATGCAGGACATTGAGCACTTTCTCCAAGGGGCTCAATGCTTGGGAGCACAGGGTGGGGGATGTTAGGCCATCTTCCCACTCCATCACCAGGTCTAGGATGATACGAGATGGAAACTTATACCTGCCATAGACCTGGTTGTAAGGCATCCCAAAAAGTCTGGTCCGGGGCAAAATAAATGCGGGGCCTGGCTATTCTCTTCCTCCTGCGGTGTCCCACGATCAGTGCTGCGACAAATGGGGCATTCAACATAGCTGTATATACGTGTTTGTTGCTGCGCGCACTTTTATACTGCGCGCGTGGACGCTTCCGCCTGCTTTCCTGTGGTGGATGTGTTGACGCCTGTGCGCGTCTTTTAGCGTGCACGGGTTTCCCGTATTTGATTCCATGAATATGTGTTGTTCACATGCGTGTGGGCGTTCCGTGTATTTCCCTGCAGTACTTCCCCAGTTACGCCTTCTTTTTCACGCGTTGTTCCCCATTCCGCGTGTTATGCCCCCGTGTCCCACCCCCTTTTTGGTGTGTGCGCCAACGTTGTGCGCTTTCGCTGTGCGCGTCGTGCACAGTGTTCGGGATGTTGATGCGACGTATGTGCCCATGCGCGCCACGCTCGGATTTGGCACACATCCCCCAGTAAACACGCACAGGCCCTTCCATGAATCGCACGCTTGCACGTGCGCTTGCTTTTTCACGCTTGTGCCGGCTTGCGCCAAGATTTTCGGTGCACATTTGTTCCATGAATCAGCCCCTTAATAGTAAGTATAAAAAGGCCTAATTACCATATTTGAATGTTTTTTTTCTATATAAAAAGCAAAAAGGCTAAATACCTGATGTCTGGTTTGTTTCTGTAGGAAATATGTTCATTATACAAAAGCTTTACAGCACCTCCTGAAGAACCGCCATATCTAAGACGGGGAAACACGTGTTGAGGGGCTCAAATAGCAACTTGAATAAGGAAACCAAATATAAACTCAGAATCTGTGTACTATTGAATGATCATAATTTGATAGATATACAGAGAGGGGTACAAACAACTTGAATGAGGCGTTTAAAGAAATTCCAAATATAACAAATATAACAAATATAATGGAATGAATCAAATTCAGCATTCAAGTGAAAAGGCAAAACAACAACAAATCTGAGCGCTACTGAATGCATATGATTTGATAAGTCAAACAGAGAAACAAAATACATGATGATGTAAATAATCATGAAATAGATACAGCAATGTTACAGAATGCAGACAATTTGATTTAAATTTGAGAACAGAAATGTTGTCAATAAAAATATAAAAAGTCGCATTTGCTTCGGATATTGAAATGTCTTTCTTTTTCCACCTCACACTCAACAAGGAAAGATGCACCTCCAGGGTGCAGTTAATTACTGCCTCGTTAGGCTGGTGTAGAAAGGGTGCTCTATGCTTCAGAATACAGTCCTTGTAGGCCCTTTACATGGGAGGCAGTTAGCAAAGCTGTTGCTGTGCCATAAATCACAGCTTTGCAGGAGTAGCAAACTTGATTTATTACGGCCACTCCTGGATTACATAAGGATCCATTGCTTCAGGGAAGTTTGGAAGCTTAGTGAAGCACCCAGGTTAAAGGTGGAAGCATACTTTTGGATCCCTGCCGTGTGCGATGGGCAGGCAGACACTATGGGCTTGGATGTGTCTGTTGGAGTGCGGGAGCCCTGCACCTGCCCATGTCTGTTTCAAATGTGATGACGTAGCCGTCATGCCACAGGTGTTGGCAGAGAAGGGAACACTGACGCAAAGAACTGAGCAGGTCACGTAGGACGAGCAAACGGAGCTGCGTTCGAAGCTGTTACCTTGTTTGTGGTACGCTCTCAGTGCATATGAAAAGCATTGACGAAAATGTTAGAGTAAAGAACCTGTGATGACGTGGTTAAAGACACAGTGACGTCCAGATTCACAGGGTACAAGGGCTTTCTTGCAAAAGCTTCCCAGCGCGAAACAAAGTTTTCCTTCTCGTGGGGGTATGGGGGGCGCCAGCATCCGCAAGGAGTATTTAATGGGCGGGTGTCCAAACACAGATGGAAGGAAGGAAGTAAGGAAGGAAGTCTCCGTATGGAAGGCGGATCCTGACGACTGTGTAGCAGTTGAAGCGTTCTAGCAGGAGTTTGTTTGTACTCAATCTTGTGGGTACATTACGAGTGGAAGCAGCCCTCCGTGGGCAAAGGGAGACATTCGAGATGTGATGCGCCGCTGTACGAGGGTTGAAGGAGGAAGTTCATGAGTCCTTGGAAATTAATGTATCTTTTTGTGAATTTCTCTGTTGACAATAGCGTACTTTCAGGATATATGGCGATATTACTGTAATAGGCGAAGAAATAGCGTACTTGAAGTAAGTGTGTGCATGGGGTAGTATGGGGCTTAATCTTTTAAGAAGTGTAGAGTCACCCTTTGAGGATTTTTCAGGATGGACATTTAAAGTGGATTTCATTTCCATACAAACGTCTGAAGTGTGAAGTCAGGAGGGGTGTCCGTGCCCAATGTTAGAGAATGAGGTGTTGTGGGGTGAATGAGCTAGTGTAACCTACTTGAGGATTTGTAGGTTTGGAGTTGCCCAGCTGCAACATGGACTCATGGGAATTAAGTGCCAGTGTGAGAGTTAGAAGTAACCTTTTGAGGCATTTCAGGGTATGTTGCCCAAAGCAACATGAACTTTTAGGAACTTAAAGTGCCATAGTTAAGGTTGCTATTTAAATATTGATTGTTCTAGTGTGATGTGTACATATTGTGAAATACCTTTGGCCTGGGTGTTCTAGAAGTAACAAGTTTGAGGAATTTCAGGTTAATTGTTATGTAAAAAGAGAACGGACTTTATAGCAAAAATAGGCTGCAAGAATGCGGCATGGACTCTTAGAGATGCATGGGTTTACAAATCGTTGCTTATTTTAGCATGGACTCTTAGATATGCACGGGTTTACAAATCGTTGCTTATTTGTAACAAGATATACAAATATAGGGAGTATGTCCCGGAGCAGTTTAGCATGAAGTCTGAAGATTGAGGGATTACGTCCCCTGTCAGTAAAATTGAAGCTTTAAGTATGTGTAGAGATTTCGTCCCATCTATTAAAGTATGAAGTCGGAAGTATGGGTAGGGATTTACGTTCCCCAGCAGTAGAGTTTGAAGTCTGAAGCAAGTGTAGGGATTTCGTCCCATATTATTAAAGTCTGAAGTCTGAAGCCTGCATAGGGATTACGTCCCCTAGCAGTAGAGTTTGAAGTCTGAAGCAGATGCAGGGATTTCGTCCCAAAATTATTAAAGTATGAAGTCTGAAGCCAGTATAGGGATTACGTCCCCTAGCAGTAGAGTTTAAAGTCTGAAGCTGTTGCATGGTAGTGAAGCATCCCAAGTTGTGGATAGTTTGAAGGCTGAAGTATGAAGTATGTGTAGGGACAACCGTCCCAGTAATTTCGTTTGAAGCATCCCAAGTTGTGGATAGTGTGAAGGCTGAAGTCTGAAGTATGTGTAGGGACAATCGTCCCAGTAATTTCTTTTGAGTGGCATCTCTCTAAAATATGTTTGACATTATAACACCACTTGGTGTGTGTTTGGCTTCCCTTTGTTTGGGTTGTCATTAGAAAGGAACAGGTCATTGGGCTGTGTTCGTGCTGATAGAGAGATTCCCAGACCCCCCTTTGTTTGCACACATTTTTGAGGAGTATGACATTATTACCTTTCAGGACAGGTAGCTTAGTATTAAGTTCTGCCGATACGGGTTTACCATATTACAGCATGTGGGGTGTATTTAAAGGCCCCAAGAAGAAGTCCTTTTTTACAAGGACAGCAATCATTTAAACACTGCAACCAAAAATGGCCCTGCTTTGCTTTCCTTTCACCTGAACAGCAGCGTTTAAACACTGCAACCAAAAGCGGCCTGGCTTTTTGCTTTCCCTGTCACACCAATGGCAGGAATTTAAACTCTGCAACAAAAACGGCCTGGCTTTTTCTTTTGTTTCATGTCAAATTAAAGAACCATGTAGAAAGGGCCTACCAATCATTATCGATGGACAAGCAGCAATGTGAATTCACTCAAGAAGGAGAAATCAAAGAAATCTGTGACCTGCAAGACGGGATTTTTAAACATTGAAAGCAAAAACGGCCTGCACATGTTTTTGCAAATAAAAACGACTGTAAAAAGCCACCATGGAAAAAGATATCACTGCTCACACAGAAAATGTCAGGGAAGCAGAAACTATTCTGGGGGGTGACAAAGGCAAATGTATATTATGTTTCCCCCACAAAACTCCAGTCACCTTTGAAGAGACATTAACTTCAGGAAAAACTGGTTCTGGCTGAGACAGGAACTTCACAATGACAAGCCTTACTTCCAGCTGGAAGTCGCACCTCTCATCTAATAACCCCGCAATAAAATGTGATGCTTCTTCGGGCGTCAAACTTCCCTATTCTGCAGACTGGCCGGCAGGAAACCAGACATTTCTAAGGAGGCAATCCTTAGCTGAGACATGACAAGAAGGGGTGAGTTTTTATAGCACCCACTTCAAAGTGCAAACTGCCAATTTCAAAGAGACTCAGAAAAATCTCTGGTCACCGGCTGACCAGGGAAACTGTTATGCTCACCTGGTCTCTGCGGGGGTGCTGGGGCATGGTTGGAGCCCTCCCTGGACTAGACTCCTCACGTTCAGGTTCTTCCCTCGACTGCGATAGTATAGACTGCTCGAGTTGCTGGTCAATCCCCTTTTTTTTAAGGATGAGCTCTCTGTCCTGCTTTCTCTCAGCAGGGGCCCCGTGGGTGGACCAAGTTGCATCACCGGTCCTTATGCGTGGTGTCCCAGACCGGTTGCAACCAATCCCACTTTGGAGGTAAGATTTTGTAACAATGATTATTGTCAGTAATCTTTTGTGTTGATTTTTTCCCAATGATTATTGTCCGTAATGTTATAATGTCCTTTCTTTCCCCTTTCGGTATGAAGATGGCCCGCTGAGTTGTGGTGATTGAAGATGGTTCTAAACGATGACAAAGAAGATCCAGAAGAGCCCACTAGTAGGTAAATTGGTTTTCCAGCTGGTGCGCAAGTTTGTGAGTTGCGCGACCAAGGAGTTAAAAGGTTTATGTAGTTGCTAACCTTGTGCTTTCTGTCTCCCTTACAGGTTTAACCAGACGGTGCTTGAAGGCGAGCGATGTTCTTACACCTGTCGGCTGCCAGAGATCCGCGAAGATGCTGAGCTGGAAGATGACTCCTATGTTATCGGGAGTTCGGAACAGGTAAAGATGCAAGGAGCTGCAAGAGTTGGTTCAGCAGAGACAGGCAAGATTTGCGCGGTAACTGCAGAGTTTGAATGGGGTAGCTGTGCTCTGAGCGATGGTGTGGCTGGTCCCAGGTAAGATGCGCGCGGTAGCTGCAGAGTTGGAACGGGTAGCAGTGCTTCAAGCGATGGCATGGCTGGTCTCAGGTAAGATGCGTGCGGTAGCTGCAGGTTGGAGTTCTGGAGACAGAAGTGTGATGAACTGGAAACAGGTAAGGAATTGTAGATTGAGGTAAGCATTACGCTGCTCCAGCAGACTTACACGAAGCACCAGCACGCGGGTGGGTGGGTTTATATAGCCTGGCCCCAGCCACTCTCTTTAGGCACCGCCTTGTGGCTCCACCTTACCACTTCCTCTGACTTCTGCATGTGCTTCCAATGTCTTTGGAGGGCCGCGCCCAGCCTGGGTGCACGTGCCTTAAGTACACTGTGTGCAGAGCACACTTTCAAATGAGCTTGGCGCCAAAGGCACCAGGAATGGGTCCATTGGGACCCTGCAGGGCATGAAGGAAATGGCCCTTGACCAGTGGCCATGAAAGAAACAGACGGCTGTGGGGGACGAAGCGGCCCACTCATATGTTGACAGAGATTCCAAATTAATTTAATAAGACTATTTCATTTTAGATATTTTGCACAGCCATCAGACTGAGGATTGATTTCAATTTGTATGCAATTGTTCATGTAATTTCCAGGCGGTTTTAAGGATCTAAATAGCATTTACCTGTGACTCTGGAATCTGTAATCGCCAGTTAGGTGAGGTTTCTGACTGATCTGAACATGTGATAATTATGAGATTTGATGAAAATGTGGAAACTGAAATCAGGAATATGCTTGATGATTTACACATTCATAACTATTGTATACTTTATGAAAATGATGAAAAAGTGACACATGACCATGCTACATCGTACAGATTTGGTGGTCGGCTTAACTAATCTGACCAGCTAAAACTGAATATCTATTTCATATGGCAGTTGCTAGTACAAGTATGAAGTTATGATACATCACGAGTTTTTACCAAAAAGTGGTAAGGAGAACAAAGGAGGATTAGAAAACTGGGAAAGACAGATGGTGCTCTCCTCCCCTGAACCAATGCTGGCTGGGGGCAGAGAGAGGGCTGGTAACTGTCCAATCCTAGGGGCAGGGATAATTACAGATACTTCCCCTAGATTGTAAAGTTAGTGATGTAATTTCTGCTATATAAGGGGGCTGTGTTAGGATAGGGACAGACAACAAACGGGGAAGACAGAAAAAGGAGGACGGAGAGAAGACTGCTGAACCTTACCATCCTTTAGAGTGCAGTGACCAGACCCTTGCCCTATCTATCCAGAGTGTCCTGAGAGCCAACTGGCTTTCCTGAATTCTAATCCAACGCTTGCTATGTATGTAGCATATAACCCCAGCCCTGACTTGCATAAGCCCTTCATTTTTGCAGTAGTACATCCAAAATTTCCTATTGAAAACCCCAAATGCCCATGTAGTCCAGTCATCCCCCATATAAGAATCTCTTGTTTGCCTATGTATGTTAGCATATCTCCTTTGAAAAACCCCTCAGTTGACTGTGTAAATCCTTAGTATTTTTGTAGTTAAATCAATAAATTCCCCATTGAGTTTCACAGATCAAGATTTTTGCAATTTGAAATCAACCATCCTTGTCTAGTGTGTTTATTTATGTTATAGTCATTAAGGTGTTGCCTCAAAAGAATTATTCGCATTTTGAGCTGGAAAACAAATTTTTCCCTGTGTCTAAATTACACCCTGCTAAGCAAATTTACCAGTGTCATTCCTATTTACATCTGTCCTATTAAACCCAAACTGTATTCCCATTGTCAATAATCTCTTGTCTATAAGTCTACCGGTTATGTGCCTCTGTCCTTGTCACTGAAGCTAAACCGCTACCTTTAACTGTAAGCCCTAGTAAACAAATTCCAGTTGTCACTGTATTTTCCCTGTGCATTTGCTATCTCCCCAAAACCCATTTTCCTACCTTATTTCATTTTCCCTGGTGTGCTGATTAGTATTCTCTAAGACTTGGGCTATCTCCCAATTGTTCCTCTATTCTGTCCCTTAGCAGTTGTGATGAACAGTAAAAACCCATTTTTCCATTTTGCTCTAAAAACGGGTTTCCCGTTTCTTTGCCGGCTTCCCATCTGGTGGTGGTGGGCTTTATCCCAAAACCTATTTTTCCTCCATATTCCAACTCCTTGCCTTCCATACAAAGGAATCAAGTCCAATTGATGATTGGGGGCGAGTGTTGCAGGGGCGAGTGCTTAACTGTAGGTGCTATCACTCTGTGAAATTGTTATTTTCCTGTTTTGTCAATAAAATAAAAGCGAGTGTAACAGTCTTTTCAACCTGATTGTATTTTGATGTTTTGTCATTATAACAAAAGCAAGTGTAACAGCCCATTTCCACTTGGTGGCTCTAGTTAGGATATTGCATTTGTGTTGCCACAATTTTGGTGGATGTTGTAGTTTGATTATCCTCATTTACACTGAATAATAAATTAATAAAATATCTTATTAATACACATCGGTCTTGGTCCTAGTCCATTGTGACACAGGGTGCTGGTGGAGGGTGGGTGCGAAACGGGTTGGAGGCCTACTCAAAAGAATCTGTAGTATATTAAAAATAAAAAGCATTTTTATTGTGCACCACATCCATTGTAGGGGAAGGAGTTCCCTAGTCGGCATGTACCGTGTAATAAAACCGTGAAAAGCAAGAGGCTAAGAAACCCAAGAGAGGTAGACCGATGGATGGATTACTGTTGGCAACAAGTAATTCCAAAATAATGTCATTTTGTATTTTATCCAATATAATAGAAGAGATCTTGGTTGCGGAAATAGAGATGGTATGCAGGCGGGTACGAAGGAAGCTGTTGGTGGTTAATTTATATTGGAACAATCAGCTAGACACCCTAGATAGATATATTGTTCATATTTCTCAAATAGTGGGTGAATGGCTGAATGAGATGAGAGTGATGATACCTGGAGATTTTGATATTGATTGTTATTGATTGTGTGAATGATGGGCTTCGATTGAAGCTGTCTATCCGACTGAAAAGGAAGAAATGGGACAATCTCTGCATGACTTGAGACCTTCATATCTTGAAGAAAGTGATGGCTGATAATTAAAAAATGGCTAGTACTTGGAAGTGAGTGGAATTACACACTACAATCGATTATATTGTGGTTTCCAGAGCATTGTTAGATATGTGTAATCATTTTGTAGTGAAAGAGACCACAATGAGTGATTACAATATGTTAGTCACTCAATTATCCATGAAGACAAATGAATCAGGTACCCAAGGCCCTATAGATCTGTCAGTGAATCCTGCGGGAAACCGTATACGCAAATATAGGCATAAGGGCATGACATTAAATGAGAAGCTGACACATGTGGATTGTGCTAGCAGAGAGGCCCAAGTAGACAATTGCTCAGTTGAGGGTTTTAATGAGTTTCTCCTGGATCAGGAGATTCCTAATTCAATACGTTTGACAATTGCCATAAATACTCTTTTAACAAAGAAGACTTGCTAAAAAAAAAAACGAAAAAAAAACGGGGGTGTGAATTATCAATTGAGGCTCCTCAGAATTAATCAATATGGTACTTGTCATGGGTATCAGGCAGGTAGTTGGGGCAAGCTGGGTGGAGGCTTGGCAGGCCTGGCATGGGCACACAAAGAACCCATAACAAATCCATCCTTTCATTCCTTCCTAGCGTTTGTAGTAACTTCCTGGTTACCACTTCCTGATGCCAAACAGGAAGTGCATGACAATTCATGAGCTCTGTAGTGTTTGGGTGTGGCTGGCTATATAAACCACACCCAAGATTCTTCCATTGCTTCGTGTTGCTTACTGTGATCTGTATCAGCAACACACTTGCCATGCTCTGGATCAGCCAGCTCTGCTTACCTGCTCTGGATCATCTACTTCTGCTTACCTGCTCCGGATCATCCTGCTGGATCATCCTGCTTCTGCTTACCTGCTTTGGATCATCCTACTTCTGCTTACCTGCTACGGATCATCCTGCTTCTGCTTACCTGCTCCAGATCATCCTGCTTCTGCTTCCCTGCTCTGGAGGAACCTCCGTTCTCATTCCACGCTGCAGCAATCTCCAGTCAAGAGGGGACTTCTATACCAGCACCTGTAAGAACAAAGAAGAACTGGGTTAACACGCGCACATCAGTAACGCTGCGCATACTCACTGAATCTTCTTGCGACGCTGGAATCCAGGTCAGTTGTACGAGCGCACAAACCCCTGCAAAAGAAAGAAGAGACATTATTCATTGCGCTCGCTCCCATAACACCAACACTTATTTCGCTGCTCTCTCTCTCACCTCCGTGCATACTTACCAAAGCCTCCGTGCATACTTACCAAACCACCTAGTCTCCAGTAGCGCTGAACCCGGACTCGAGGCGCTATCACACCACATAATTTCTCCTACAAGGGAAAGAGAGAGACATTACCAGGCGCGCTCAAATTGAAGGCGCTGCGCATACCTACTAGCAGCTAGCTTCTAATCGCAGCGCTACTCACCCACAAAAACACCGGCAAACAAAGACATTACGGACAATTTTGGACACTCAACATTCTCCGCGCAACGTTCACTTGTGGGAAGGACTTTCTGGCCAGTGAAGAAAGTGGCACCTTGAACATTCGGCCTCGCTGTGTAGGCATAAAACAGCGTGTGGCATCTGAACTCAACCTAGAGACATTGGCATCAATCACATAAGTGAATTGCGCCCCTGCGAATGCAGGATGGAGTGCACACCCTATTAAAGATCAAGGTAAGCCCCTAGGGGACATCACAGCACACAGTTAAGAGAAGGGAAGGACCCAGGGGAATTAGGTGGATTCAGGTCTAAGTGTACACCTTGTATTTGACAGGTATCCCTATGGGAGAAACAGGGGAAGTGAGAACTCTGGGTCAAGGGAGGCTCATCCATCGCTCCTGCAGAGACACAGGTGAGTGTGACAGTACTGAAAATTATATAATTAAGAAGAAGGAAATTCACCTAACCTATAAGAGCCTGCTAAGAGGCCATAGTCAATTTATGGATAATAAAACCGTCGAGAAGATGTTGGAGGTACTTATAAAAAAAGATGCAAGGCAATGTTGGTCTAAAACAATAATGAACATCCACAACGTGTACTTCAATCAACAGGTTTGTCTGAGGATTTGTGGATTATACACTGGAAAAACATTAATGGTATGGGCTCTGTAGGGTCAAGCAAGGTGGCGAACGGTAAACCATGGATAGTAGAATTTGAGGCAACAGACATTGAAAGAATAATAGTTAAAGCATCTTTGTCTGATGCATGTGGTCCGAACTGTTTATCCAATGTGGAACTCAAAAATAATGTAAAATTATGGGCTTTGTTATTTGACCTGCTCTTTAAGGATATTCTTTGAAAACGTACAATCCCTCAATCTTGGAGGGATCCATTATAGTGTCGATCCATAAAAAAGGGGAACAGTCCGATCCATTGAACTACTGTCCAATTGCCTTGCTAGACCCAGACAGTAAAATATTTGCCAGAATCTTCTTGGAAAAACTGAATGATTGGGTGAAAGAAAAAAGGCTTCTGCCCAAAGCACAAACTGGTTTTCGAAAGGGGATGGTAACAACGCTGAATGGCTTAATTTTGTCAGTTTTTAGGGATAAAATTGCAAAGGGCCTCAGAGAAAACCGGACACTTGTATTTGTGGCTTTAATAGATTTCTCCAAAGCCTTTGATCTCGTAGACCGGGAACTGTTATGGAGGAAATTAAAGGCATGGGGAATTCCTGCGTCGCTACTCACAATACTTGAGTACATCCACCAAGAAACCTGGATTAAAATAAGACTGAATTTTAAAGGAGCAATAACCAGTCGATTTCTGCCGATTTCTATCAGGCAATGAAAGGTATTGGCTTGATCTCACCTAAATTGGGTGGAGAATCAATTAATTGGTTGGCCTATGCTGACCATTTGGCACTTATAGACTATGCACCTGTAGTACTCCTACGTCCTGTCCTGTTTCCTCCATACTTGTGGGACATCTCTCCGTCCTGTGGAACGGGACCGGAGCACTTTGTAAAAAGCATCCAAACAAAAGGTTTTCAAAAATGTGTCCTTCCTCTCTTTCTGCGTGGGGCCCGGCACGCGGCCGTAACCCCGCCCACCTTGGCTCCGCCCCGCGCATCGCCCATCAGTCCTTTTCTCCGCTCGATCGGGGCCAGACGCACTTGCATCCTCGGAAGGTTTCCTTCCCTTTTTTCCTCTCTGGCTCTTGCTGGCGTTCGTTTACTAGTCTGTCTACGTCTTTCAGATTAGACTTTCCAGATTGTTCATCGTGTCACCGTCGCTTCACGAGGGCGGACCCCTATTCTCTTTGTTTAGAGTGTTTGGGTCCGGAACACCGTTGGGTCTCCTGTTTTTACTGTGACTCCCTTTCGATCCGGGCACTTCAGCATTGGTTGGAGCGGTGGGAGGATGTGTTATGACAAACTCCTCCTTTGCATTTTCAGACGTTCATCGACGACAAGAAAAAACGCCCGGTAAGTTCTTTACTTTTCAGAGCACCCCGGCCGGGGGATACCTTTCCGGGTTCCTCTCGGTCCGGGAGGGGCGGTGATCGCTCTGTCACTGGGGTTCGCCCTGAGGTGCCCGTTGGGCCTAATAATTCTACCGGAGTTTTCTCCGAGGGTCTTCGTAAGGTCCTGTGAACACTGGAGTACGCTCCGAGGCCCCTCCTGGGGGGGCTGTTTGTAGACCCAGTTCTACTGAGTCATGGGGTACCGGAGCTCGCTCTTCGCTCTGAGGCCTCTTTGTCAGCTTCCCTTAAAAACAAAACCGGGGTGTGCCCCGAGGCCTTGGCTGGGCTTGCAGTTACTGAACGGATGTTCGAGGCCCGCGCAGAAAAGGCTGTTACTGGGCCTGGGTCCGAGGTCCCTCGTACAGAGGCTAAAGCTACCAACAATTCTGAGAAGCCGGTCAAGGCTTTGTCGGTGAAAGTGCACCGTTCCAGCTCTTGTGGTGACACCAGATCTGTTGAGGGGGCAAAGAAGCAAAGTTCTTCTTTTACCGGCAGTGCCGAGGTCCTTCCTTCGAAGGCTCAGTTGGTGGTTGGTATGTCACAAAAACATTCCAGGCCTCATAGTACCGGCTCAGCCAAGGTTCCTTATGTTAAGGCTAAGATTAAGACCCCTGATCCATCGACGAGGACCCCTGCCTCACTTCCTCACGTGCCACAGTTCCTCTCAGATGATGGCAAAATGGCGCACGTTCCCGCCATTACCGCGGTGGCCATTTTGGGTGCTACCCCTACAACTACGCCATCAGCCTCAGGTGTAGTGCTTGGCCCCTTGGGTGAACATAGAGTCCCTTGTGCGCATCCTTATCGGCCAGTTTATGGAACGCTCGGATTCCTCTTCCGCACAATGTTTTGTTGCCCGCGGGGGCGGCTCCTTTGATTTATGTGGATACGTCGGCGGTGGGGCCGGTGTGGCACCCTTCCCTGTTACGTCCCTGGATTTGTCCCCCTCATTTGATGCCTCTTCAGGTCCCAAAACAATCTCCTGAGGAGGCCTTTTTCGGTAAATTTCAAGTGCACACCGACCCCACGAGGGAATATTTCAAAGGGCTGTTCCTCTGGTGGTTCCGCCGGCGCCTCCCTTGCCCGTGGTGCCCCCTCTGCTCTCCCGCCTTTGCCTCCATTGTCCCCAGTGGACAAGGCAGTTCCTGACATGGCTCAGCAGGATCCTGACCTGTAAGATGACCCTCAAGGCGATCAGGACAACAAGGACCTTCCCCGCTCTATCAGAGCCTTTCATGATCGGGTACTAGACATGATGAGTTTCTTAGATGTTCCGGTGCCCGAGGCATCCGCTCCGCAGGAGGGCGTGCTTTCTGGGGCATTCACCCTGTCTCCCTTGGAGCGTACCGGCCTGTTCTTGCAGAAGGACGTTCTGGCCGAGGTCGAAGAGTCTGGGAAAAGCCACACTCAGGACTTTTCGTCAATAAAAAGATTGACGCGAGGTACAGGCTGCATCCTTCGGAAGAGGTGGCCCTATCGTCTTGTCCGCCTCCCTCCTCCACAGTGGTGGCTGCGGCCACTTTACAGTCCAGGCCTGCAGCATCCTCTTCTACGACAGCTACTCAGGTTCTGGGAAAGGAGGACAAGCTCCTTGACTCCCTCGGGAGGAAAATCTTTGCCAACTCGGCCTTGCAGCTCAGGCAGGCCAACGCCGAATTGATATTGGCGAGAGCTAACATGTGGATGTGGAAAGGTCTGTCTGAGTTTGAGGAGCACATCCCGGTCAAGAAGTTGGAAGACTTCAAAGGAGGCCTTTCCGATGCCAGTGTCTTGGCCCAGGATCTCCTAGAGGCTGCGGCTGACCACGTAGACACCTCGGCTCGGGGCCTGATGCTTGGGGTTGACACCTCACGGCAGGCGTGCCTGCACGCTACTAAATTTTCTAAGCAAGTCCAAGACAAGATGTTGGACCTTCCATTCGATGGTAAGGAGCTTTTTCATTCTACTACTGATGTAGAGCTCACCAAGACCAAGGATAGCACTCAGACGGCTAAATCATTGTCTGTTCTGGTCAAGCCTCCTTTCAAATGTCAGAGACCATTGTCGCAAAGTCGACCCTCCTCTGGTTTTAGGGGCTTCCTCCACCGCAAATCTCGCATAGTGGATACTCCTGCAGGGAATAACCACCATAGACAACAACGCACACACTTTTTTTCCCGCTCCTCAGCCTCCTCATCAAGTTCAGGTGGCACCGCCACCGATAAGCCTGCCAAATGAGGGTTTTCCACGCTCACACGAGACCCCGGTGGGAGGACGCATTGCGTCTCATTGGGAGGCGTGGCAGACCATCACAGAGGACAGATGGGTCTTGTCAGTCGCTCGAGCGGGCTTCCGCTTGCCTTTACCCCCTACCCCACCCCTCAACCCTCCTTTTCAGCTGTTGGGCTCACCCTCCCTCAAGGCCGAAGTTCAGAAGCTTCTGGACCTCAGAGCTGTGGAACCCGTTCCCCTTGGGGAGCGAGGGGAGGGCTCCTACTCCTGGCTGTTTACGGTGCCCAAACCCAACCAGGCTGGCCTGCGCACCATCCTAGACCTTTCCCAGTTCAATCTTTTCCTACCCCAAGAGAAATTCAAGATGATCACGCCCAGCCAGATACGCTCCTCTTTGCAGATGGGCGATTGGCTCAGCGTGGTGGATCTTCAGGATGCGTACATGAATATCCTGATTTGGATTCCACACAGGAGATACCTTCGCTTCTCTTTGGGAGAGGAGCACTTCCAGTTACGGGTTCTTCCTTTTGGCCTCAGCTCGGCGCTGCATGTCTTCACGAAGATGATGTTGGTGATTGCGGCCTATCTACGTCTTCAGGGTATCCATGTGTATCCTTATTTGGACGACTGGCTCTTGAGCAGCCCTTGTCCGTTGGCAGCAGCGGGCAACCTCCAGTCTCTCCTTCAGATCCTGTTCCATCTTGGGCTGTCGGTGAACTGGTGGAAATCCTCCACAACGGTCTCACAGGACCTGATCTTCCTGGGTTTTCGTTGGAACACGATCGACTGCAGAGTGTATCTGACCGGTGACAGAATGGCGGATCTGTTAGCCACGTGTCAGATGTTTGCGCAGTCGGAGAGATGTCAGCCTGGTGGTTCCAGAGGCTTCTGGGCCTCATGGCCTCATGTGTACTGGCTCTTCCTCTTCCTCGTCTCAAGATGAGACGGACCCAGACGGCTCTTCGGAGTTCCTGGCGTCAGGCTGTGGACTCGGATTCCATGAGAGTGGACCTGGACTGCTGGTCATCTCTCAGCAACCTGTCGGTGGGCGCGGGGTTTCAGGACCCGGCTCCCATGGTGACGATCATGACGGACTCCTCCCTTTTGGGGTGGGGTGCAACATTAGATCTTCTTCAGGTGTTGGACCTCTGGCCGCCTCAGGAAAAGCTCCTGCACATAAATCATTTGGAGCTTCTGGCCATCTTTCTGGCGCTCAAGGCATTCAGACCGCTCATTGTCAAAAAGGTGGTCCACATAAGAACGGACAATGTGGTATCAATGTATTACATGAAGAAGCAAGGGGGAACAAAGTCTCCCCCCCCTCATGGACCTGCCCATCCAGATTTGGGAGTGGGCCATGCTTCATGGTGTCTGGCTGATTGCAGTGCACATTCCGGGCCAGCTGAATGTCACAGCAGATGCCCTCAGCCAGCGGACAGTGGTCAGCTACGAGTGGGAGTTGAAGGCGGAGGTCCTATCATGTATTTTTTCACGTTGGGGCACACCGGAGGTGGACCTCTTCGGCACGGCGGTGAACAAGAAACTTCCTCGGTATGCCTTCTGAGGGGGGCTGGGAGCCTTCTCTCTGGGGGATGCTCTGGAGATTCCATGGCACAACATGAGAGCTTACGCCTTCCCGCCTCTGCCTCTAGTTCACCGTGCAATTTGGAAGTTGAAGAACTCTGTGAACTGTTCCCTTCTACTGATAGCCCCGTTGTGGCCGGCCAGGTTTTGGTTCTCAGAACTTCAACACCTGTCTGTGTATCCGCCGATCAGGTTACCAGTAACTCCCGATCTTCTTCACCAGGGGTAACAACAGATGTGGCACCCCTGCCCACAATTGCTCAGCTTGGCGGCATGGTGCCTGAGTTCAAGTCTTTCGAGCATCTGAGTTTGTCAGCGGATAACATGCGCATTATCCAGGCAGCCAGGAAACCCTCGACTAGATCCTAATACAGGAGTAAATGGCTCAGGTTCTGTCATTGGTGTTTGGAGAAGAAGTTGGATCCGAGGGTGGCCACGATTGACACGGTACTGTCCTTCGTGTCCTCCCTAGCAGAGTCAGGGGTTCATGTTCTGTCATGCAAGACTTATCTCTCAGTGGTTTCCGCTTACCTTTCTACGGTCCTTTGTTCTTATTCTCTAACTAACCCAGTGGTGAAGAGGCATTTTGCTGGTCTGACACGCCTCTACCCTCCGGTTCGTAATCCGCACCTGCCATGGGACGTAAATGTGGTCCTGACGGCGCTGTGCCATAAACCCTTTGAACCAATGGCTACGGTAGACCTCAAGTACTTGTCTTGGAAAGTGACCTTTCTGGTTGCCGTTAGGTCAGTGAGAAGAGTGAGTGAGCTCCAGACATTGTCAGTGGAGCATCCTTTCTTGGTCTTTCACAAGGACAAGGTAGTCCTTCGGGCAAATCCGGCTTTTCTACCGAAGGTGGTGACCGAATTCCATCTGAATCAGTCGATCTCCCTTCCGGTCTTTCTTCCGAACCCTGCCCCAGAGGCTGAAAGGGTTCTACACTGTCTTGATGTCCAAAGAGCTCTTAAGTTCTACTTGGACAGGACTTCCGAGCTTAGGAGTTCTTCTCAACTTTTGTGACCTTTGGCAACCCCCTGGGCAAGCCGGCATCTAAGACATCTATTTCTAGGTGGATTGCCGCCTGCATCACGGAGTCTTTCTCCGTCCAAGGGCTGAAACCTCCTAAGGGTATCCATGCACACCTGGTGCGGGGCAAGGCAGCCGTGGTTGCTTTTCAGAAATATGTCCCCTGGGAGTCCATAGCTAGGGCAGCTACTTGGGCCTCCCCATCTGCTTTTTGTAAGCATTACTGTCTCGACATGAGCTCAAGGGCCGATGCTCAGTTTGGTCAGGCTGTGCTGAAGAACCTGTTTCAGTAAGGGGTATTTCCATCCACCCGTAGTTCCTGTAAGGAGTGCTTGGGAATCTCCCACAAGTATGGAGAAAAGGGGACGGGACGTAGGAGTATTACCAGGTTACTCACCATAGTGACCACCT